>NC_143085.1:2500-335000 GCF_052426305.1 Pelodiscus sinensis | reverse complement strand
TGGTTCGGCCAATGGGCTGTCGCAGGGGGGCGTTGTCTGACTGGGCGGCCGGCGCCGCCATGACAGGAAGGTCCGAGGAGAGCGCGGGGGCGCGAGCGAATCCTGGGTCCGAGTGCGAAGCTGCCCCGCCCCCAGCTGGTGTCTGGCCCGGGGGAGGAGGGGGCGCGAGGGAAGGTGGGGGAGCGGGCTGGGGGTGGGGTGTCTGGCCTGGGGGAGAAGGGGGCGCGAGGGAAGGTGGGGGAGCGGGCTGGGGGTGGGGTGTCTGGACAGGGGTGAGGTGTAGGAGCAGGCTGGGTGTGAGGGGCCGGGGGGGTGCTCGGCACTGGGGGGGGCAGGAGGGGGTGAGGGGCCGGGGGGGTGCTCGGCACTGGGGGGGCAGGAGGGGGTGAGGGGCCGGGGGGGTGCTCGGCACTGGGGGGGCAGGAGGGGGTGAGGAGCCGGGGGGTGCTCGGCACTGGGGGGGCAGGAGGGGGTGAGGGGCCGGGGGGGTGCTCGGCACTGGGGGGGCAGGAGGGAGGGGGAGGGGCCGGGGGGGGCCTTGGCACTGGGGGGGGCAGGAGGGGACAGGGCGCGGGAGAGCGCAGGCGCGGGCGGCGCTGTCTGGGCGGGAAACTCCCGGAACGCTCGCGCCCACGAGGCGGGCGGGAAAACGCTGCGGGGGGCGCTGAGGGGCGGAGCCTGGGGGGCGGGGCGGGAGCTGGCAGTGACGTGGAGCCCCCCCCCCCCCGCCTGCTTCTCTCCGGGCCCCAGGCTGGACATCGGCGGGGCGGCCCCTGGCGGAGGTGGGGGGGCGATTTCTGCCCCCCCCCCCCGGCGCTGCTGCCTCCCCGGGGAGCAGCGCCCCTGTGACCCCCCCCCCCAGGTGGTGCCGGGCGCGGGAGCTGACCCGGGCTCCAGTCACGTGGGTGTCTCGGGGAGGGGGGGCTGCGGGCCACCGGGGCCCGGGAGTGTCACGTGCCCCTTCCCCCCGCCGGGGAGCCGCGCGCCCTCGAGGGGTGGTTCCCGCGGTCGGGGCACGCACAGAACGTGTCCCGCACGCGGGGGGGCGGGGCGGCCTGAGCCCTGCTCCCCGCGCTGCTCGCTGTCTGGGGGCGGGGCCGGGTGCCCGCTGAATCCCCCCTGTGCCCGGGGGGGGGGCAGTTCGGCGGGGGGCGCTGTGGGGGGGGATGCTCTGGCCCTGGCTGCCCGCAGTGCCGCCCAGTGCCCGGCTGTGCCTCCTGCAGAGGCCGAGAGCGTCCTGGGTGGGGGCGTGTGGGGAGAGGGGGGGAGTGGCTGAGAATTGGGGGGCAAACAGGTGACAGACAAACCAACCGACAGAAAAGCCTCCCTGCCTGGCCCCCAGCTGAGCGGAGAAACGTCCCCCTGGCGCCAGAGCACTGCAGGGCCCAGCCTAGTCGCTTTGTGCCTCCAGCCCCACGGCGTGGGGAGGGGGCGACGGTGGAGGAGCCCCAAGCACCCAGGCCTTAGGTTCCCCACCCGCCTTCTAAGCTCTGAGCATTTTAGGCCTGGCTGGACTAGAGAAGGGGGCACCAGGGGAGTTGCCGCTGAAGGCGCGCGGCCGCGCACAAACACCCCTCTGCCGCCCACCTCCCTTGCGGAGCCTTGCAGCGGCACTCGCTTTCCTGCTGGCCGGGGAATGGCGCGGTTGTTTTCCTGATCTGGTGGAGGGCGGCTGCCCCGTTGTGTCCCTGCTGGGGCAGCCTCGCCCCACCTCCAGCTGCGATTGGGGCTTCTGTTTGTTTCTGTTCATACAGTTTGCTGCAGTTTTCCATCCCCGAGGACCTGCGTGAAGCTGGTCCGACCAGAGATACGGGGATCGATTTTTAAGTAAGAAGTAAGAAGCTCGTTATTTCCAGGCTCCGCGGAGCCCTCTCCCCTCCTGCCCATGGCCCCCTCATCCCGCACTCCAGGCTCCGCACAGCCCTCTCCCCTCCTGCCCCCGGCCCCCTCATCCCGCACTGCAGGCTCCGCGCAGCCCTCTCCCCTCCTGCCCATGGCCCCCTCATCCCGCACTGCAGGCTCCGCACAGCCCTCTCCCCTCCTGCCCCCGGCCCCCTCATCCCGCACTGCAGGCTCTGCGGGGGAGGAGTTTGGGGGGGATCAGACTGCACGGGGGGGAGAGGAGTTTGGGGGGGATCAGACTGCACGTGGGGAGGATCAGACTGCACGGGGCGGGGAGGAGTTTGGGGGGGGATCAGACTGCACGGGGGGGAGGATCAGACTCCACGGGGCGGCGAGGAGTTTGGGGAGGGGTTCAGACTGCACGGGGCGGAGAGGAGTTTGGGGAGGGGATCAGACTACACGGGGCGGAGAGGAGTTTGGGGGGCATCGGACTGCACGGGGCGGGGAGGAGTTTGGGGGGATCAGACTGCACGGGGGGGAGAGGAGTTTGGGGGGATCAGACTGCACGGAGCGGGGAGGAGTTTGGGGGGATCACACTGCACGGGGGGGAGGATCAGACTGCACGGAGCGGGGAGGAGTTTGGGGGGAGGATCAGACTGCACGGGGCAGGGAGGAGCTTTGGGGGGGATCAGACTGCACGGGGCGGACAGGAGTTTGGGGGGGGGATCAGACTGCACGGGGCGGAGGGGAGTGTGGGGGGGATCAGACTGCACGGAGCGGGGAGGAGTTTGGGGGGGGATCAGACTGCACGGGGGGAGAGGAGTTTGGGGGGATCAGACTGCACGGAGCGGGGAGGAGTTTGGGGGGATCAGACTGCACGGGGGGGAGGATCAGACTGCACGGAGCGGGGAGGAGTTTGGGGGGAGGATCAGACTGCACGGGGCAGGGAGGAGCTTTGGGGGGGATCAGACTGCACGGGGCGGACAGGAGTTTGGGGGGGGATCAGACTGCACGGGGCGGAGGGGAGTGTGGGGGGGATCAGACTGCACGGAGCGGGGAGGAGTTTGGGGGGGGATCAGACTGCACGGGGGGGAGGATCAGACTGCACGGGGCGGGGAGGAGTTTGGGGAGGGGTTCAGACTGCACGGGGCGGAGCGCAGTTTGGGGGGGATCAGACTGCACGGGGCGGGGAGGAGTTTTGGGGGAGATCAGACTGCACGGGGCGGGGAGGAGTTTGGGGGGATCGGACTGCACAGGGCGGGGAAGAGTTTGGGGGGGATCGGACTGCACGGGGCGGGGAGGAGTTTGGGGGGGATCAGACTGCACGGGGCGGGGAGGAGTTTGGGGGGGATCAGACTGCACGGGGGGGAGGATCAGACTGCACGGGGGGGAGGAGTTTGGGGGGGATCGGACTGCACGGGGCGGGGAGGAGTTTGGGGGGATCATACTGCACGGGGGGAGAGGAATTTGGGGGGATCGCACTGCACGGGGCGGGGAAGAGTTTGTGGGGATCGGACTGCACGGGGCGGGGAGGAGTTTGGGGGGGATCAGACTGCACGGGGGGGAGGATCAGACTGCACGGGGCGGGGGGAAGTTTGGGGGGATCAGACTGCACGGGGGGGAGTAGTTTGAGGGGGGATCAGACTGCACGGGGCGGGGAGGAGTTTGGGGGGATCAGACTGCACGGGGCGGGGAGGAGTTTGGGGGGGAAGGGTTGCCGCGGAGTCTCCTCTCCCGAGTGGGGGCGGGGCATCAGCTGCGGACGCTGCCGTCTCTGAGGCAGGAGCCCCGCCCAGCAATGGGGAGGGGCCGGATGAGGGGGAGTAGGGAAAGTAGCCGCAGTGGCTTGTGGGAAACTGAGTGCCCCTGTCCGCAGCTCCCATCGGCCATTGCAGGGCCAGGGCAGGCCCGGCGCTGTTCGGTTGGGCGGGTGCAGCGGAAGTGACATCACAACGGGGCATTGACCAGGGAGCGACGCGGTTGGTCCCGCGCTCGTGTCACTCCAAGTGTTAGCGACGCATCCTGGGACTTGTAGTTCTCATAGTGCGGCCTCCCGGGGCACGTCGCAGCGCGCCCCGCCCCTATCATAGCCCCGCCCCCCGGCATAGCCCCGCCCAGCGTGTTCTTAGTTCGGAATGGGGCATTTCTACCCTAAGAACAATCTTTTTTATTCGGAAATAACGGCCCTTAGCAGAGCAACAGTGCCGCTCGGTAGTCACCGGCGGTAATGCACGTGTAATTCCGTAGCGCCCCCACAGTGCCGCTCGGTGGTCATTGCGGGTAATGCACGTGTAATTCCGAAGCGCCTCCACAGTGCCGCTCGGTGGTCATTGCGGGTAATGCACGTGTAATTCCGTAGCGCCCCCACAGTGCCGCTCGGTAGTCACCGGCGGTAATGCACGTGTAATTCCGTAGCGCCCCCACAGTGCCGCTCGGTGGTCATTGCGGGTAATGCACGTGTAATTCCGAAGCGCCTCCACAGTGCCGCTCGGTGGTCATTGCGGGTAATGCACGTGTAATTCCATCGCCCCCAGCTGCTGTCCCTGCTCCGCACGCCACGTGGCCCCAGTCTTGCCCTTTGACAGCAGGCAAAGTAAGAAGCTCGTTATTTCCAGGCTCCGCGCAGCCCTCTCCCCTCCTGCCCGCGGCCCCCTCATCCCACACACCAGGCTCCGCGCAGCCCTCTCCCCTCCTGCCCCCGGCCCCCTCATCCCACACACCAGGCTCCGCGCCAGGATCCCACACACAAACTTCTCCTCCTTAGACTTTTAGTTGTGGGGAACAAATTCTGGGGAGTCACTTCCACTTGGGGAATCATGTTTCATACTTGACTATGTTATCCCTACACTAAGGCTGGCCGAGAGACTGTCCCGGACTGATCGTAACAGACTGTTCTGTCCGCGAATGGGCTGAGAGTAAAGGGCGTGTTCGGAATCTGTGGCGCCCAATCTGAGGCTGTCCGAGGTGACTCTTAACGGACTGCTCCGTGCGCCAATGGGCGGTGACTAAAGGCGTGTTCTGCGGCTGCTGGCGGCCAATAGGTTGTCCGGGGTGGATTATAACAGACTCTTCTGTCCGCGAATGGGCTGTGACTAAGGGGCGTGTTCTGAATCAGAGGCACCCAATAGGCTGACCCGGCTGCATCTTAACGGACAGCTCTGTCTGCGAATGCGGTGTGACTAGGGGGAATGACCTGCCACTGCTCTCGACCAATAGGCTGTCCGGGGTGGATCTTAATGGGCTGCTCTGTCCTCGAATTGTCTGTGACTTAGGGGTGGTTCCTGGCTGTGTGCCAGCCAATGGGCTTTCGGAAGACAGCCTTGGCGGAGGATAGTGTCGCCCAATGGGCTGTCAGCAAAGGGGATCCTGCCTCTGGTTCGGCCAATGGGCTGTCGCAGGGGGGCGTTGTCTGACTGGGCGGCCGGCGCCGCCATGACAGGAAGGTCCGAGGAGAGCGCGGGGGCGCGAGCGAATCCTGGGTCCGAGTGCGAAGCTGCCCCGCCCCCAGCTGGTGTCTGGCCCGGGGGAGGAGGGGGCGCGAGGGAAGGTGGGGGAGCGGGCTGGGGGTGGGGTGTCTGGCCTGGGGGAGAAGGGGGCGCGAGGGAAGGTGGGGGAGCGGGCTGGGGGTGGGGTGTCTGGACAGGGGTGAGGTGTAGGAGCAGGCTGGGTGTGAGGGGCCGGGGGGGGGGTGCTCGGCACTGGGGGGGGCAGGAGGGGGTGAGGGGCCGGGGGGGTGCTCGGCACTGGGGGGGCAGGAGGGGGTGAGGGGCCGGGGGGGTGCTCGGCACTGGGGGGGCAGGAGGGGGTGAGGGGCCGGGGGGGTGCTCGGCACTGGGGGGGCAGGAGGGAGGGGGAGGGGCCGGGGGGGGCCTTGGCACTGGGGGGGGCAGGAGGGGACAGGGCGCGGGAGAGCGCAGGCGCGGGCGGCGCTGGCTGGGCGGGAAACTCCCGGAACGCTCGCGCCCACGAGGCGGGCGGGAAAACGCTGCGGGGGGCGCTGAGGGGCGGAGCCTGGGGGGCGGGGCGGGAGCTGGCAGTGACGTGGAGCCCCCCCCCCCCCCGCCGCCTGCTTCTCTCCGGGCCCCAGGCTGGACATCGGCGGGGCGGCCCCTGGCGGAGGTGGGGGGGCGATTTCTGCCCCCCCCCCCCGGCGCTGCTGCCTCCCCGGGGAGCAGCGCCCCTGTGACCCCCCCCCCCAGGTGGTGCCGGGCGCGGGAGCTGACCCGGGCTCCAGTCACGTGGGTGTCTCGGGGAGGGGGGGCTGCGGGCCACCGGGGCCCGGGAGTGTCACGTGCCCCTTCCCCCCGCCGGGGAGCCGCGCGCCCTCGAGGGGTGGTTCCCGCGGGCGGGGCACGCACAGAACGTGTCCCGCACGCGGGGGGGCGGGGCGGCCTGAGCCCTGCTCCCCGCGCTGCTCGCTGTCTGGGGGCGGGGCCGGGTGCCCGCTGAATCCCCCCTGTGCCCGGGGGGGGGGGGCAGTTCGGCGGGGGGCGCTGTGGGGGGGGATGCTCTGGCCCTGGCTGCCCGCAGTGCCGCCCAGTGCCCGGCTGTGCCTCCTGCAGAGGCCGAGAGCGTCCTGGGTGGGGGCGTGTGGGGAGAGGGGGGGAGTGGCTGAGAATTGGGGGGCAAACAGGTGACAGACAAACCAACCGACAGAAAAGCCTCCCTGCCTGGCCCCCAGCTGAGCGGAGAAACGTCCCCCTGGCGCCAGAGCACTGCAGGGCCCAGCCTAGTCGCTTTGTGCGCTCCAGCCCCACGGCGTGGGGAGGGGGCGACGGTGGAGGAGCCCCAAGCACCCAGGCCTTAGGTTCCCCACCCGCCTTCTAAGCACTGAGCATTTTAGGCCTGGCTGGACTAGAGAAGGGGGCACCAGGGGAGTTGCCGCTGAAGGCGCGCGGCCGCGCACAAACACCCCTCTGCCGCCCACCTCCCTTGCGGAGCCTTGCAGCGGCACTCGCCTTCCTGCTGGCCGGGGAATGGCGCGGTTGTTTTCCTGATCTGGTGGAGGGCGGCTGCCCCGTTGTGTCCCTGCTGGGGCAGCCTCGCCCCACCTCCAGCTGCGATTGGGGCTTCTGTTTGTTTCTGTTCATACAGTTTGCTGCAGTTTTCCATCCCCGAGGACCTGCGTGAAGCTGGTCCGACCAGAGATACGGGGATCGATTTTTAAGTAAGAAGTAAGAAGCTCGTTATTTCCAGGCTCCGCGGAGCCCTCTCCCCTCCTGCCCATGGCCCCCTCATCCCGCACTCCAGGCTCCGCACAGCCCTCTCCCCTCCTGCCCCCGGCCCCCTCATCCCGCACTGCAGGCTCCGCGCAGCCCTCTCCCCTCCTGCCCATGGCCCCCTCATCCCGCACTGCAGGCTCCGCACAGCCCTCTCCCCTCCTGCCCCCGGCCCCCTCATCCCGCACTGCAGGCTCTGCGGGGGAGGAGTTTGGGGGGGATCAGACTGCACGGGGGGGAGAGGAGTTTGGGGGGGATCAGACTGCACGTGGGGAGGATCAGACTGCACGGGGCGGGGAGGAGTTTGGGGGGGGATCAGACTGCACGGGGGGGAGGATCAGACTCCACGGGGCGGCGAGGAGTTTGGGGAGGGGTTCAGACTGCACGGGGCGGAGAGGAGTTTGGGGAGGGGATCAGACTACACGGGGCGGAGAGGAGTTTGGGGGGCATCGGACTGCACGGGGCGGGGAGGAGTTTGGGGGGATCAGACTGCACGGGGGGGAGAGGAGTTTGGGGGGATCAGACTGCACGGAGCGGGGAGGAGTTTGGGGGGATCAGACTGCACGGGGGGGAGGATCAGACTGCACGGAGCGGGGAGGAGTTTGGGGGGAGGATCAGACTGCACGGGGCAGGGAGGAGCTTTGGGGGGGATCAGACTGCACGGGGCGGACAGGAGTTTGGGGGGGGGATCAGACTGCACGGGGCGGAGGGGAGTGTGGGGGGGATCAGACTGCACGGGGGGGAGGATCAGACTGCACGGGGCGGGGAGGAGTTTGGGGAGGGGTTCAGACTGCACGGGGCGGAGCGCAGTTTGGGGGGGATCAGACTGCACGGGGCGGGGAGGAGTTTTGGGGGAGATCAGACTGCACGGGGCGGGGAGGAGTTTGGGGGGATCGGACTGCACAGGGCGGGGAAGAGTTTGGGGGGGATCGGACTGCACGGGGCGGGGAGGAGTTTGGGGGGGATCAGACTGCACGGGGCGGGGAGGAGTTTGGGGGGGATCAGACTGCACGGGGGGAGGATCAGACTGCACGGGGGGGAGGAGTTTGGGGGGGATCGGACTGCACGGGGCGGGGAGGAGTTTGGGGGGATCATACTGCACGGGGGGAGAGGAATTTGGGGGGATCGCACTGCACGGGGCGGGGAAGAGTTTGTGGGGATCGGACTGCACGGGGCGGGGAGGAGTTTGGGGGGGATCAGACTGCACGGGGGGGAGGATCAGACTGCACGGGGCGGGGGGAAGTTTGGGGGGATCAGACTGCACGGGGGGGAGTAGTTTGAGGGGGGATCAGACTGCACGGGGCGGGGAGGAGTTTGGGGGGATCAGACTGCACGGGGCGGGGAGGAGTTTGGGGGGGAAGGGTTGCCGCGGAGTCTCCTTTCCCGAGTGGGGGCGGGGCATCAGCTGCGGACGCTGCCGTCTCTGAGGCAGGAGCCCCGCCCAGCAATGGGGAGGGGCCGGATGAGGGGGAGTAGGGAAAGTAGCCGCAGTGGCTTGTGGGAAACTGAGTGCCCCTGTCCGCAGCTCCCATCGGCCATTGCAGGGCCAGGGCAGGCCCGGCGCTGTTCGGTTGGGCGGGTGCAGCGGAAGTGACATCACAACGGGGCATTGACCAGGGAGCGACGCGGTTGGTCCCGCGCTCGTGTCACTCCAAGTGTTAGCGACGCATCCTGGGACTTGTAGTTCTCATAGTGCGGCCTCCCGGGGCACGTCGCAGCGCGCCCCGCCCCTATCATAGCCCCGCCCCCCGGCATAGCCCCGCCCAGCGTGTTCTTAGTTCGGAATGGGGCATTTCTACCCTAAGAACAATCTTTTTTATTCGGAAATAACGGCCCTTAGCAGAGCAACAGTGCCGCTCGGTAGTCACCGGCGGTAATGCACGTGTAATTCCGTAGCGCCCCCACAGTGCCGCTCGGTGGTCATTGCGGGTAATGCACGTGTAATTCCGAAGCGCCTCCACAGTGCCGCTCGGTGGTCATTGCGGGTAATGCACGTGTAATTCCGTAGCGCCCCCACAGTGCCGCTCGGTGGTCATTGCGGGTAATGCACGTGTAATTCCATCGCCCCCAGCTGCTGTCCCTGCTCCGCACGCCACGTGGCCCCAGTCTTGCCCTTTGACAGCAGGCAAAGTAAGAAGCTCGTTATTTCCAGGCTCCGCGCAGCCCTCTCCCCTCCTGCCCGCGGCCCCCTCATCCCACACACCAGGCTCCGCGCAGCCCTCTCCCCTCCTGCCCCCGGCCCCCTCATCCCACACACCAGGCTCCGCGCCAGGATCCCACACACAAACTTCTCCTCCTTAGACTTTTAGTTGTGGGGAACAAATTCTGGGGAGTCACTTCCACTTGGGGAATCATGTTTCATACTTGACTATGTTATCCCTACACTAAGGCTGGCCGAGAGACTGTCCCGGACTGATCGTAACAGACTGTTCTGTCCGCGAATGGGCTGAGAGTAAAGGGCGTGTTCGGAATCTGTGGCGCCCAATCTGAGGCTGTCCGAGGTGACTCTTAACGGACTGCTCCGTGCGCCAATGGGCGGTGACTAAAGGCGTGTTCTGGGGCTGCTGGCGGCCAATAGGTTGTCCGGGGTGGATTATAACAGACTCTTCTGTCCGCGAATGGGCTGTGACTAAGGGGCGTGTTCTGAATCAGAGGCACCCAATAGGCTGACCCGGCTGCATCTTAACGGACAGCTCTGCCTGCGAATGCGGTGTGACTAGGGGGAATGACCTGCCACTGCTCTCGACCAATAGGCTGTCCGGGGTGGATCTTAATGGGCTGCTCTGTCCTCGAATTGTCTGTGACTTAGGGGTGGTTCCTGGCTGTGTGCCAGCCAATGGGCTTTCGGAAGACAGGCTTGACGGAGGATAGTGTCGCCCAATGGGCTGTCAGCAAAGGGGATCCTGCCTCTGGTTCGGCCAATGGGCTGTCGCAGGGGGGCGTTGTCTGACTGGGCGGCCGGCGCCGCCATGACAGGAAGGTCCGAGGAGAGCGCGGGGGCGCGAGCGAATCCTGGGTCCGAGTGCGAAGCTGCCCCGCCCCCAGCTGGTGTCTGGCCCGGGGGAGGAGGGGGCGCGAGGGAAGGTGGGGGAGCGGGCTGGGGGTGGGGTGTCTGGCCTGGGGGAGAAGGGGGCGCGAGGGAAGGTGGGGGAGCGGGCTGGGGGTGGGGTGTCTGGACAGGGGTGAGGTGTAGGAGCAGGCTGGGTGTGAGGGGCCGGGGGGGGGGTGCTCGGCACTGGGGGGGGCAGGAGGGGGTGAGGGGCCGGGGGGGTGCTCGGCACTGGGGGGGCAGGAGGGGGTGAGGGGCCGGGGGGGTGCTCGGCACTGGGGGGGCAGGAGGGGGTGAGGAGCCGGGGGGTGCTCGGCACTGGGGGGGCAGGAGGGGGTGAGGGGCCGGGGGGGTGCTCGGCACTGGGGGGGCAGGAGGGAGGGGGAGGGGCCGGGGGGGGCCTTGGCACTGGGGGGGGCAGGAGGGGACAGGGCGCGGGAGAGCGCAGGCGCGGGCGGCGCTGGCTGGGCGGGAAACTCCCGGAACGCTCGCGCCCACGAGGCGGGCGGGAAAACGCTGCGGGGGGCGCTGAGGGGCGGAGCCTGGGGGGCGGGGCGGGAGCTGGCAGTGACGTGGAGCCCCCCCCCCCCGCCTGCTTCTCTCCGGGCCCCAGGCTGGACATCGGCGGGGCGGCCCCTGGCGGAGGTGGGGGGGCGATTTCTGCCCCCCCCCCCGGCGCTGCTGCCTCCCCGGGGAGCAGCGCCCCTGTGACCCCCCCCCCAGGTGGTGCCGGGCGCGGGAGCTGACCCGGGCTCCAGTCACGTGGGTGTCTCGGGGAGGGGGGGCTGCGGGCCACCGGGGCCCGGGAGTGTCACGTGCCCCTTCCCCGCGCCGGGGAGCCGCGCGCCCTCGAGGGGTGGTTCCCGCGGTCGGGGCACGCACAGAACGTGTCCCGCACGCGGGGGGGCGGGGCGGCCTGAGCCCTGCTCCCCGCGCTGCTCGCTGTCTGGGGGCGGGGCCGGGTGCCCGCTGAATCCCCCCTGTGCGCGGGGGGGGGGCAGTTCGGCGGGGGGCGCTGTGGGGGGGGGATGCTCTGGCCCTGGCTGCCCGCAGTGCCGCCCAGTGCCCGGCTGTGCCTCCTGCAGAGGCCGAGAGCGTCCTGGGTGGGGGCGTGTGGGGAGAGGGGGGGAGTGGCTGAGAATTGGGGGGCAAACAGGTGACAGACAAACCAACCGACAGAAAAGCCTCCCTGCCTGGCCCCCAGCTGAGCGGAGAAACGTCCCCCTGGCGCCAGAGCACTGCAGGGCCCAGCCTAGTCGCTTTGTGCCTCCAGCCCCACGGCGTGGGGAGGGGGCGACGGTGGAGGAGCCCCAAGCACCCAGGCCTTAGGTTCCCCACCCGCCTTCTAAGCACTGAGCATTTTAGGCCTGGCTGGACTAGAGAAGGGGGCACCAGGGGAGTTGCCGCTGAAGGCGCGCGGCCGCGCACAAACACCCCTCTGCCGCCCACCTCCCTTGCGGAGCCTTGCAGCGGCACTCGCCTTCCTGCTGGCCGGGGAATGGCGCGGTTGTTTTCCTGATCTGGTGGAGGGCGGCTGCCCCGTTGTGTCCCTGCTGGGGCAGCCTCGCCCCACCTCCAGCTGCGATTGGGGCTTCTGTTTGTTTCTGTTCATACAGTTTGCTGCAGTTTTCCATCCCCGAGGACCTGCGTGAAGCTGGTCCGACCAGAGATACGGGGATCGATTTTTAAGTAAGAAGTAAGAAGCTCGTTATTTCCAGGCTCCGCGGAGCCCTCTCCCCTCCTGCCCATGGCCCCCTCATCCCGCACTCCAGGCTCCGCACAGCCCTCTCCCCTCCTGCCCCCGGCCCCCTCATCCCGCACTGCAGGCTCCGCGCAGCCCTCTCCCCTCCTGCCCATGGCCCCCTCATCCCGCACTGCAGGCTCCGCACAGCCCTCTCCCCTCCTGCCCCCGGCCCCCTCATCCCGCACTGCAGGCTCTGCGGGGGAGGAGTTTGGGGGGGATCAGACTGCACGGGGGGGAGAGGAGTTTGGGGGGGATCAGACTGCACGGGGGGGAGGATCAGACTGCACGGGGCGGGGAGGAGTTTGGGGAGGGGTTCAGACTGCACGGGGCGGAGCGCAGTTTGGGGGGGATCAGACTGCACGGGGCGGGGAGGAGTTTTGGGGGAGATCAGACTGCACGGGGCGGGGAGGAGTTTGGGGGGATCGGACTGCACAGGGCGGGGAAGAGTTTGGGGGGGATCGGACTGCACGGGGCGGGGAGGAGTTTGGGGGGGATCAGACTGCACGGGGCGGGGAGGAGTTTGGGGGGGATCAGACTGCACGGGGGGGAGGATCAGACTGCACGGGGGGGAGGAGTTTGGGGGGGATCGGACTGCACGGGGCGGGGAGGAGTTTGGGGGGATCATACTGCACGGGGGGAGAGGAATTTGGGGGGATCGCACTGCACGGGGCGGGGAAGAGTTTGTGGGGATCGGACTGCACGGGGCGGGGAGGAGTTTGGGGGGGATCAGACTGCACGGGGGGGAGGATCAGACTGCACGGGGCGGGGGGAAGTTTGGGGGGATCAGACTGCACGGGGGGGAGTAGTTTGAGGGGGGATCAGACTGCACGGGGCGGGGAGGAGTTTGGGGGGGAAGGGTTGCCGCGGAGTCTCCTTTCCCGAGTGGGGGCGGGGCATCAGCTGCGGACGCTGCCGTCTCTGAGGCAGGAGCCCCGCCCAGCAATGGGGAGGGGCCGGATGAGGGGGAGTAGGGAAAGTAGCCGCAGTGGCTTGTGGGAAACTGAGTGCCCCTGTCCGCAGCTCCCATCGGCCATTGCAGGGCCAGGGCAGGCCCGGCGCTGTTCGGTTGGGCGGGTGCAGCGGAAGTGACATCACAACGGGGCATTGACCAGGGAGCGACGCGGTTGGTCCCGCGCTCGTGTCACTCCAAGTGTTAGCGACGCATCCTGGGACTTGTAGTTCTCATAGTGCGGCCTCCCGGGGCACGTCGCAGCGCGCCCCGCCCCTATCATAGCCCCGCCCCCCGGCATAGCCCCGCCCAGCGTGTTCTTAGTTCGGAATGGGGCATTTCTACCCTAAGAACAATCTTTTTTATTCGGAAATAACGGCCCTTAGCAGAGCAACAGTGCCGCTCGGTAGTCACCGGCGGTAATGCACGTGTAATTCCGTAGCGCCCCCACAGTGCCGCTCGGTGGTCATTGCGGGTAATGCACGTGTAATTCCGAAGCGCCTCCACAGTGCCGCTCGGTGGTCATTGCGGGTAATGCACGTGTAATTCCATCGCCCCCAGCTGCTGTCCCTGCTCCGCACGCCACGTGGCCCCAGTCTTGCCCTTTGACAGCAGGCAAAGTAAGAAGCTCGTTATTTCCAGGCTCCGCGCAGCCCTCTCCCCTCCTGCCCGCGGCCCCCTCATCCCACACACCAGGCTCCGCGCAGCCCTCTCCCCTCCTGCCCCCGGCCCCCTCATCCCACACACCAGGCTCCGCGCCAGGATCCCACACACAAACTTCTCCTCCTTAGACTTTTAGTTGTGGGGAACAAATTCTGGGGAGTCACTTCCACTTGGGGAATCATGTTTCATACTTGACTATGTTATCCCTACACTAAGGCTGGCCGAGAGACTGTCCCGGACTGATCGTAACAGACTGTTCTGTCCGCGAATGGGCTGAGAGTAAAGGGCGTGTTCGGAATCTGTGGCGCCCAATCTGAGGCTGTCCGAGGTGACTCTTAACGGACTGCTCCGTGCGCCAATGGGCGGTGACTAAAGGCGTGTTCTGCGGCTGCTGGCGGCCAATAGGTTGTCCGGGGTGGATTATAACAGACTCTTCTGTCCGCGAATGGGCTGTGACTAAGGGGCGTGTTCTGAATCAGAGGCACCCAATAGGCTGACCCGGCTGCATCTTAACGGACAGCTCTGTCTGCGAATGCGGTGTGACTAGGGGGAATGACCTGCCACTGCTCTCGACCAATAGGCTGTCCGGGGTGGATCTTAATGGGCTGCTCTGTCCTCGAATTGTCTGTGACTTAGGGGTGGTTCCTGGCTGTGTGCCAGCCAATGGGCTTTCGGAAGACAGCCTTGGCGGAGGATAGTGTCGCCCAATGGGCTGTCAGCAAAGGGGATCCTGCCTCTGGTTCGGCCAATGGGCTGTCGCAGGGGGGCGTTGTCTGACTGGGCGGCCGGCGCCGCCATGACAGGAAGGTCCGAGGAGAGCGCGGGGGCGCGAGCGAATCCTGGGTCCGAGTGCGAAGCTGCCCCGCCCCCAGCTGGTGTCTGGCCCGGGGGAGGAGGGGGCGCGAGGGAAGGTGGGGGAGCGGGCTGGGGGTGGGGTGTCTGGCCTGGGGGAGAAGGGGGCGCGAGGGAAGGTGGGGGAGCGGGCTGGGGGTGGGGTGTCTGGACAGGGGTGAGGTGTAGGAGCAGGCTGGGTGTGAGGGGCCGGGGGGGGGGTGCTCGGCACTGGGGGGGGCAGGAGGGGGTGAGGGGCCGGGGGGGTGCTCGGCACTGGGGGGGCAGGAGGGGGTGAGGGGCCGGGGGGGTGCTCGGCACTGGGGGGGCAGGAGGGGGTGAGGAGCCGGGGGGTGCTCGGCACTGGGGGGGCAGGAGGGGGTGAGGGGCCGGGGGGGTGCTCGGCACTGGGGGGGCAGGAGGGAGGGGGAGGGGCCGGGGGGGGCCTTGGCACTGGGGGGGGCAGGAGGGGACAGGGCGCGGGAGAGCGCAGGCGCGGGCGGCGCTGGCTGGGCGGGAAACTCCCGGAACGCTCGCGCCCACGAGGCGGGCGGGAAAACGCTGCGGGGGGCGCTGAGGGGCGGAGCCTGGGGGGCGGGGCGGGAGCTGGCAGTGACGTGGAGCCCCCCCCCCCGCCTGCTTCTCTCCGGGCCCCAGGCTGGACATCGGCGGGGCGGCCCCTGGCGGAGGTGGGGGGGCGATTTCTGCCCCCCCCCCCCGGCGCTGCTGCCTCCCCGGGGAGCAGCGCCCCTGTGACCCCCCCCCCAGGTCACGTGCCCCTTCCCCCCGCCGGGGAGCCGCGCGCCCTCGAGGGGTGGTTCCCGCGGGCGGGGCACGCACAGAACGCGTCCCGCACGCGGGGGGGCGGGCGGCCTGAGCCCTGCTCCCCGCGCTGCTCGCTGTCTGGGGGCGGGGCCGGGTGCCCGCTGAATCCCCCCTGTGCCCGGGGGGGGCAGTTCGGCGGGGGGCGCTGTGGGGGGGGATGCTCTGGCCCTGGCTGCCCGCAGTGCCGCCCAGTGCCCGGCTGTGCCTCCTGCAGAGGCCGAGAGCGTCCTGGGTGGGGCGTGTGGGGAGAGGGGGGGAGTGGCTGAGAATTGGGGGGCAAACAGGTGACAGACAAACCAACCGACAGAAAAGCCTCCCTGCCTGGCCCCCAGCTGAGCGGAGAAACGTCCCCCTGGCGCCAGAGCACTGCAGGGCCCAGCCTAGTCGCTTTGTGCCTCCAGCCCCACGGCGTGGGGAGGGGGCGACGGTGGAGGAGCCCCAAGCACCCAGGCCTTAGGTTCCCCACCCGCCTTCTAAGCACTGAGCATTTTAGGCCTGGCTGGACTAGAGAAGGGGGCACCAGGGGAGTTGCCGCTGAAGGCGCGCGGCCGCGCACAAACACCCCTCTGCCGCCCACCTCCCTTGCGGAGCCTTGCAGCGGCACTCGCCTTCCTGCTGGCCGGGGAATGGCGCGGTTGTTTTCCTGATCTGGTGGAGGGCGGCTGCCCCGTTGTGTCCCTGCTGGGGCAGCCTCGCCCCACCTCCAGCTGCGATTGGGGCTTCTGTTTGTTTCTGTTCATACAGTTTGCTGCAGTTTTCCATCCCCGAGGACCTGCGTGAAGCTGGTCCGACCAGAGATACGGGGATCGATTTTTAAGAGTAAGAGGTTTTGTTTTTAAAGCAGGGGTGAGGAACCTAATACCCCAGCTCACGTGAGTGTGGCCCTCGAGACTCAAGGTTCCCACACTAACGCTCTAGCTCCCCTCCAGATTGGTGATAGAAATGTAGCCGTGTTAGCCTGGGGTAGTTGAAGCAAAATGCAGGACAATGTAGCACTTTAAAGACTAACAAGATGGTTTATTAGATGATGAGCTTTCGTGGGCCAGACCCACTTCCTCAGATCAAATAGTGGAAGAAAGTAGTCACAACCGTATATACCAAAGGATACAATTAAAAAAAAGAACAAATATGAAAAGGACAAATCACATTGCAGAACAGGAGGGGGATGCGGTGGGGGGGAGGGGGAAGGAAGGTAAGTGTCTGTGAATTGATGATATTAGAGGTAGGGAGAGTGGGATGTTTGTGAGTTAATGGTATTAGAGGTGATAATTGGGGAAACTATCTTGGTAATGGGTGAGATAACAAACATTTGAACTAAGTCCTTGTTGGAAAGTGTCGAATTTTAACATGAATGACAGTTCAGAGGATTCCCTTTCAAGTGCAGATGTAAAAGGTCTTTGTAGCAGAATGCAGGTGGTCAAGTCATTGAGAGAGTGTCCTTTCTGGTTAAAATGGCAAGAAACTGTTTTCTCTTTGTGATCTTGTCTGATATCTGTTTTGTGGGCATTAATCCTTTGGCGAAGTGTCTGAGATGTTTGTCCAATGTACATAGCAGACGGACACTTTCGGCACACGATAGCATAGATTATATTTCTGGATGCGCAGGAATATGTGTTCTTGATCTTATAACTCACTTGGTTGGGTCCAATAATGGTATCAGCAGAATGAATATGTGGACAAAGCTGGCAACGGGGTTTGTTGCAAGGGAAGGTACCAGGGTTGGTATTAGTGTGGTATGTCCTGTGGTGGTTGGTAAGAATGATCTTGAGGTTAGGTGGTTGTCTATAGGAGACTATGGGTCTGTCTCCCAGAGCCTCTTTGAGTATGGTATCCTGTTCCAATATAGGCTGTAGTTTATTGATAATGTGTTGGACAGGTTTAAGTTGGGGGTTGTAGGTGATGACAAGTGGTGTTCTATTGTTGGTTTTCTTGGGTCTGTCTTGAAGTAGATGGTTTCTAGGTATTCGTCTGGCTCTTTCAATTTGCTTTTTTATTTCTCTGGGTGGCCAGATTGGAGCAGACAAATTCTGCTAGCCTGCCCCGCCCCGCCCCCCCCGCCCCCCCCTCCTCACAAGGGAAGCCTTGTGTGCGAGGGGAATGTGGGAAGCCTCTTCCTCCTTCTCAGTTGGGGCATGTGTTAATGCGGATGGTGGGGTTTGGGATTTTTTTTTCTTCACACTTGTGTGTAGGGTTGCCAGGTGTCTAGCACTGAGCCAGACAGCCCGGTAGTTGCACTTTTTGTCCGGTAAATAAATTTAGAAAATACCGGACATACAAAATGTCCAGTATTTTCTGCTTTTCCTCTGTGCCCAGCAGAAATAAGCCGGGGCGGGGAGATTGGCTGACTAATTAAAGGGGTCACAACTGGATTTTGCTCAACAAAAATGTTCCTGGTGGGGTTTTTTTGTTTGGTTGGCTTCTTTCCCTCAACAAAAATTTTCCTGGCGCCTTTTTTTTTTTTTTTTTTTTTTTTTTTTGCTGAAACCATCTGGCAACCCTACTAGTGTGTGCCTTCCGCCCCCCCAATAAGGTTCCCCACCCCGTCTGAAAGCGAGAGTTGGGAGAACAGGTTACCTTGCGTTCCTGTGTCCTTATAAGGAAGTTGAAGGCTACTATAAAATCCCCCCTCATGGTCTCCTCTTCAGACTAAAGAAACCTAAATCCCTCAGCCTCTTCATAGAGCAATTGCTCCAGCCCCCTAACCAAAGTAGCTTTCAGACACCTTAAGAGAGTCTTGATTTGCAATTCTCCCCTTTCTTCTCCTTGGATTTTCAACTAGGAAAGTGTGCTAATCATCTGCTTTTGCGGAAAAACTTGCCAGCTGTCTACACTGGCCGCTTGAATTTCCGCAAAAGCACTGACGATCTCATGTAAGATTGTCAGTGCTTCTGCGGGAATACTATGCTGCTCCCGTTCGGGCAAAAGTCTTTTTCCGAAAGACTTCTGCGCAAAAGGGCCAGTGTAGACAGCAGAGAGTTCTTTTCCGCAAAAAAGCCCCGATGGCGAAAATGGCGATTGGGGCTTTTTTGCAGAAAAGCGCGTCTAGATTGGCCACGGACGCTTTTCCGTAAAAAGTTTACATACCCAGTATCTTGTGAAGAACTTGTCACCTCAGCACAGGGTCCCGGGGCGGGCTTTACCATAAGGGACCCGGAGAGATCATCTAGGCCAGCTGGAGGGGGCAGGGCAGGGGAGGGAAGGGGAGGGGAGAGGAGAGGAGAGGAGAGGAGGTTGGCCACTGAAAATGTTGCAGTATTAATTTTCCTTTTATTTGACTTCATATCAAACAAATATTTACAGTTTAAATGACCTTGTTAATTCTCCCTTGTGTTAGTACTCTTTCTTCCAGAACGTTTTAAAAACACAGACGAGACATGTCTTCGCCTGGGTGGCAGGCATCCGAAGAAGGGCACGTGACCTCGATCTTGGAGCACGAGACAAAACTCACTCCGCTCCTGGAGGGGAAATGTTAGAGGCAACACTGGGCTCCAGTGAGCAGCAGCCAGGTGACGCACGTGTCTGTCCTTTCCACACATCTAGGGTGGCCTAGCTCCTAACCGTTCTCTGTCTCTTTTTCGGTCCCTGTAGACTTGGAGGAGATGAGAGGCTGGCCATGTGGTGGCAGAGACCGAAAGGAGCCACCCTCCCGAGACCCTGCCGGCAGATGGAAACCAGACAGCGATCTATGGAAGAAGAGCAAATAGCAATTGGCTCAAGGTAAGTATCGAGGGAGGGCCGCACAGACGTTTGCGAGCGTGGTACGGGTCCCTGAGAAAAGGCCCTCTGGCTCGTGGTGGAAGAACTTGAAAATACGAAGTACAAAAGTCACAGTGTTGTACTTAAAAGAAGTACTCGGGATCTTTTTCAGAGGGATAAGGCAACACGCCACATTTATTGATCACACACACACACATTAATTTTTATATATATATATATATATATATATATATATATATATATATATTTATTTACCACATGCATATGATAAGTATTGATTATTCTGTGTCACTCACGCACTCACTCTCTCTCACACACACACACACACACGTGCACAAGCACACTCCGTCTTGCTGTTGTTACCAACTTGTTGCTCCCCTTAACTTCACTGGCCAGGTGAGTTAGATGGGGGAGGGGTGGAGCCGGGCTTCTGCTGATCCGGATCGATGCTCCGATGGTGACAAGATGAGACCCGGAGTCCTCTGCAAGACAACTCACTTTTATAGCAGCTTCCCTCTTATGCAAATATATCCCAGATTCAAAATCTGGGTCTGTGTCCTTTGGTCCCTTTGTGGGTGCTGTCTGTTAAGAGAGGGTGTTTTCCAAAGAAGGTGCTTGCTTCTAATCCCCAAGGCCTTCAATATGTCTGCTCTTCTTTCTTGAGCCCTCTTGACACCTTGGGTCTGGCTTCTACCCCC
The DNA here is from genome assembly GCF_052426305.1 of Pelodiscus sinensis. NCBI lineage: Eukaryota > Metazoa > Chordata > Testudines > Trionychidae > Pelodiscus > Pelodiscus sinensis. The sequence continues at coordinate 315,463 of NC_143085.1, read as the reverse complement.
TTTTCAACTGGTGTAGCTCTCTGGAGGTGCTTGGCTCCCAAGTGTTACTCATTCACACCTCGTTCATTCAACTGGGCAATTGATTACAGAGTGGGGGGGAGAGAGTGGGGGAAAGATCTTATTCTACTCCTAGCAAATGACATTTTTACCTCTTTAACTATATACTCTGTATTAGAACCCTATGTAGAAAACTAAGTTACAAGGTTATATGGATTCAAGTTCTAATACAAAGTGACAAGGTCATATGGATTAATACAAAGTTACAAGGTTATATGGAGAGGCACAGTGTCAAGTCATATGAAGTACATAGGTTTATCTACAACAGAAACTGAACACCGATTTTTGTATTTTTAAAAATGTCATTAATCCCCCCCCCCCCCCCCCCGCCACCCTCCCCGAATCTCCTGGCTGGCGATACTTAACGTGTCTAGGATCATACGGAAAACTAAGTGAGTAGGCTGCCAATTGACCTAGCGTCACGCATGCCGAGAGTTGGCAAAACTGGGATTGAAATAAAGACTTGGTCTCCCAGCAGCACCGAGGAGCCCCAGCCATGGATTAGGGCCTCGTGGGAATAGTTGTCTCCTAATTGATCTAATCTTTGGCTTTTGAGTTTGATATTATTGGTGAGTCCTTCTAGGCGACTGTTACTCGGCGTGCATGCGTGCGCACGTAAGTATGAGTGCAAGTGTGTGCGTCCGCAAGTGTCCATTTGCGTGTGTGTGCACGTGCCTGCGTGCGGGCAGATTGAGCAGATGCGTGTGTGGGCATCTGAGCGAGGGCACGAGTGGGCGCCCAGGCGTGTTAATCTGTTAATTCGCGTTTGTGAGTGTGTACACGCATCCCTGCGTGTGAGCATTTGGCAGGGTGAGTGGCTGTTGCACGGGCGTGTGCGTCTGACGTGTGCCAGTCAGACGGTGCCCTGGCAGCAGTAGCTCCTGGAAAGCGACACCCCTCCCCTCCCATCTGGAGCATGCAACTGGGATGAGAGGGGCAGGGAAGAGTAGCACTGCTGCAGCGCGTTTCAGCACGAGGCCCTAACTGCCGCGCGGTAGCTGCTCCTTTTGTATCCGACGTGGGGCAACAAGGAGCGGCCTCGCATCATGCCGGCGCCACGTGCGTTCAGTCCCACGGACCGGAAGTGACGTTTGCTCGGTCCACAGCCTGACAGCAACCGACTGGGAACCGTGACCGGAAGGTGCCCAGGTACGAGCGCTCAGCTGGTGCCAGGTCAGCGGGTGGTAGGCAGGAGACACGGGGCCAGGCGGGACGGGTTCAGACACGGGGTGCCCGGCTGGGACAGCGACTGGGGTTGGAGGTTTCCTGCGGCGGTGCAGCCAGCGTAGGCCACCAGCTCCCGTGGTACGTGGGGCAGAGGAAGGACAGCAGAGCGGAGGCTGGAACCGCTCCGACAAGGCACCACTCTGCTTATGGTTGCCAGGTGTCCGGTTTTGAACTGGACGGTCCAGGCTTTCAGCTTTTTCTTCGGGGAAACAAATTGAGAAAATATAAATGTCCGCGAAAGCGGCAAGGAGTTCTGTGCCACAGGACTCCTCGCTGGTTTTGCAGATTCAGACTAACGCGGCTACTCCTCTGATAAATGTCTGGTATTTTCTAAATCAGATGGAATGCAGATTGTGATGTCATGTCAGGCGTGTCTGGTATTTTGGTGAAACCATCTGGCAACCCTAGCTCTGCTCCTTGCTTGGCCGGGGTGGCGCCCTGCCTCTGTGGCAGGCCCTGACGTCACAGGGAGCGTGTTCCCCAGGAAATCCGGGCAGTGCAGCGGCTTCCGGTCCGCGCCACCCGGCCCCAAGGGAGAGGCGGCGGGAGGCGGCAGCGAGGTCAGAGCGTGACGCTGCCCCGCCCGGATCTCAGCCCTTGGGCGCCCCAGTGTGCACCCCGCCCGGCCGGGCCGCTCCCCTGTAGCTCCGCCCCCAGCGCTGCGCCCGCTGCCTCGTGGCCCGGCTCGGTGCGAAGCTGCCACTGCCGGCTACGAACAGCAGCGCACTGCTAGTGACGTCATTGCCCTGGCGCGGTGCATGCAAATGATGGAACGCGGGGCACGTTCTATCGGCTCCCCGGCGAGTGACACGTGGGTTTGTGGGGCACACAGACGGGTCCCAGGCTCCGTCATTAATGGCAGGGGCGTGGCCTGGTCTGGGGGCGGGGCCACTGACCGGCAGGAACTCAGCTGGGACACAGAAGTGAGCGGCAGAAAACTCCTCGGGGTCTCCGGAAAATCCTCGCGCGGCCCCTCTGGGCTTGTGAACGGGACGCAGCAGAGGCAGCCGCCCCCCTCCCCCCCCACCCGCCTCACGCTCCCCGCTGCACTTTCGAAGGCAACAGCAGCATCAGCCTGTCCCGCTGCCAGTCCCCGCACAAGCCGGCTGGGAAATTTGGTGTTGGGGGGAGCAGACTGCATGGGGGGGAGAGGAGTTTGGTGGTGGTGGGGGATCAGACTGCATGGGGCGGGGAGGAGTTTGGGGGGTAGGGGATCAGACTGCACGGGGGGGAGGAGTTTGGGGGGGATCAGACTGCACGGGGGGAGTTTTGTGGGGGGTAGGAGATCAGACTGCACGGGGCGAGGAGTTTGGGGGGGATCAGACTGCACGGGGGGAGGAGTTTTGTGGGGGGTAGGAGATCAGACTGCACGGGGCGAGGAGTTTGGGGGGGATCAGACTGCACGGGGGAGGAGTTTGGGGGGATCAGACTGCACGGGGGGAGGAGGAGTTTGGGGGGGGAGCAGACTGCACGGGGCGGAGAGGAGTTTGGTGGTGAGGGGGAGCAGACTGCACGGGGCGGGGAGGAGTTGGGGGGAGCAGACTGCACGGGGCGGAGAGGAGTTTGGGGGGGATCAGACTGCACGGGGGGAGGAGGAGTTTGGGGGGGGAGCAGACTGCACGGGGCGGAGAGGAGTTTGGTGGTGAGGGGGAGCAGACTGCACGGGGCGGGGAGGAGTTGGGGGGAGCAGACTGCACGGGGCGGAGAGGAGTTTGGGGGGGAGCAGACTGCATGGGGCGGAGAGGAGTTTGGTGGGGGGGATCAGACTGCACGGGGCGGAGAGGAGTTGGGGGGAGCAGACTGCACGGGGTGGGGAGCAGTTTGGGGGGGATCAGACTGCACGGGGTGGGGAGCAGTTTGGGGGGGATCAGACTGCACGGGGTGGGGAGCAGTTTGGGGGGGATCAGACTGCACGGGGGGGAGGAGTTTGGAGGGGGAGCAGACTGCACGGGGTGGGGAGCAGTTTGGGGGGGATCAGACTGCACGGGGTGGGGAGCAGTTTGGGGGGATCAGACTGCACGGGGTGGGGGGCAGTTTGGGGGGGATCAGACTGCACGGGGTGGGGAGCAGTTTGAGGGGGGATCGGACTGCACGGGGCGGAGAGCAGTTTGGTGGGGGGGAGCGGACTGCACGGGGGGGAGGAGCTTGGGGGGGATCGGACTGCACGGGGCGGAGAGGAGGTTGGGGGGGATCGGACTGCACGCGGCGGAGAGAAATTTTGGGGGTGATCAGTCTGCAGGGGGCGGGGAGGAGTTTGGGGAGGGGAGCAGACTGCATGGGGCGGGGAGGAGTTTGGAGGGAGCAGACTGCACGGGGCAGGGACGAGTTTGGTGGTGAGGGGGAGAAGACTGCACTGGGGGAGAGGAGTTGGGGGGGAGCAGACTGCACGGGGCGGAGAGGAATTTGGGGGGGGTTCAGACTGCACGGGGCGGAGAGGAATTTGGGGGGGTTCACACTGCATTGGGCGGGGAGGAGTTTGGTGGGGGGGAGGAGACTGCACGGGGCGGGGAGGAGTTTGGTGGGGGGGAGCAGACTGCATGGGGCGGGGAGGAGTTTGGTGGGGGGGAGCAGACTGCACGGGGCGGGGAGGAGTTTGGGGGGTTCAGACTGCACGGGGCGGAGAGGAGTTTGGGGGGGAAGGGTTGCCGCGGAGTCTCCTCTCCCGAGTGGGGGCGGGGCATCAGCTGCGGACGCTGCCGTCTCTGAGGCAGGAGCCCCGCCCAGCAATGGGGAGGGGCCGGATGAGGGGGAGTAGGGAAAGTAGCCGCAGTGGCTTGTGGGAAACTGAGTGCCCCTGTCCGCAGCTCCCATCGGCCATTGCAGGGCCAGGGCAGGCCCGGCGCTGTTCGGTTGGGCGGGTGCAGCGGAAGTGACATCACAACGGGGCATTGACCAGGGAGCGACGCGGTTGGTCCCGCGCTCGTGTCACTCCAAGTGTTAGCGACGCATCCTGGGACTTGTAGTTCTCATAGTGCGGCCTCCCGGGGCACGTCGCAGCGCGCCCCGCCCCTATCATAGCCCCGCCCCCCGGCATAGCCCCGCCCAGCGTGTTCTTAGTTCGGAATGGGGCATTTCTACCCTAAGAACAATCTTTTTTATTCGGAAATAACGGCCCTTAGCAGAGCAACAGTGCCGCTCGGTAGTCACCGGCGGTAATGCACGTGTAATTCCGTAGCGCCCCCACAGTGCCGCTCGGTGGTCATTGCGGGTAATGCACGTGTAATTCCATCGCCCCCAGCTGCTGTCCCTGCTCCGCACGCCACGTGGCCCCAGTCTTGCCCTTTGACAGCAGGCAAAGTAAGAAGCTCGTTATTTCCAGGCTCCGCGCAGCCCTCTCCCCTCCTGCCCGCGGCCCCCTCATCCCACACACCAGGCTCCGCGCAGCCCTCTCCCCTCCTGCCCCCGGCCCCCTCATCCCACACACCAGGCTCCGCGCCAGGATCCCACACACAAACTTCTCCTCCTTAGACTTTTAGTTGTGGGGAACAAATTCTGGGGAGTCACTTCCACTTGGGGAATCATGTTTCATACTTGACTATGTTATCCCTACACTAAGGCTGGCCGAGAGACTGTCCCGGACTGATCGTAACAGACTGTTCTGTCCGCGAATGGGCTGAGAGTAAAGGGCGTGTTCGGAATCTGTGGCGCCCAATCTGAGGCTGTCCGAGGTGACTCTTAACTGACTGCTCCGTGCGCCAATGGGCGGTGACTAAAGGCGTGTTCTGGGGCTGCTGGCGGCCAATAGGTTGTCCGGGGTGGATTATAACAGACTCTTCTGTCCGCGAATGGGCTGTGACTAAGGGGCGTGTTCTGAATCAGAGGCACCCAATAGGCTGACCCGGCTGCATCTTAACGGACAGCTCTGCCTGCGAATGCGGTGTGACTAGGGGGAATGACCTGCCACTGCTCTCGACCAATAGGCTGTCCGGGGTGGATCTTAATGGGCTGCTCTGTCCTCGAATTGTCTGTGACTTAGGGGTGGTTCCTGGCTGTGTGCCAGCCAATGGGCTTTCGGAAGACAGGCTTGACGGAGGATAGTGTCGCCCAATGGGCTGTCAGCAAAGGGGATCCTGCCTCTGGTTCGGCCAATGGGCTGTCGCAGGGGGGCGTTGTCTGACTGGGCGGCCGGCGCCGCCATGACAGGAAGGTCCGAGGAGAGCGCGGGGGCGCGAGCGAATCCTGGGTCCGAGTGCGAAGCTGCCCCGCCCCCAGCTGGTGTCTGGCCCGGGGGAGGAGGGGGCGCGAGGGAAGGTGGGGGAGCGGGCTGGGGGTGGGGTGTCTGGCCTGGGGGAGAAGGGGGCGCGAGGGAAGGTGGGGGAGCGGGCTGGGGGTGGGGTGTCTGGACAGGGGTGAGGTGTAGGAGCAGGCTGGGTGTGAGGGGCCGGGGGGGGTGCTCGGCACTGGGGGGGGCAGGAGGGGGTGAGGGGCCGGGGGGGTGCTCGGCACTGGGGGGGCAGGAGGGGGTGAGGGGCCGGGGGGGTGCTCGGCACTGGGGGGGCAGGAGGGGGTGAGGAGCCGGGGGGTGCTCGGCACTGGGGGGGCAGGAGGGGGTGAGGGGCCGGGGGGGTGCTCGGCACTGGGGGGGCAGGAGGGAGGGGGAGGGGCCGGGGGGGGCCTTGGCACTGGGGGGGGCAGGAGGGGACAGGGCGCGGGAGAGCGCAGGCGCGGGCGGCGCTGGCTGGGCGGGAAACTCCCGGAACGCTCGCGCCCACGAGGCGGGCGGGAAAACGCTGCGGGGGGCGCTGAGGGGCGGAGCCTGGGGGGCGGGGCGGGAGCTGGCAGTGACGTGGAGCCCCCCCCCCCCGCCTGCTTCTCTCCGGGCCCCAGGCTGGACATCGGCGGGGCGGCCCCTGGCGGAGGTGGGGGGGCGATTTCTGCCCCCCCCCCCGGCGCTGCTGCCTCCCCGGGGAGCAGCGCCCCTGTGACCCCCCCCCCAGGTGGTGCCGGGCGCGGGAGCTGACCCGGGCTCCAGTCACGTGGGTGTCTCGGGGAGGGGGGGCTGCGGGCCACCGGGGCCCGGGAGTGTCACGTGCCCCTTCCCCCCGCCGGGGAGCCGCGCGCCCTCGAGGGGTGGTTCCCGCGGTCGGGGCACGCACAGAACGTGTCCCGCACGCGGGGGGGCGGGCGGCCTGAGCCCTGCTCCCCGCGCTGCTCGCTGTCTGGGGGCGGGGCCGGGTGCCCGCTGAATCCCCCCTGTGCCCGGGGGGGGGGGGCAGTTCGGCGGGGGGCGCTGTGGGGGGGGATGCTCTGGCCCTGGCTGCCCGCAGTGCCGCCCAGTGCCCGGCTGTGCCTCCTGCAGAGGCCGAGAGCGTCCTGGGTGGGGCGTGTGGGGAGAGGGGGGGAGTGGCTGAGAATTGGGGGGCAAACAGGTGACAGACAAACCAACCGACAGAAAAGCCTCCCTGCCTGGCCCCCAGCTGAGCGGAGAAACGTCCCCCTGGCGCCAGAGCACTGCAGGGCCCAGCCTAGTCGCTTTGTGCGCTCCAGCCCCACGGCGTGGGGAGGGGGCGACGGTGGAGGAGCCCCAAGCACCCAGGCCTTAGGTTCCCCACCCGCCTTCTAAGCACTGAGCATTTTAGGCCTGGCTGGACTAGAGAAGGGGGCACCAGGGGAGTTGCCGCTGAAGGCGCGCGGCCGCGCACAAACACCCCTCTGCCGCCCACCTCCCTTGCGGAGCCTTGCAGCGGCACTCGCCTTCCTGCTGGCCGGGGAATGGCGCGGTTGTTTTCCTGATCTGGTGGAGGGCGGCTGCCCCGTTGTGTCCCTGCTGGGGCAGCCTCGCCCCACCTCCAGCTGCGATTGGGGCTTCTGTTTGTTTCTGTTCATACAGTTTGCTGCAGTTTTCCATCCCCGAGGACCTGCGTGAAGCTGGTCCGACCAGAGATACGGGGATCGATTTTTAAGTAAGAAGTAAGAAGCTCGTTATTTCCAGGCTCCGCGGAGCCCTCTCCCCTCCTGCCCATGGCCCCCTCATCCCGCACTCCAGGCTCCGCACAGCCCTCTCCCCTCCTGCCCCCGGCCCCCTCATCCCGCACTGCAGGCTCCGCGCAGCCCTCTCCCCTCCTGCCCATGGCCCCCTCATCCCGCACTGCAGGCTCCGCACAGCCCTCTCCCCTCCTGCCCCCGGCCCCCTCATCCCGCACTGCAGGCTCTGCGGGGGAGGAGTTTGGGGGGGATCAGACTGCACGGGGGGGAGAGGAGTTTGGCGGGGATCAGACTGCACGTGGGGAGGATCAGACTGCACGGGGCGGGGAGGAGTTTGGGGGGGATCAGACTGCACGGGGGGGAGGATCAGACTCCACGGGGCGGCGAGGAGTTTGGGGAGGGGTTCAGACTGCACGGGGCGGAGAGGAGTTTGGGGAGGGGATCAGACTACACGGGGCGGAGAGGAGTTTGGGGGGCATCGGACTGCACGGGGCGGGGAGGAGTTTGGGGGGATCAGACTGCACGGGGGGGAGAGGAGTTTGGGGGGATCAGACTGCACGGAGCGGGGAGGAGTTTGGGGGGATCAGACTGCACGGGGGGGAGGATCAGACTGCACGGAGCGGGGAGGAGTTTGGGGGGAGGATCAGACTGCACGGGGCAGGGAGGAGCTTTGGGGGGGATCAGACTGCACGGGGCGGACAGGAGTTTGGGGGGGGGATCAGACTGCACGGGGCGGAGGGGAGTGTGGGGGGGATCAGACTGCACGGAGCGGGGAGGAGTTTGGGGGGGGATCAGACTGCACGGGGGGGAGAGGAGTTTGGGGGGATCAGACTGCACGGAGCGGGGAGGAGTTTGGGGGGATCAGACTGCACGGGGGGGAGGATCAGACTGCACGGAGCGGGGAGGAGTTTGGGGGGAGGATCAGACTGCACGGGGCAGGGAGGAGCTTTGGGGGGGATCAGACTGCACGGGGCGGACAGGAGTTTGGGGGGGGATCAGACTGCACGGGGCGGAGGGGAGTGTGGGGGGGATCAGACTGCACGGAGCGGGGAGGAGTTTGGGGGGGGATCAGACTGCACGGGGGGGAGGATCAGACTGCACGGGGCGGGGAGGAGTTTGGGGAGGGGTTCAGACTGCACGGGGCGGAGCGCAGTTTGGGGGGGATCAGACTGCACGGGGCGGGGAGGAGTTTTGGGGGAGATCAGACTGCACGGGGCGGGGAGGAGTTTGGGGGGATCGGACTGCACAGGGCGGGGAAGAGTTTGGGGGGGATCGGACTGCACGGGGCGGGGAGGAGTTTGGGGGGGATCAGACTGCACGGGGCGGGGAGGAGTTTGGGGGGGATCAGACTGCACGGGGGGGAGGATCAGACTGCACGGGGGGGAGGAGTTTGGGGGGGATCGGACTGCACGGGGCGGGGAGGAGTTTGGGGGGATCATACTGCACGGGGGGAGAGGAATTTGGGGGGATCGCACTGCACGGGGCGGGGAAGAGTTTGTGGGGATCGGACTGCACGGGGCGGGGAGGAGTTTGGGGGGGATCAGACTGCACGGGGGGGAGGATCAGACTGCACGGGGCGGGGGGAAGTTTGGGGGGATCAGACTGCACGGGGGGGAGTAGTTTGAGGGGGGATCAGACTGCACGGGGCGGGGAGGAGTTTGGGGGGATCAGACTGCACGGGGCGGGGAGGAGTTTGGGGGGGAAGGGTTGCCGCGGAGTCTCCTTTCCCGAGTGGGGGCGGGGCATCAGCTGCGGACGCTGCCGTCTCTGAGGCAGGAGCCCCGCCCAGCAATGGGGAGGGGCCGGATGAGGGGGAGTAGGGAAAGTAGCCGCAGTGGCTTGTGGGAAACTGAGTGCCCCTGTCCGCAGCTCCCATCGGCCATTGCAGGGCCAGGGCAGGCCCGGCGCTGTTCGGTTGGGCGGGTGCAGCGGAAGTGACATCACAACGGGGCATTGACCAGGGAGCGACGCGGTTGGTCCCGCGCTCGTGTCACTCCAAGTGTTAGCGACGCATCCTGGGACTTGTAGTTCTCATAGTGCGGCCTCCCGGGGCACGTCGCAGCGCGCCCCGCCCCTATCATAGCCCCGCCCCCCGGCATAGCCCCGCCCAGCGTGTTCTTAGTTCGGAATGGGGCATTTCTACCCTAAGAACAATCTTTTTTATTCGGAAATAACGGCCCTTAGCAGAGCAACAGTGCCGCTCGGTAGTCACCGGCGGTAATGCACGTGTAATTCCGTAGCGCCCCCACAGTGCCGCTCGGTGGTCATTGCGGGTAATGCACGTGTAATTCCGAAGCGCCTCCACAGTGCCGCTCGGTGGTCATTGCGGGTAATGCACGTGTAATTCCATCGCCCCCAGCTGCTGTCCCTGCTCCGCACGCCACGTGGCCCCAGTCTTGCCCTTTGACAGCAGGCAAAGTAAGAAGCTCGTTATTTCCAGGCTCCGCGCAGCCCTCTCCCCTCCTGCCCGCGGCCCCCTCATCCCACACACCAGGCTCCGCGCAGCCCTCTCCCCTCCTGCCCCCGGCCCCCTCATCCCACACACCAGGCTCCGCGCAGCCCTCTCCCCTCCTGCTCCCGGCCCCCTCATCCCACACACCAGGCTCCGCGCCAGGATCCCACACACAAACTTCTCCTCCTTAGACTTTTAGTTGTGGGGAACAAATTCTGGGGAGTCACTTCCACTTGGGGAATCATGTTTCATACTTGACTATGTTATCCCTACACTAAGGCTGGCCGAGAGACTGTCCCGGACTGATCGTAACAGACTGTTCTGTCCGCGAATGGGCTGAGAGTAAAGGGCGTGTTCGGAATCTGTGGCGCCCAATCTGAGGCTGTCCGAGGTGACTCTTAACGGACTGCTCCGTGCGCCAATGGGCGGTGACTAAAGGCGTGTTCTGCGGCTGCTGGCGGCCAATAGGTTGTCCGGGGTGGATTATAACAGACTCTTCTGTCCGCGAATGGGCTGTGACTAAGGGGCGTGTTCTGAATCAGAGGCACCCAATAGGCTGACCCGGCTGCATCTTAACGGACAGCTCTGTCTGCGAATGCGGTGTGACTAGGGGGAATGACCTGCCACTGCTCTCGACCAATAGGCTGTCCGGGGTGGATCTTAATGGGCTGCTCTGTCCTCGAATTGTCTGTGACTTAGGGGTGGTTCCTGGCTGTGTGCCAGCCAATGGGCTTTCGGAAGACAGCCTTGGCGGAGGATAGTGTCGCCCAATGGGCTGTCAGCAAAGGGGATCCTGCCTCTGGTTCGGCCAATGGGCTGTCGCAGGGGGGCGTTGTCTGACTGGGCGGCCGGCGCCGCCATGACAGGAAGGTCCGAGGAGAGCGCGGGGGCGCGAGCGAATCCTGGGTCCGAGTGCGAAGCTGCCCCGCCCCCAGCTGGTGTCTGGCCCGGGGGAGGAGGGGGCGCGAGGGAAGGTGGGGGAGCGGGCTGGGGGTGGGGTGTCTGGACAGGGGTGAGGTGTAGGAGCAGGCTGGGTGTGAGGGGCCGGGGGGGGGGGGGTGCTCGGCACTGGGGGGGGCAGGAGGGGGTGAGGGGCCGGGGGGGTGCTCGGCACTGGGGGGGCAGGAGGGGGTGAGGGGCCGGGGGGGTGCTCGGCACTGGGGGGGCAGGAGGGGGTGAGGAGCCGGGGGGTGCTCGGCACTGGGGGGGCAGGAGGGGGTGAGGGGCCGGGGGGGTGCTCGGCACTGGGGGGGCAGGAGGGAGGGGGACGGGCCGGGGGGGGCCTTGGCACTGGGGGGGGCAGGAGGGGACAGGGCGCGGGAGAGCGCAGGCGCGGGCGGCGCTGGCTGGGCGGGAAACTCCCGGAACGCTCGCGCCCACGAGGCGGGCGGGAAAACGCTGCGGGGGGCGCTGAGGGGCGGAGCCTGGGGGGCGGGGCGGGAGCTGGCAGTGACGTGGAGCCCCCCCCCCCGCCTGCTTCTCTCCGGGCCCCAGGCTGGACATCGGCGGGGCGGCCCCTGGCGGAGGTGGGGGGGCGATTTCTGCCCCCCCCCCGGCGCTGCTGCCTCCCCGGGGAGCAGCGCCCCTGTGACCCCCCCCCAGGTGGTGCCGGGCGCGGGAGCTGACCCGGGCTCCAGTCACGTGGGTGTCTCGGGGAGGGGGGGCTGCGGGCCACCGGGGCCCGGGAGTGTCACGTGCCCCTTCCCCCCGCCGGGGAGCCGCGCGCCCTCGAGGGGTGGTTCCCGCGGGCGGGGCACGCACAGAACGTGTCCCGCACGCGGGGGGGCGGGGCGGCCTGAGCCCTGCTCCCCGCGCTGCTCGCTGTCTGGGGGCGGGGCCGGGTGCCCGCTGAATCCCCCCTGTGCCCGGGGGGGGGGCAGTTCGGCGGGGGGCGCTGTGGGGGGGGATGCTCTGGCCCTGGCTGCCCGCAGTGCCGCCCAGTGCCCGGCTGTGCCTCCTGCAGAGGCCGAGAGCGTCCTGGGTGGGGGCGTGTGGGGAGAGGGGGGGAGTGGCTGAGAATTGGGGGGCAAACAGGTGACAGACAAACCAACCGACAGAAAAGCCTCCCTGCCTGGCCCCCAGCTGAGCGGAGAAACGTCCCCCTGGCGCCAGAGCACTGCAGGGCCCAGCCTAGTCGCTTTGTGCGCTCCAGCCCCACGGCGTGGGGAGGGGGCGACGGTGGAGGAGCCCCAAGCACCCAGGCCTTAGGTTCCCCACCCGCCTTCTAAGCACTGAGCATTTTAGGCCTGTGTGGGGGGGATCAGACTGCACGGAGCGGGGAGGAGTTTGGGGGGGGATCAGACTGCACGGGGGGGAGGATCAGACTGCACGGGGCGGGGAGGAGTTTGGGGAGGGGTTCAGACTGCACGGGGCGGAGCGCAGTTTGGGGGGGATCAGACTGCACGGGGCGGGGAGGAGTTTTGGGGGAGATCAGACTGCACGGGGCGGGGAGGAGTTTGGGGGGATCGGACTGCACAGGGCGGGGAAGAGTTTGGGGGGGATCGGACTGCACGGGGCGGGGAGGAGTTTGGGGGGGATCAGACTGCACGGGGCGGGGAGGAGTTTGGGGGGGATCAGACTGCACGGGGGGGAGGATCAGACTGCACGGGGGGGAGGAGTTTGGGGGGGATCGGACTGCACGGGGCGGGGAGGAGTTTGGGGGGATCATACTGCACGGGGGGAGAGGAATTTGGGGGGATCGCACTGCACGGGGCGGGGAAGAGTTTGTGGGGATCGGACTGCACGGGGCGGGGAGGAGTTTGGGGGGGATCAGACTGCACGGGGGGGAGGATCAGACTGCACGGGGCGGGGGGAAGTTTGGGGGGATCAGACTGCACGGGGGGGAGTAGTTTGAGGGGGGATCAGACTGCACGGGGCGGGGAGGAGTTTGGGGGGATCAGACTGCACGGGGCGGGGAGGAGTTTGGGGGGGAAGGGTTGCCGCGGAGTCTCCTTTCCCGAGTGGGGGCGGGGCATCAGCTGCGGACGCTGCCGTCTCTGAGGCAGGAGCCCTGCCCAGCAATGGGGAGGGGCCGGATGAGGGGGAGTAGGGAAAGTAGCCGCAGTGGCTTGTGGGAAACTGAGTGCCCCTGTCCGCAGCTCCCATCGGCCATTGCAGGGCCAGGGCAGGCCCGGCGCTGTTCGGTTGGGCGGGTGCAGCGGAAGTGACATCACAACGGGGCATTGACCAGGGAGCGACGCGGTTGGTCCCGCGCTCGTGTCACTCCAAGTGTTAGCGACGCATCCTGGGACTTGTAGTTCTCATAGTGCGGCCTCCCGGGGCACGTCGCAGCGCGCCCCGCCCCTATCATAGCCCCGCCCCCCGGCATAGCCCCGCCCAGCGTGTTCTTAGTTCGGAATGGGGCATTTCTACCCTAAGAACAATCTTTTTTATTCGGAAATAACGGCCCTTAGCAGAGCAACAGTGCCGCTCGGTAGTCACCGGCGGTAATGCACGTGTAATTCCGTAGCGCCCCCACAGTGCCGCTCGGTGGTCATTGCGGGTAATGCACGTGTAATTCCGAAGCGCCTCCACAGTGCCGCTCGGTGGTCATTGCGGGTAATGCACGTGTAATTCCATCGCCCCCAGCTGCTGTCCCTGCTCCGCACGCCACGTGGCCCCAGTCTTGCCCTTTGACAGCAGGCAAAGTAAGAAGCTCGTTATTTCCAGGCTCCGCGCAGCCCTCTCCCCTCCTGCCCGCGGCCCCCTCATCCCACACACCAGGCTCCGCGCAGCCCTCTCCCCTCCTGCTCCCGGCCCCCTCATCCCACACACCAGGCTCCGCGCCAGGATCCCACACACAAACTTCTCCTCCTTAGACTTTTAGTTGTGGGGAACAAATTCTGGGGAGTCACTTCCACTTGGGGAATCATGTTTCATACTTGACTATGTTATCCCTACACTAAGGCTGGCCGAGAGACTGTCCCGGACTGATCGTAACAGACTGTTCTGTCCGCGAATGGGCTGAGAGTAAAGGGCGTGTTCGGAATCTGTGGCGCCCAATCTGAGGCTGTCCGAGGTGACTCTTAACGGACTGCTCCGTGCGCCAATGGGCGGTGACTAAAGGCGTGTTCTGCGGCTGCTGGCGGCCAATAGGTTGTCCGGGGTGGATTATAACAGACTCTTCTGTCCGCGAATGGGCTGTGACTAAGGGGCGTGTTCTGAATCAGAGGCACCCAATAGGCTGACCCGGCTGCATCTTAACGGACAGCTCTGTCTGCGAATGCGGTGTGACTAGGGGGAATGACCTGCCACTGCTCTCGACCAATAGGCTGTCCGGGGTGGATCTTAATGGGCTGCTCTGTCCTCGAATTGTCTGTGACTTAGGGGTGGTTCCTGGCTGTGTGCCAGCCAATGGGCTTTCGGAAGACAGCCTTGGCGGAGGATAGTGTCGCCCAATGGGCTGTCAGCAAAGGGGATCCTGCCTCTGGTTCGGCCAATGGGCTGTCGCAGGGGGGCGTTGTCTGACTGGGCGGCCGGCGCCGCCATGACAGGAAGGTCCGAGGAGAGCGCGGGGGCGCGAGCGAATCCTGGGTCCGAGTGCGAAGCTGCCCCGCCCCCAGCTGGTGTCTGGCCCGGGGGAGGAGGGGGCGCGAGGGAAGGTGGGGGAGCGGGCTGGGGGTGGGGTGTCTGGCCTGGGGGAGAAGGGGGCGCGAGGGAAGGTGGGGGAGCGGGCTGGGGGTGGGGTGTCTGGACAGGGGTGAGGTGTAGGAGCAGGCTGGGTGTGAGGGGCCGGGGGGGTGCTCGGCACTGGGGGGGGCAGGAGGGGGTGAGGGGCCGGGGGGGTGCTCGGCACTGGGGGGGCAGGAGGGGGTGAGGGGCCGGGGGGGTGCTCGGCACTGGGGGGGCAGGAGGGGGTGAGGAGCCGGGGGGTGCTCGGCACTGGGGGGGCAGGAGGGGGTGAGGGGCCGGGGGGGTGCTCGGCACTGGGGGGGCAGGAGGGAGGGGGAGGGGCCGGGGGGGGCCTTGGCACTGGGGGGGGCAGGAGGGGACAGGGCGCGGGAGAGCGCAGGCGCGGGCGGCGCTGGCTGGGCGGGAAACTCCCGGAACGCTCGCGCCCACGAGGCGGGCGGGAAAACGCTGCGGGGGGCGCTGAGGGGCGGAGCCTGGGGGGCGGGGCGGGAGCTGGCAGTGACGTGGAGCCCCCCCCCCCGCCTGCTTCTCTCCGGGCCCCAGGCTGGACATCGGCGGGGCGGCCCCTGGCGGAGGTGGGGGGGCGATTTCTGCCCCCCCCCCCCCCCCGGCGCTGCTGCCTCCCGGGGGAGCAGCGCCCCTGTGACCCCCCCCCCAGGTGGTGCCGGGCGCGGGAGCTGACCCGGGCTCCAGTCACGTGGGTGTCTCGGGGAGGGGGGGCTGCGGGCCACCGGGGCCCGGGAGTGTCACGTGCCCCTTCCCCCCGCCGGGGAGCCGCGCGCCCTCGAGGGGTGGTTCCCGCGGTCGGGGCACGCACAGAACGTGTCCCGCACGCGGGGGGGCGGGGCGGCCTGAGCCCTGCTCCCCGCGCTGCTCGCTGTCTGGGGGCGGGGCCGGGTGCCCGCTGAATCCCCCCTGTGCCCGGGGGGGGGGGGCAGTTCGGCGGGGGGCGCTGTGGGGGGGGATGCTCTGGCCCTGGCTGCCCGCAGTGCCGCCCAGTGCCCGGCTGTGCCTCCTGCAGAGGCCGAGAGCGTCCTGGGTGGGGGCGTGTGGGGAGAGGGGGGGAGTGGCTGAGAATTGGGGGGCAAACAGGTGACAGACAAACCAACCGACAGAAAAGCCTCCCTGCCTGGCCCCCAGCTGAGCGGAGAAACGTCCCCCTGGCGCCAGAGCACTGCAGGGCCCAGCCTAGTCGCTTTGTGCGCTCCAGCCCCACGGCGTGGGGAGGGGGCGACGGTGGAGGAGCCCCAAGCACCCAGGCCTTAGGTTCCCCACCCGCCTTCTAAGCACTGAGCATTTTAGGCCTGGCTGGACTAGAGAAGGGGGCACCAGGGGAGTTGCCGCTGAAGGCGCGCGGCCGCGCACAAACACCCCTCTGCCGCCCACCTCCCTTGCGGAGCCTTGCAGCGGCACTCGCCTTCCTGCTGGCCGGGGAATGGCGCGGTTGTTTTCCTGATCTGGTGGAGGGCGGCTGCCCCGTTGTGTCCCTGCTGGGGCAGCCTCGCCCCACCTCCAGCTGCGATTGGGGCTTCTGTTTGTTTCTGTTCATACAGTTTGCTGCAGTTTTCCATCCCCGAGGACCTGCGTGAAGCTGGTCCGACCAGAGATACGGGGATCGATTTTTAAGAGTAAGAGGTTTTGTTTTTAAAGCAGGGGTGAGGAACCTAATACCCCAGCTCACGTGAGTGTGGCCCTCGAGACTCAAGGTTCCCACACTAACGCTCTAGCTCCCCTCCAGATTGGTGATAGAAATGTAGCCGTGTTAGCCTGGGGTAGTTGAAGCAAAATGCAGGACAATGTAGCACTTTAAAGACTAACAAGATGGTTTATTAGATGATGAGCTTTCGTGGGCCAGACCCACTTCCTCAGATCAAATAGTGGAAGAAAGTAGTCACAACCGTATATACCAAAGGATACAATTAAAAAAAAGAACAAATATGAAAAGGACAAATCACATTGCAGAACAGGAGGGGGATGCGGTGGGGGGGAGGGGGAAGGAAGGTAAGTGTCTGTGAATTGATGATATTAGAGGTAGGGAGAGTGGGATGTTTGTGAGTTAATGGTATTAGAGGTGATAATTGGGGAAACTATCTTGGTAATGGGTGAGATAACAAACATTTGAACTAAGTCCTTGTTGGAAAGTGTCGAATTTTAACATGAATGACAGTTCAGAGGATTCCCTTTCAAGTGCAGATGTAAAAGGTCTTTGTAGCAGAATGCAGGTGGTCAAGTCATTGAGAGAGTGTCCTTTCTGGTTAAAATGGCAAGAAACTGTTTTCTCTTTGTGATCTTGTCTGATATCTGTTTTGTGGGCATTAATCCTTTGGCGAAGTGTCTGAGATGTTTGTCCAATGTACATAGCAGACGGACACTTTCGGCACACGATAGCATAGATTATATTTCTGGATGCGCAGGAATATGTGTTCTTGATCTTATAACTCACTTGGTTGGGTCCAATAATGGTATCAGCAGAATGAATATGTGGACAAAGCTGGCAACGGGGTTTGTTGCAAGGGAAGGTACCAGGGTTGGTATTAGTGTGGTATGTCCTGTGGTGGTTGGTAAGAATGATCTTGAGGTTAGGTGGTTGTCTATAGGAGACTATGGGTCTGTCTCCCAGAGCCTCTTTGAGTATGGTATCCTGTTCCAATATAGGCTGTAGTTTATTGATAATGTGTTGGACAGGTTTAAGTTGGGGGTTGTAGGTGATGACAAGTGGTGTTCTATTGTTGGTTTTCTTGGGTCTGTCTTGAAGTAGATGGTTTCTAGGTATTCGTCTGGCTCTTTCAATTTGCTTTTTTATTTCTCTGGGTGGCCAGATTGGAGCAGACAAATTCTGCTAGCCTGCCCCGCCCCGCCCCCCCCGCCCCCCCCTCCTCACAAGGGAAGCCTTGTGTGCGAGGGGAATGTGGGAAGCCTCTTCCTCCTTCTCAGTTGGGGCATGTGTTAATGCGGATGGTGGGGTTTGGGATTTTTTTTTCTTCACACTTGTGTGTAGGGTTGCCAGGTGTCTAGCACTGAGCCAGACAGCCCGGTAGTTGCACTTTTTGTCCGGTAAATAAATTTAGAAAATACCGGACATACAAAATGTCCAGTATTTTCTGCTTTTCCTCTGTGCCCAGCAGAAATAAGCCGGGGCGGGGAGATTGGCTGACTAATTAAAGGGGTCACAACTGGATTTTGCTCAACAAAAATGTTCCTGGTGGGGTTTTTTTGTTTGGTTGGCTTCTTTCCCTCAACAAAAATTTTCCTGGCGCCTTTTTTTTTTTTTTTTTTTTTTTTTTTTTTTTGCTGAAACCATCTGGCAACCCTACTAGTGTGTGCCTTCCGCCCCCCCAATAAGGTTCCCCACCCCGTCTGAAAGCGAGAGTTGGGAGAACAGGTTACCTTGCGTTCCTGTGTCCTTATAAGGAAGTTGAAGGCTACTATAAAATCCCCCCTCATGGTCTCCTCTTCAGACTAAAGAAACCTAAATCCCTCAGCCTCTTCATAGAGCAATTGCTCCAGCCCCCTAACCAAAGTAGCTTTCAGACACCTTAAGAGAGTCTTGATTTGCAATTCTCCCCTTTCTTCTCCTTGGATTTTCAACTAGGAAAGTGTGCTAATCATCTGCTTTTGCGGAAAAACTTGCCAGCTGTCTACACTGGCCGCTTGAATTTCCGCAAAAGCACTGACGATCTCATGTAAGATTGTCAGTGCTTCTGCGGGAATACTATGCTGCTCCCGTTCGGGCAAAAGTCTTTTTCCGAAAGACTTCTGCGCAAAAGGGCCAGTGTAGACAGCAGAGAGTTCTTTTCCGCAAAAAAGCCCCGATGGCGAAAATGGCGATTGGGGCTTTTTTGCAGAAAAGCGCGTCTAGATTGGCCACGGACGCTTTTCCGTAAAAAGTTTACATACCCAGTATCTTGTGAAGAACTTGTCACCTCAGCACAGGGTCCCGGGGCGGGCTTTACCATAAGGGACCCGGAGAGATCATCTAGGCCAGCTGGAGGGGGCAGGGCAGGGGAGGGGAGGGGAGGGGAGAGGAGAGGAGAGGAGAGGAGAGGAGGTTGGCCACTGAAAATGTTGCAGTATTAATTTTCCTTTTATTTGACTTCATATCAAACAAATATTTACAGTTTAAATGACCTTGTTAATTCTCCCTTGTGTTAGTACTCTTTCTTCCAGAACGTTTTAAAAACACAGACGAGACATGTCTTCGCCTGGGTGGCAGGCATCCGAAGAAGGGCACGTGACCTCGATCTTGGAGCACGAGACAAAACTCACTCCGCTCCTGGAGGGGAAATGTTAGAGGCAACACTGGGCTCCAGTGAGCAGCAGCCAGGTGACGCACGTGTCTGTCCTTTCCACACATCTAGGGTGGCCTAGCTCCTAACCGTTCTCTGTCTCTTTTTCGGTCCCTGTAGACTTGGAGGAGATGAGAGGCTGGCCATGTGGTGGCAGAGACCGAAAGGAGCCACCCTCCCGAGACCCTGCCGGCAGATGGAAACCAGACAGCGATCTATGGAAGAAGAGCAAATAGCAATTGGCTCAAGGTAAGTATCGAGGGAGGGCCGCACAGACGTTTGCGAGCGTGGTACGGGTCCCTGAGAAAAGGCCCTCTGGCTCGTGGTGGAAGAACTTGAAAATACGAAGTACAAAAGTCACAGTGTTGTACTTAAAAGAAGTACTCGGGATCTTTTTCAGAGGGATAAGGCAACACGCCACATTTATTGATCACACACACACACATTAATTTTTATATATATATATATATATATATATATATATATATATATATATTTATTTACCACATGCATATGATAAGTATTGATTATTCTGTGTCACTCACGCACTCACTCTCTCTCACACACACACACACACACGTGCACAAGCACACTCCGTCTTGCTGTTGTTACCAACTTGTTGCTCCCCTTAACTTCACTGGCCAGGTGAGTTAGATGGGGGAGGGGTGGAGCCGGGCTTCTGCTGATCCGGATCGATGCTCCGATGGTGACAAGATGAGACCCGGAGTCCTCTGCAAGACAACTCACTTTTATAGCAGCTTCCCTCTTATGCAAATATATCCCAGATTCAAAATCTGGGTCTGTGTCCTTTGGTCCCTTTGTGGGTGCTGTCTGTTAAGAGAGGGTGTTTTCCAAAGAAGGTGCTTGCTTCTAATCCCCAAGGCCTTCAATATGTCTGCTCTTCTTTCTTGAGCCCTCTTGACACCTTGGGTCTGGCTTCTACCCCCTTTTCAACTGGTGTAGCTCTCTGGAGGTGCTTGGCTCCCAAGTGTTACTCATTCACACCTCGTTCATTCAACTGGGCAATTGATTACAGAGTGGGGGGGAGAGAGTGGGGGAAAGATCTTATTCTACTCCTAGCAAATGACATTTTTACCTCTTTAACTATATACTCTGTATTAGAACCCTATGTAGAAAACTAAGTTACAAGGTTATATGGATTCAAGTTCTAATACAAAGTGACAAGGTCATATGGATTAATACAAAGTTACAAGGTTATATGGAGAGGCACAGTGTCAAGTCATATGAAGTACATAGGTTTATCTACAACAGAAACTGAACACCGATTTTTGTATTTTTAAAAATGTCATTAATCCCCCCCCCCCCCCGCCACCCTCCCCGAATCTCCTGGCTGGCGATACTTAACGTGTCTAGGATCATACGGAAAACTAAGTGAGTAGGCTGCCAATTGACCTAGCGTCACGCATGCCGAGAGTTGGCAAAACTGGGATTGAAATAAAGACTTGGTCTCCCAGCAGCACCGAGGAGCCCCAGCCATGGATTAGGGCCTCGTGGGAATAGTTGTCTCCTAATTGATCTAATCTTTGGCTTTTGAGTTTGATATTATTGGTGAGTCCTTCTAGGCGACTGTTACTCGGCGTGCATGCGTGCGCACGTAAGTATGAGTGCAAGTGTGTGCGTCCGCAAGTGTCCATTTGCGTGTGTGTGCACGTGCCTGCGTGCGGGCAGATTGAGCAGATGCGTGTGTGGGCATCTGAGCGAGGGCACGAGTGGGCGCCCAGGCGTGTTAATCTGTTAATTCGCGTTTGTGAGTGTGTACACGCATCCCTGCGTGTGAGCATTTGGCAGGGTGAGTGGCTGTTGCACGGGCGTGTGCGTCTGACGTGTGCCAGTCAGACGGTGCCCTGGCAGCAGTAGCTCCTGGAAAGCGACACCCCTCCCCTCCCATCTGGAGCATGCAACTGGGATGAGAGGGGCAGGGAAGAGTAGCACTGCTGCAGCGCGTTTCAGCACGAGGCCCTAACTGCCGCGCGGTAGCTGCTCCTTTTGTATCCGACGTGGGGCAACAAGGAGCGGCCTCGCATCATGCCGGCGCCACGTGCGTTCAGTCCCACGGACCGGAAGTGACGTTTGCTCGGTCCACAGCCTGACAGCAACCGACTGGGAACCGTGACCGGAAGGTGCCCAGGTACGAGCGCTCAGCTGGTGCCAGGTCAGCGGGTGGTAGGCAGGAGACACGGGGCCAGGCGGGACGGGTTCAGACACGGGGTGCCCGGCTGGGACAGCGACTGGGGTTGGAGGTTTCCTGCGGCGGTGCAGCCAGCGTAGGCCACCAGCTCCCGTGGTACGTGGGGCAGAGGAAGGACAGCAGAGCGGAGGCTGGAACCGCTCCGACAAGGCACCACTCTGCTTATGGTTGCCAGGTGTCCGGTTTTGAACTGGACGGTCCAGGCTTTCAGCTTTTTCTTCGGGGAAACAAATTGAGAAAATATAAATGTCCGCGAAAGCGGCAAGGAGTTCTGTGCCACAGGACTCCTCGCTGGTTTTGCAGATTCAGACTAACGCGGCTACTCCTCTGATAAATGTCTGGTATTTTCTAAATCAGATGGAATGCAGATTGTGATGTCATGTCAGGCGTGTCTGGTATTTTGGTGAAACCATCTGGCAACCCTAGCTCTGCTCCTTGCTTGGCCGGGGTGGCGCCCTGCCTCTGTGGCAGGCCCTGACGTCACAGGGAGCGTGTTCCCCAGGAAATCCGGGCAGTGCAGCGGCTTCCGGTCCGCGCCACCCGGCCCCAAGGGAGAGGCGGCGGGAGGCGGCAGCGAGGTCAGAGCGTGACGCTGCCCCGCCCGGATCTCAGCCCTTGGGCGCCCCAGTGTGCACCCCGCCCGGCCGGGCCGCTCCCCTGTAGCTCCGCCCCCAGCGCTGCGCCCGCTGCCTCGTGGCCCGGCTCGGTGCGAAGCTGCCACTGCCGGCTACGAACAGCAGCGCACTGCTAGTGACGTCATTGCCCTGGCGCGGTGCATGCAAATGATGGAACGCGGGGCACGTTCTATCGGCTCCCCGGCGAGTGACACGTGGGTTTGTGGGGCACACAGACGGGTCCCAGGCTCCGTCATTAATGGCAGGGGCGTGGCCTGGTCTGGGGGCGGGGCCACTGACCGGCAGGAACTCAGCTGGGACACAGAAGTGAGCGGCAGAAAACTCCTCGGGGTCTCCGGAAAATCCTCGCGCGGCCCCTCTGGGCTTGTGAACGGGACGCAGCAGAGGCAGCCGCCCCCCTCCCCCCCCACCCGCCTCACGCTCCCCGCTGCACTTTCGAAGGCAACAGCAGCATCAGCCTGTCCCGCTGCCAGTCCCCGCACAAGCCGGCTGGGAAATTTGGTGTTGGGGGGAGCAGACTGCATGGGGGGGAGAGGAGTTTGGTGGTGGTGGGGGATCAGACTGCATGGGGCGGGGAGGAGTTTGGGGGGTAGGGGATCAGACTGCACGGGGGGGAGGAGTTTGGGGGGGATCAGACTGCACGGGGGGAGTTTTGTGGGGGGTAGGAGATCAGACTGCACGGGGCGAGGAGTTTGGGGGGGATCAGACTGCACGGGGGGAGGAGTTTTGTGGGGGGTAGGAGATCAGACTGCACGGGGCGAGGAGTTTGGGGGGGATCAGACTGCACGGGGGAGGAGTTTGGGGGGATCAGACTGCACGGGGGGAGGAGGAGTTTGGGGGGGGAGCAGACTGCACGGGGCGGAGAGGAGTTTGGTGGTGAGGGGGAGCAGACTGCACGGGGCGGGGAGGAGTTGGGGGGAGCAGACTGCACGGGGCGGAGAGGAGTTTGGGGGGGATCAGACTGCACGGGGGGAGGAGGAGTTTGGGGGGGGAGCAGACTGCACGGGGCGGAGAGGAGTTTGGTGGTGAGGGGGAGCAGACTGCACGGGGCGGGGAGGAGTTGGGGGGAGCAGACTGCACGGGGCGGAGAGGAGTTTGGGGGGGAGCAGACTGCATGGGGCGGAGAGGAGTTTGGTGGGGGGGATCAGACTGCACGGGGCGGAGAGGAGTTGGGGGGAGCAGACTGCACGGGGTGGGGAGCAGTTTGGGGGGGATCAGACTGCACGGGGTGGGGAGCAGTTTGGGGGGGATCAGACTGCACGGGGTGGGGAGCAGTTTGGGGGGGATCAGACTGCACGGGGGGGAGGAGTTTGGAGGGAGCAGACTGCACGGGGTGGGGAGCAGTTTGGGGGGGATCAGACTGCACGGGGTGGGGAGCAGTTTGGGGGGATCAGACTGCACGGGGTGGGGAGCAGTTTGGGGGGGATCAGACTGCACGGGGTGGGGAGCAGTTTGAGGGGGGATCGGACTGCACGGGGCGGAGAGCAGTTTGGTGGGGGGGAGCGGACTGCACGGGGGGGAGGAGCTTGGGGGGGATCGGACTGCACGGGGCGGAGAGGAGGTTGGGGGGGATCGGACTGCACGCGGCGGAGAGAAATTTTGGGGGTGATCAGTCTGCAGGGGGCGGGGAGGAGTTTGGGGAGGGGAGCAGACTGCATGGGGCGGGGAGGAGTTTGGAGGGAGCAGACTGCACGGGGCAGGGACGAGTTTGGTGGTGAGGGGGAGAAGACTGCACTGGGGGAGAGGAGTTGGGGGGGAGCAGACTGCACGGGGCGGAGAGGAATTTGGGGGGGGTTCAGACTGCACGGGGCGGAGAGGAATTTGGGGGGGTTCACACTGCATTGGGCGGGGAGGAGTTTGGTGGGGGGGAGGAGACTGCACGGGGCGGGGAGGAGTTTGGTGGGGGGGAGCAGACTGCATGGGGCGGGGAGGAGTTTGGTGGGGGGGAGCAGACTGCACGGGGCGGGGAGGAGTTTGGGGGGTTCAGACTGCACGGGGCGGAGAGGAGTTTGGGGGGGAAGGGTTGCCGCGGAGTCTCCTCTCCCGAGTGGGGGCGGGGCATCAGCTGCGGACGCTGCCGTCTCTGAGGCAGGAGCCCCGCCCAGCAATGGGGAGGGGCCGGATGAGGGGGAGTAGGGAAAGTAGCCGCAGTGGCTTGTGGGAAACTGAGTGCCCCTGTCCGCAGCTCCCATCGGCCATTGCAGGGCCAGGGCAGGCCCGGCGCTGTTCGGTTGGGCGGGTGCAGCGGAAGTGACATCACAACGGGGCATTGACCAGGGAGCGACGCGGTTGGTCCCGCGCTCGTGTCACTCCAAGTGTTAGCGACGCATCCTGGGACTTGTAGTTCTCATAGTGCGGCCTCCCGGGGCACGTCGCAGCGCGCCCCGCCCCTATCATAGCCCCGCCCCCCGGCATAGCCCCGCCCAGCGTGTTCTTAGTTCGGAATGGGGCATTTCTACCCTAAGAACAATCTTTTTTATTCGGAAATAACGGCCCTTAGCAGAGCAACAGTGCCGCTCGGTAGTCACCGGCGGTAATGCACGTGTAATTCCGTAGCGCCCCCACAGTGCCGCTCGGTGGTCATTGCGGGTAATGCACGTGTAATTCCATCGCCCCCAGCTGCTGTCCCTGCTCCGCACGCCACGTGGCCCCAGTCTTGCCCTTTGACAGCAGGCAAAGTAAGAAGCTCGTTATTTCCAGGCTCCGCGCAGCCCTCTCCCCTCCTGCCCGCGGCCCCCTCATCCCACACACCAGGCTCCGCGCAGCCCTCTCCCCTCCTGCCCCCGGCCCCCTCATCCCACACACCAGGCTCCGCGCCAGGATCCCACACACAAACTTCTCCTCCTTAGACTTTTAGTTGTGGGGAACAAATTCTGGGGAGTCACTTCCACTTGGGGAATCATGTTTCATACTTGACTATGTTATCCCTACACTAAGGCTGGCCGAGAGACTGTCCCGGACTGATCGTAACAGACTGTTCTGTCCGCGAATGGGCTGAGAGTAAAGGGCGTGTTCGGAATCTGTGGCGCCCAATCTGAGGCTGTCCGAGGTGACTCTTAACTGACTGCTCCGTGCGCCAATGGGCGGTGACTAAAGGCGTGTTCTGCGGCTGCTGGCGGCCAATAGGTTGTCCGGGGTGGATTATAACAGACTCTTCTGTCCGCGAATGGGCTGTGACTAAGGGGCGTGTTCTGAATCAGAGGCACCCAATAGGCTGACCCGGCTGCATCTTAACGGACAGCTCTGCCTGCGAATGCGGTGTGACTAGGGGGAATGACCTGCCACTGCTCTCGACCAATAGGCTGTCCGGGGTGGATCTTAATGGGCTGCTCTGTCCTCGAATTGTCTGTGACTTAGGGGTGGTTCCTGGCTGTGTGCCAGCCAATGGGCTTTCGGAAGACAGGCTTGACGGAGGATAGTGTCGCCCAATGGGCTGTCAGCAAAGGGGATCCTGCCTCTGGTTCGGCCAATGGGCTGTCGCAGGGGGGCGTTGTCTGACTGGGCGGCCGGCGCCGCCATGACAGGAAGGTCCGAGGAGAGCGCGGGGGCGCGAGCGAATCCTGGGTCCGAGTGCGAAGCTGCCCCGCCCCCAGCTGGTGTCTGGCCCGGGGGAGGAGGGGGCGCGAGGGAAGGTGGGGGAGCGGGCTGGGGGTGGGGTGTCTGGCCTGGGGGAGAAGGGGGCGCGAGGGAAGGTGGGGGAGCGGGCTGGGGGTGGGGTGTCTGGACAGGGGTGAGGTGTAGGAGCAGGCTGGGTGTGAGGGGCCGGGGGGGGGGTGCTCGGCACTGGGGGGGGCAGGAGGGGGTGAGGGGCCGGGGGGGTGCTCGGCACTGGGGGGGCAGGAGGGGGTGAGGGGCCGGGGGGGTGCTCGGCACTGGGGGGGCAGGAGGGGGTGAGGAGCCGGGGGGTGCTCGGCACTGGGGGGGCAGGAGGGGGTGAGGGGCCGGGGGGGTGCTCGGCACTGGGGGGGCAGGAGGGAGGGGGAGGGGCCGGGGGGGGCCTTGGCACTGGGGGGGGCAGGAGGGGACAGGGCGCGGGAGAGCGCAGGCGCGGGCGGCGCTGGCTGGGCGGGAAACTCCCGGAACGCTCGCGCCCACGAGGCGGGCGGGAAAACGCTGCGGGGGGCGCTGAGGGGCGGAGCCTGGGGGGCGGGGCGGGAGCTGGCAGTGACGTGGAGCCCCCCCCCCCCGCCTGCTTCTCTCCGGGCCCCAGGCTGGACATCGGCGGGGCGGCCCCTGGCGGAGGTGGGGGGGCGATTTCTGCCCCCCCCGCGCTGCTGCCTCCCCGGGGAGCAGCGCCCCTGTGACCCCCCCCCCAGGTGGTGCCGGGCGCGGGAGCTGACCCGGGCTCCAGTCACGTGGGTGTCTCGGGGAGGGGGGGCTGCGGGCCACCGGGGCCCGGGAGTGTCACGTGCCCCTTCCCCCCGCCGGGGAGCCGCGCGCCCTCGAGGGGTGGTTCCCGCGGTCGGGGCACGCACAGAACGTGTCCCGCACGCGGGGGGGCGGGGCGGCCTGAGCCCTGCTCCCCGCGCTGCTCGCTGTCTGGGGGCGGGGCCGGGTGCCCGCTGAATCCCCCCTGTGCCCGGGGGGGGGGGGCAGTTCGGCGGGGGGCGCTGTGGGGGGGGATGCTCTGGCCCTGGCTGCCCGCAGTGCCGCCCAGTGCCCGGCTGTGCCTCCTGCAGAGGCCGAGAGCGTCCTGGGTGGGGGCGTGTGGGGAGAGGGGGGGAGTGGCTGAGAATTGGGGGGCAAACAGGTGACAGACAAACCAACCGACAGAAAAGCCTCCCTGCCTGGCCCCCAGCTGAGCGGAGAAACGTCCCCCTGGCGCCAGAGCACTGCAGGGCCCAGCCTAGTCGCTTTGTGCGCTCCAGCCCCACGGCGTGGGGAGGGGGCGACGGTGGAGGAGCCCCAAGCACCCAGGCCTTAGGTTCCCCACCCGCCTTCTAAGCACTGAGCATTTTAGGCCTGGCTGGACTAGAGAAGGGGGCACCAGGGGAGTTGCCGCTGAAGGCGCGCGGCCGCGCACAAACACCCCTCTGCCGCCCACCTCCCTTGCGGAGCCTTGCAGCGGCACTCGCCTTCCTGCTGGCCGGGGAATGGCGCGGTTGTTTTCCTGATCTGGTGGAGGGCGGCTGCCCCGTTGTGTCCCTGCTGGGGCAGCCTCGCCCCACCTCCAGCTGCGATTGGGGCTTCTGTTTGTTTCTGTTCATACAGTTTGCTGCAGTTTTCCATCCCCGAGGACCTGCGTGAAGCTGGTCCGACCAGAGATACGGGGATCGATTTTTAAGTAAGAAGTAAGAAGCTCGTTATTTCCAGGCTCCGCGGAGCCCTCTCCCCTCCTGCCCATGGCCCCCTCATCCCGCACTCCAGGCTCCGCACAGCCCTCTCCCCTCCTGCCCCCGGCCCCCTCATCCCGCACTGCAGGCTCCGCGCAGCCCTCTCCCCTCCTGCCCATGGCCCCCTCATCCCGCACTGCAGGCTCCGCACAGCCCTCTCCCCTCCTGCCCCCGGCCCCCTCATCCCGCACTGCAGGCTCTGCGGGGGAGGAGTTTGGGGGGGATCAGACTGCACGGGGGGGAGAGGAGTTTGGCGGGGATCAGACTGCACGTGGGGAGGATCAGACTGCACGGGGCGGGGAGGAGTTTGGGGGGGATCAGACTGCACGGGGGGGAGGATCAGACTCCACGGGGCGGCGAGGAGTTTGGGGAGGGGTTCAGACTGCACGGGGCGGAGAGGAGTTTGGGGAGGGGATCAGACTACACGGGGCGGAGAGGAGTTTGGGGGGCATCGGACTGCACGGGGCGGGGAGGAGTTTGGGGGGATCAGACTGCACGGGGGGGAGAGGAGTTTGGGGGGATCAGACTGCACGGAGCGGGGAGGAGTTTGGGGGGATCAGACTGCACGGGGGGGAGGATCAGACTGCACGGAGCGGGGAGGAGTTTGGGGGGAGGATCAGACTGCACGGGGCAGGGAGGAGCTTTGGGGGGGATCAGACTGCACGGGGCGGACAGGAGTTTGGGGGGGGGATCAGACTGCACGGGGCGGAGGGGAGTGTGGGGGGGATCAGACTGCACGGAGCGGGGAGGAGTTTGGGGGGGGATCAGACTGCACGGGGGGGAGAGGAGTTTGGGGGGATCAGACTGCACGGAGCGGGGAGGAGTTTGGGGGGATCAGACTGCACGGGGGGGAGGATCAGACTGCACGGAGCGGGGAGGAGTTTGGGGGGAGGATCAGACTGCACGGGGCAGGGAGGAGCTTTGGGGGGGATCAGACTGCACGGGGCGGACAGGAGTTTGGGGGGGGATCAGACTGCACGGGGCGGAGGGGAGTGTGGGGGGGATCAGACTGCACGGAGCGGGGAGGAGTTTGGGGGGGGATCAGACTGCACGGGGGGGAGGATCAGACTGCACGGGGCGGGGAGGAGTTTGGGGAGGGGTTCAGACTGCACGGGGCGGAGCGCAGTTTGGGGGGGATCAGACTGCACGGGGCGGGGAGGAGTTTTGGGGGAGATCAGACTGCACGGGGCGGGGAGGAGTTTGGGGGGATCGGACTGCACAGGGCGGGGAAGAGTTTGGGGGGGATCGGACTGCACGGGGCGGGGAGGAGTTTGGGGGGGATCAGACTGCACGGGGCGGGGAGGAGTTTGGGGGGGATCAGACTGCACGGGGGGGAGGATCAGACTGCACGGGGGGGAGGAGTTTGGGGGGGATCGGACTGCACGGGGCGGGGAGGAGTTTGGGGGGATCATACTGCACGGGGGGAGAGGAATTTGGGGGGATCGCACTGCACGGGGCGGGGAAGAGTTTGTGGGGATCGGACTGCACGGGGCGGGGAGGAGTTTGGGGGGGATCAGACTGCACGGGGGGGAGGATCAGACTGCACGGGGCGGGGGGAAGTTTGGGGGGATCAGACTGCACGGGGGGGAGTAGTTTGAGGGGGGATCAGACTGCACGGGGCGGGGAGGAGTTTGGGGGGATCAGACTGCACGGGGCGGGGAGGAGTTTGGGGGGGAAGGGTTGCCGCGGAGTCTCCTTTCCCGAGTGGGGGCGGGGCATCAGCTGCGGACGCTGCCGTCTCTGAGGCAGGAGCCCCGCCCAGCAATGGGGAGGGGCCGGATGAGGGGGAGTAGGGAAAGTAGCCGCAGTGGCTTGTGGGAAACTGAGTGCCCCTGTCCGCAGCTCCCATCGGCCATTGCAGGGCCAGGGCAGGCCCGGCGCTGTTCGGTTGGGCGGGTGCAGCGGAAGTGACATCACAACGGGGCATTGACCAGGGAGCGACGCGGTTGGTCCCGCGCTCGTGTCACTCCAAGTGTTAGCGACGCATCCTGGGACTTGTAGTTCTCATAGTGCGGCCTCCCGGGGCACGTCGCAGCGCGCCCCGCCCCTATCATAGCCCCGCCCCCCGGCATAGCCCCGCCCAGCGTGTTCTTAGTTCGGAATGGGGCATTTCTACCCTAAGAACAATCTTTTTTATTCGGAAATAACGGCCCTTAGCAGAGCAACAGTGCCGCTCGGTAGTCACCGGCGGTAATGCACGTGTAATTCCGTAGCGCCCCCACAGTGCCGCTCGGTGGTCATTGCGGGTAATGCACGTGTAATTCCGAAGCGCCTCCACAGTGCCGCTCGGTGGTCATTGCGGGTAATGCACGTGTAATTCCATCGCCCCCAGCTGCTGTCCCTGCTCCGCACGCCACGTGGCCCCAGTCTTGCCCTTTGACAGCAGGCAAAGTAAGAAGCTCGTTATTTCCAGGCTCCGCGCAGCCCTCTCCCCTCCTGCCCGCGGCCCCCTCATCCCACACACCAGGCTCCGCGCAGCCCTCTCCCCTCCTGCCCCCGGCCCCCTCATCCCACACACCAGGCTCCGCGCCAGGATCCCACACACAAACTTCTCCTCCTTAGACTTTTAGTTGTGGGGAACAAATTCTGGGGAGTCACTTCCACTTGGGGAATCATGTTTCATACTTGACTATGTTATCCCTACACTAAGGCTGGCCGAGAGACTGTCCCGGACTGATCGTAACAGACTGTTCTGTCCGCGAATGGGCTGAGAGTAAAGGGCGTGTTCGGAATCTGTGGCGCCCAATCTGAGGCTGTCCGAGGTGACTCTTAACGGACTGCTCCGTGCGCCAATGGGCGGTGACTAAAGGCGTGTTCTGCGGCTGCTGGCGGCCAATAGGTTGTCCGGGGTGGATTATAACAGACTCTTCTGTCCGCGAATGGGCTGTGACTAAGGGGCGTGTTCTGAATCAGAGGCACCCAATAGGCTGACCCGGCTGCATCTTAACGGACAGCTCTGTCTGCGAATGCGGTGTGACTAGGGGGAATGACCTGCCACTGCTCTCGACCAATAGGCTGTCCGGGGTGGATCTTAATGGGCTGCTCTGTCCTCGAATTGTCTGTGACTTAGGGGTGGTTCCTGGCTGTGTGCCAGCCAATGGGCTTTCGGAAGACAGCCTTGGCGGAGGATAGTGTCGCCCAATGGGCTGTCAGCAAAGGGGATCCTGCCTCTGGTTCGGCCAATGGGCTGTCGCAGGGGGGCGTTGTCTGACTGGGCGGCCGGCGCCGCCATGACAGGAAGGTCCGAGGAGAGCGCGGGGGCGCGAGCGAATCCTGGGTCCGAGTGCGAAGCTGCCCCGCCCCCAGCTGGTGTCTGGCCCGGGGGAGGAGGGGGCGCGAGGGAAGGTGGGGGAGCGGGCTGGGGGTGGGGTGTCTGGACAGGGGTGAGGTGTAGGAGCAGGCTGGGTGTGAGGGGCCGGGGGGGGGGGGGTGCTCGGCACTGGGGGGGGCAGGAGGGGGTGAGGGGCCGGGGGGGTGCTCGGCACTGGGGGGGCAGGAGGGGGTGAGGGGCCGGGGGGGTGCTCGGCACTGGGGGGGCAGGAGGGGGTGAGGAGCCGGGGGGTGCTCGGCACTGGGGGGGCAGGAGGGGGTGAGGGGCCGGGGGGGTGCTCGGCACTGGGGGGGCAGGAGGGAGGGGGACGGGCCGGGGGGGGCCTTGGCACTGGGGGGGGCAGGAGGGGACAGGGCGCGGGAGAGCGCAGGCGCGGGCGGCGCTGGCTGGGCGGGAAACTCCCGGAACGCTCGCGCCCACGAGGCGGGCGGGAAAACGCTGCGGGGGGCGCTGAGGGGCGGAGCCTGGGGGGCGGGGCGGGAGCTGGCAGTGACGTGGAGCCCCCCCCCCCGCCTGCTTCTCTCCGGGCCCCAGGCTGGACATCGGCGGGGCGGCCCCTGGCGGAGGTGGGGGGGCGATTTCTGCCCCCCCCCCGGCGCTGCTGCCTCCCCGGGGAGCAGCGCCCCTGTGACCCCCCCCCCCCAGTGGTGCCGGGCGCGGGAGCTGACCCGGGCTCCAGTCACGTGGGTGTCTCGGGGAGGGGGGGCTGCGGGCCACCGGGGCCCGGGAGTGTCACGTGCCCCTTCCCCCCGCCGGGGAGCCGCGCGCCCTCGAGGGGTGGTTCCCGCGGGCGGGGCACGCACAGAACGTGTCCCGCACGCGGGGGGGCGGGGCGGCCTGAGCCCTGCTCCCCGCGCTGCTCGCTGTCTGGGGGCGGGGCCGGGTGCCCGCTGAATCCCCCCTGTGCCCGGGGGGGGGGCAGTTCGGCGGGGGGCGCTGTGGGGGGGGATGCTCTGGCCCTGGCTGCCCGCAGTGCCGCCCAGTGCCCGGCTGTGCCTCCTGCAGAGGCCGAGAGCGTCCTGGGTGGGGGCGTGTGGGGAGAGGGGGGGAGTGGCTGAGAATTGGGGGGCAAACAGGTGACAGACAAACCAACCGACAGAAAAGCCTCCCTGCCTGGCCCCCAGCTGAGCGGAGAAACGTCCCCCTGGCGCCAGAGCACTGCAGGGCCCAGCCTAGTCGCTTTGTGCGCTCCAGCCCCACGGCGTGGGGAGGGGGCGACGGTGGAGGAGCCCCAAGCACCCAGGCCTTAGGTTCCCCACCCGCCTTCTAAGCACTGAGCATTTTAGGCCTGTGTGGGGGGGATCAGACTGCACGGAGCGGGGAGGAGTTTGGGGGGGGATCAGACTGCACGGGGGGGAGGATCAGACTGCACGGGGCGGGGAGGAGTTTGGGGAGGGGTTCAGACTGCACGGGGCGGAGCGCAGTTTGGGGGGGATCAGACTGCACGGGGCGGGGAGGAGTTTTGGGGGAGATCAGACTGCACGGGGCGGGGAGGAGTTTGGGGGGATCGGACTGCACAGGGCGGGGAAGAGTTTGGGGGGGATCGGACTGCACGGGGCGGGGAGGAGTTTGGGGGGGATCAGACTGCACGGGGCGGGGAGGAGTTTGGGGGGGATCAGACTGCACGGGGGGGAGGATCAGACTGCACGGGGGGGAGGAGTTTGGGGGGGATCGGACTGCACGGGGCGGGGAGGAGTTTGGGGGGATCATACTGCACGGGGGGAGAGGAATTTGGGGGGATCGCACTGCACGGGGCGGGGAAGAGTTTGTGGGGATCGGACTGCACGGGGCGGGGAGGAGTTTGGGGGGGATCAGACTGCACGGGGGGGAGGATCAGACTGCACGGGGCGGGGGGAAGTTTGGGGGGATCAGACTGCACGGGGGGGAGTAGTTTGAGGGGGGATCAGACTGCACGGGGCGGGGAGGAGTTTGGGGGGATCAGACTGCACGGGGCGGGGAGGAGTTTGGGGGGGAAGGGTTGCCGCGGAGTCTCCTTTCCCGAGTGGGGGCGGGGCATCAGCTGCGGACGCTGCCGTCTCTGAGGCAGGAGCCCCGCCCAGCAATGGGGAGGGGCCGGATGAGGGGGAGTAGGGAAAGTAGCCGCAGTGGCTTGTGGGAAACTGAGTGCCCCTGTCCGCAGCTCCCATCGGCCATTGCAGGGCCAGGGCAGGCCCGGCGCTGTTCGGTTGGGCGGGTGCAGCGGAAGTGACATCACAACGGGGCATTGACCAGGGAGCGACGCGGTTGGTCCCGCGCTCGTGTCACTCCAAGTGTTAGCGACGCATCCTGGGACTTGTAGTTCTCATAGTGCGGCCTCCCGGGGCACGTCGCAGCGCGCCCCGCCCCTATCATAGCCCCGCCCCCCGGCATAGCCCCGCCCAGCGTGTTCTTAGTTCGGAATGGGGCATTTCTACCCTAAGAACAATCTTTTTTATTCGGAAATAACGGCCCTTAGCAGAGCAACAGTGCCGCTCGGTAGTCACCGGCGGTAATGCACGTGTAATTCCGTAGCGCCCCCACAGTGCCGCTCGGTGGTCATTGCGGGTAATGCACGTGTAATTCCGAAGCGCCTCCACAGTGCCGCTCGGTGGTCATTGCGGGTAATGCACGTGTAATTC
Source organism: Pelodiscus sinensis (assembly GCF_052426305.1). NCBI lineage: Eukaryota > Metazoa > Chordata > Testudines > Trionychidae > Pelodiscus > Pelodiscus sinensis. The sequence goes on along the minus strand of NC_143085.1, from coordinate 282,758 downwards.
CGTAGCGCCTCCACAGTGCCGCTCGGTGGTCATTGCGGGTAATGCACGTGTAATTCCATCGCCCCCAGCTGCTGTCCCTGCTCCGCACGCCACGTGGCCCCAGTCTTGCCCTTTGACAGCAGGCAAAGTAAGAAGCTCGTTATTTCCAGGCTCCGCGCAGCCCTCTCCCCTCCTGCCCGCGGCCCCCTCATCCCACACACCAGGCTCCGCGCAGCCCTCTCCCCTCCTGCTCCCGGCCCCCTCATCCCACACACCAGGCTCCGCGCCAGGATCCCACACACAAACTTCTCCTCCTTAGACTTTTAGTTGTGGGGAACAAATTCTGGGGAGTCACTTCCACTTGGGGAATCATGTTTCATACTTGACTATGTTATCCCTACACTAAGGCTGGCCGAGAGACTGTCCCGGACTGATCGTAACAGACTGTTCTGTCCGCGAATGGGCTGAGAGTAAAGGGCGTGTTCGGAATCTGTGGCGCCCAATCTGAGGCTGTCCGAGGTGACTCTTAACGGACTGCTCCGTGCGCCAATGGGCGGTGACTAAAGGCGTGTTCTGCGGCTGCTGGCGGCCAATAGGTTGTCCGGGGTGGATTATAACAGACTCTTCTGTCCGCGAATGGGCTGTGACTAAGGGGCGTGTTCTGAATCAGAGGCACCCAATAGGCTGACCCGGCTGCATCTTAACGGACAGCTCTGTCTGCGAATGCGGTGTGACTAGGGGGAATGACCTGCCACTGCTCTCGACCAATAGGCTGTCCGGGGTGGATCTTAATGGGCTGCTCTGTCCTCGAATTGTCTGTGACTTAGGGGTGGTTCCTGGCTGTGTGCCAGCCAATGGGCTTTCGGAAGACAGCCTTGGCGGAGGATAGTGTCGCCCAATGGGCTGTCAGCAAAGGGGATCCTGCCTCTGGTTCGGCCAATGGGCTGTCGCAGGGGGGCGTTGTCTGACTGGGCGGCCGGCGCCGCCATGACAGGAAGGTCCGAGGAGAGCGCGGGGGCGCGAGCGAATCCTGGGTCCGAGTGCGAAGCTGCCCCGCCCCCAGCTGGTGTCTGGCCCGGGGGAGGAGGGGGCGCGAGGGAAGGTGGGGGAGCGGGCTGGGGGTGGGGTGTCTGGCCTGGGGGAGAAGGGGGCGCGAGGGAAGGTGGGGGAGCGGGCTGGGGGTGGGGTGTCTGGACAGGGGTGAGGTGTAGGAGCAGGCTGGGTGTGAGGGGCCGGGGGGGGGGTGCTCGGCACTGGGGGGGGCAGGAGGGGGTGAGGGGCCGGGGGGGTGCTCGGCACTGGGGGGGCAGGAGGGGGTGAGGGGCCGGGGGGGTGCTCGGCACTGGGGGGGCAGGAGGGGGTGAGGAGCCGGGGGGTGCTCGGCACTGGGGGGGCAGGAGGGGGTGAGGGGCCGGGGGGGTGCTCGGCACTGGGGGGGCAGGAGGGAGGGGGAGGGGCCGGGGGGGGCCTTGGCACTGGGGGGGGCAGGAGGGGACAGGGCGCGGGAGAGCGCAGGCGCGGGCGGCGCTGGCTGGGCGGGAAACTCCCGGAACGCTCGCGCCCACGAGGCGGGCGGGAAAACGCTGCGGGGGGCGCTGAGGGGCGGAGCCTGGGGGGCGGGGCGGGAGCTGGCAGTGACGTGGAGCCCCCCCCCCCCCCTGCTTCTCTCCGGGCCCCAGGCTGGACATCGGCGGGGCGGCCCCTGGCGGAGGTGGGGGGGCGATTTCTGCCCCCCCCCCCCGGCGCTGCTGCCTCCCCGGGGAGCAGCGCCCCTGTGACCCCCCCCCCAGGTCACGTGCCCCTTCCCCCCGCCGGGGAGCCGCGCGCCCTCGAGGGGTGGTTCCCGCGGGCGGGGCACGCACAGAACGTGTCCCGCACGCGGGGGGGCGGGGCGGCCTGAGCCCTGCTCCCCGCGCTGCTCGCTGTCTGGGGGCGGGGCCGGGTGCCCGCTGAATCCCCCCTGTGCCCGGGGGGGGCAGTTCGGCGGGGGGCGCTGTGGGGGGGGATGCTCTGGCCCTGGCTGCCCGCAGTGCCGCCCAGTGCCCGGCTGTGCCTCCTGCAGAGGCCGAGAGCGTCCTGGGTGGGGGCGTGTGGGGAGAGGGGGGGAGTGGCTGAGAATTGGGGGGCAAACAGGTGACAGACAAACCAACCGACAGAAAAGCCTCCCTGCCTGGCCCCCAGCTGAGCGGAGAAACGTCCCCCTGGCGCCAGAGCACTGCAGGGCCCAGCCTAGTCGCTTTGTGCCTCCAGCCCCACGGCGTGGGGAGGGGGCGACGGTGGAGGAGCCCCAAGCACCCAGGCCTTAGGTTCCCCACCCGCCTTCTAAGCACTGAGCATTTTAGGCCTGGCTGGACTAGAGAAGGGGGCACCAGGGGAGTTGCCGCTGAAGGCGCGCGGCCGCGCACAAACACCCCTCTGCCGCCCACCTCCCTTGCGGAGCCTTGCAGCGGCACTCGCCTTCCTGCTGGCCGGGGAATGGCGCGGTTGTTTTCCTGATCTGGTGGAGGGCGGCTGCCCCGTTGTGTCCCTGCTGGGGCAGCCTCGCCCCACCTCCAGCTGCGATTGGGGCTTCTGTTTGTTTCTGTTCATACAGTTTGCTGCAGTTTTCCATCCCCGAGGACCTGCGTGAAGCTGGTCCGACCAGAGATACGGGGATCGATTTTTAAGAGTAAGAGGTTTTGTTTTTAAAGCAGGGGTGAGGAACCTAATACCCCAGCTCACGTGAGTGTGGCCCTCGAGACTCAAGGTTCCCACACTAACGCTCTAGCTCCCCTCCAGATTGGTGATAGAAATGTAGCCGTGTTAGCCTGGGGTAGTTGAAGCAAAATGCAGGACAATGTAGCACTTTAAAGACTAACAAGATGGTTTATTAGATGATGAGCTTTCGTGGGCCAGACCCACTTCCTCAGATCAAATAGTGGAAGAAAGTAGTCACAACCGTATATACCAAAGGATACAATTAAAAAAAAGAACAAATATGAAAAGGACAAATCACATTGCAGAACAGGAGGGGGATGCGGTGGGGGGGAGGGGGAAGGAAGGTAAGTGTCTGTGAATTGATGATATTAGAGGTAGGGAGAGTGGGATGTTTGTGAGTTAATGGTATTAGAGGTGATAATTGGGGAAACTATCTTGGTAATGGGTGAGATAACAAACATTTGAACTAAGTCCTTGTTGGAAAGTGTCGAATTTTAACATGAATGACAGTTCAGAGGATTCCCTTTCAAGTGCAGATGTAAAAGGTCTTTGTAGCAGAATGCAGGTGGTCAAGTCATTGAGAGAGTGTCCTTTCTGGTTAAAATGGCAAGAAACTGTTTTCTCTTTGTGATCTTGTCTGATATCTGTTTTGTGGGCATTAATCCTTTGGCGAAGTGTCTGAGATGTTTGTCCAATGTACATAGCAGACGGACACTTTCGGCACACGATAGCATAGATTATATTTCTGGATGCGCAGGAATATGTGTTCTTGATCTTATAACTCACTTGGTTGGGTCCAATAATGGTATCAGCAGAATGAATATGTGGACAAAGCTGGCAACGGGGTTTGTTGCAAGGGAAGGTACCAGGGTTGGTATTAGTGTGGTATGTCCTGTGGTGGTTGGTAAGAATGATCTTGAGGTTAGGTGGTTGTCTATAGGAGACTATGGGTCTGTCTCCCAGAGCCTCTTTGAGTATGGTATCCTGTTCCAATATAGGCTGTAGTTTATTGATAATGTGTTGGACAGGTTTAAGTTGGGGGTTGTAGGTGATGACAAGTGGTGTTCTATTGTTGGTTTTCTTGGGTCTGTCTTGAAGTAGATGGTTTCTAGGTATTCGTCTGGCTCTTTCAATTTGCTTTTTTATTTCTCTGGGTGGCCAGATTGGAGCAGACAAATTCTGCTAGCCTGCCCCGCCCCGCCCCCCCCGCCCCCCCCTCCTCACAAGGGAAGCCTTGTGTGCGAGGGGAATGTGGGAAGCCTCTTCCTCCTTCTCAGTTGGGGCATGTGTTAATGCGGATGGTGGGGTTTGGGATTTTTTTTTCTTCACACTTGTGTGTAGGGTTGCCAGGTGTCTAGCACTGAGCCAGACAGCCCGGTAGTTGCACTTTTTGTCCGGTAAATAAATTTAGAAAATACCGGACATACAAAATGTCCAGTATTTTCTGCTTTTCCTCTGTGCCCAGCAGAAATAAGCCGGGGCGGGGAGATTGGCTGACTAATTAAAGGGGTCACAACTGGATTTTGCTCAACAAAAATGTTCCTGGTGGGGTTTTTTTGTTTGGTTGGCTTCTTTCCCTCAACAAAAATTTTCCTGGCGCCTTTTTTTTTTTTTTTTTTTTTTTTTTTTTTTTGCTGAAACCATCTGGCAACCCTACTAGTGTGTGCCTTCCGCCCCCCCAATAAGGTTCCCCACCCCGTCTGAAAGCGAGAGTTGGGAGAACAGGTTACCTTGCGTTCCTGTGTCCTTATAAGGAAGTTGAAGGCTACTATAAAATCCCCCCTCATGGTCTCCTCTTCAGACTAAAGAAACCTAAATCCCTCAGCCTCTTCATAGAGCAATTGCTCCAGCCCCCTAACCAAAGTAGCTTTCAGACACCTTAAGAGAGTCTTGATTTGCAATTCTCCCCTTTCTTCTCCTTGGATTTTCAACTAGGAAAGTGTGCTAATCATCTGCTTTTGCGGAAAAACTTGCCAGCTGTCTACACTGGCCGCTTGAATTTCCGCAAAAGCACTGACGATCTCATGTAAGATTGTCAGTGCTTCTGCGGGAATACTATGCTGCTCCCGTTCGGGCAAAAGTCTTTTTCCGAAAGACTTCTGCGCAAAAGGGCCAGTGTAGACAGCAGAGAGTTCTTTTCCGCAAAAAAGCCCCGATGGCGAAAATGGCGATTGGGGCTTTTTTGCAGAAAAGCGCGTCTAGATTGGCCACGGACGCTTTTCCGTAAAAAGTTTACATACCCAGTATCTTGTGAAGAACTTGTCACCTCAGCACAGGGTCCCGGGGCGGGCTTTACCATAAGGGACCCGGAGAGATCATCTAGGCCAGCTGGAGGGGGCAGGGCAGGGGAGGGGAGGGGAGGGGAGAGGAGAGGAGAGGAGAGGAGAGGAGGTTGGCCACTGAAAATGTTGCAGTATTAATTTTCCTTTTATTTGACTTCATATCAAACAAATATTTACAGTTTAAATGACCTTGTTAATTCTCCCTTGTGTTAGTACTCTTTCTTCCAGAACGTTTTAAAAACACAGACGAGACATGTCTTCGCCTGGGTGGCAGGCATCCGAAGAAGGGCACGTGACCTCGATCTTGGAGCACGAGACAAAACTCACTCCGCTCCTGGAGGGGAAATGTTAGAGGCAACACTGGGCTCCAGTGAGCAGCAGCCAGGTGACGCACGTGTCTGTCCTTTCCACACATCTAGGGTGGCCTAGCTCCTAACCGTTCTCTGTCTCTTTTTCGGTCCCTGTAGACTTGGAGGAGATGAGAGGCTGGCCATGTGGTGGCAGAGACCGAAAGGAGCCACCCTCCCGAGACCCTGCCGGCAGATGGAAACCAGACAGCGATCTATGGAAGAAGAGCAAATAGCAATTGGCTCAAGGTAAGTATCGAGGGAGGGCCGCACAGACGTTTGCGAGCGTGGTACGGGTCCCTGAGAAAAGGCCCTCTGGCTCGTGGTGGAAGAACTTGAAAATACGAAGTACAAAAGTCACAGTGTTGTACTTAAAAGAAGTACTCGGGATCTTTTTCAGAGGGATAAGGCAACACGCCACATTTATTGATCACACACACACACATTAATTTTTATATATATATATATATATATATATATATATATATATATATTTATTTACCACATGCATATGATAAGTATTGATTATTCTGTGTCACTCACGCACTCACTCTCTCTCACACACACACACACACACGTGCACAAGCACACTCCGTCTTGCTGTTGTTACCAACTTGTTGCTCCCCTTAACTTCACTGGCCAGGTGAGTTAGATGGGGGAGGGGTGGAGCCGGGCTTCTGCTGATCCGGATCGATGCTCCGATGGTGACAAGATGAGACCCGGAGTCCTCTGCAAGACAACTCACTTTTATAGCAGCTTCCCTCTTATGCAAATATATCCCAGATTCAAAATCTGGGTCTGTGTCCTTTGGTCCCTTTGTGGGTGCTGTCTGTTAAGAGAGGGTGTTTTCCAAAGAAGGTGCTTGCTTCTAATCCCCAAGGCCTTCAATATGTCTGCTCTTCTTTCTTGAGCCCTCTTGACACCTTGGGTCTGGCTTCTACCCCCTTTTCAACTGGTGTAGCTCTCTGGAGGTGCTTGGCTCCCAAGTGTTACTCATTCACACCTCGTTCATTCAACTGGGCAATTGATTACAGAGTGGGGGGGAGAGAGTGGGGGAAAGATCTTATTCTACTCCTAGCAAATGACATTTTTACCTCTTTAACTATATACTCTGTATTAGAACCCTATGTAGAAAACTAAGTTACAAGGTTATATGGATTCAAGTTCTAATACAAAGTGACAAGGTCATATGGATTAATACAAAGTTACAAGGTTATATGGAGAGGCACAGTGTCAAGTCATATGAAGTACATAGGTTTATCTACAACAGAAACTGAACACCGATTTTTGTATTTTTAAAAATGTCATTAATCCCCCCCCCCCCCCCCCGCCACCCTCCCCGAATCTCCTGGCTGGCGATACTTAACGTGTCTAGGATCATACGGAAAACTAAGTGAGTAGGCTGCCAATTGACCTAGCGTCACGCATGCCGAGAGTTGGCAAAACTGGGATTGAAATAAAGACTTGGTCTCCCAGCAGCACCGAGGAGCCCCAGCCATGGATTAGGGCCTCGTGGGAATAGTTGTCTCCTAATTGATCTAATCTTTGGCTTTTGAGTTTGATATTATTGGTGAGTCCTTCTAGGCGACTGTTACTCGGCGTGCATGCGTGCGCACGTAAGTATGAGTGCAAGTGTGTGCGTCCGCAAGTGTCCATTTGCGTGTGTGTGCACGTGCCTGCGTGCGGGCAGATTGAGCAGATGCGTGTGTGGGCATCTGAGCGAGGGCACGAGTGGGCGCCCAGGCGTGTTAATCTGTTAATTCGCGTTTGTGAGTGTGTACACGCATCCCTGCGTGTGAGCATTTGGCAGGGTGAGTGGCTGTTGCACGGGCGTGTGCGTCTGACGTGTGCCAGTCAGACGGTGCCCTGGCAGCAGTAGCTCCTGGAAAGCGACACCCCTCCCCTCCCATCTGGAGCATGCAACTGGGATGAGAGGGGCAGGGAAGAGTAGCACTGCTGCAGCGCGTTTCAGCACGAGGCCCTAACTGCCGCGCGGTAGCTGCTCCTTTTGTATCCGACGTGGGGCAACAAGGAGCGGCCTCGCATCATGCCGGCGCCACGTGCGTTCAGTCCCACGGACCGGAAGTGACGTTTGCTCGGTCCACAGCCTGACAGCAACCGACTGGGAACCGTGACCGGAAGGTGCCCAGGTACGAGCGCTCAGCTGGTGCCAGGTCAGCGGGTGGTAGGCAGGAGACACGGGGCCAGGCGGGACGGGTTCAGACACGGGGTGCCCGGCTGGGACAGCGACTGGGGTTGGAGGTTTCCTGCGGCGGTGCAGCCAGCGTAGGCCACCAGCTCCCGTGGTACGTGGGGCAGAGGAAGGACAGCAGAGCGGAGGCTGGAACCGCTCCGACAAGGCACCACTCTGCTTATGGTTGCCAGGTGTCCGGTTTTGAACTGGACGGTCCAGGCTTTCAGCTTTTTCTTCGGGGAAACAAATTGAGAAAATATAAATGTCCGCGAAAGCGGCAAGGAGTTCTGTGCCACAGGACTCCTCGCTGGTTTTGCAGATTCAGACTAACGCGGCTACTCCTCTGATAAATGTCTGGTATTTTCTAAATCAGATGGAATGCAGATTGTGATGTCATGTCAGGCGTGTCTGGTATTTTGGTGAAACCATCTGGCAACCCTAGCTCTGCTCCTTGCTTGGCCGGGGTGGCGCCCTGCCTCTGTGGCAGGCCCTGACGTCACAGGGAGCGTGTTCCCCAGGAAATCCGGGCAGTGCAGCGGCTTCCGGTCCGCGCCACCCGGCCCCAAGGGAGAGGCGGCGGGAGGCGGCAGCGAGGTCAGAGCGTGACGCTGCCCCGCCCGGATCTCAGCCCTTGGGCGCCCCAGTGTGCACCCCGCCCGGCCGGGCCGCTCCCCTGTAGCTCCGCCCCCAGCGCTGCGCCCGCTGCCTCGTGGCCCGGCTCGGTGCGAAGCTGCCACTGCCGGCTACGAACAGCAGCGCACTGCTAGTGACGTCATTGCCCTGGCGCGGTGCATGCAAATGATGGAACGCGGGGCACGTTCTATCGGCTCCCCGGCGAGTGACACGTGGGTTTGTGGGGCACACAGACGGGTCCCAGGCTCCGTCATTAATGGCAGGGGCGTGGCCTGGTCTGGGGGCGGGGCCACTGACCGGCAGGAACTCAGCTGGGACACAGAAGTGAGCGGCAGAAAACTCCTCGGGGTCTCCGGAAAATCCTCGCGCGGCCCCTCTGGGCTTGTGAACGGGACGCAGCAGAGGCAGCCGCCCCCCTCCCCCCCCACCCGCCTCACGCTCCCCGCTGCACTTTCGAAGGCAACAGCAGCATCAGCCTGTCCCGCTGCCAGTCCCCGCACAAGCCGGCTGGGAAATTTGGTGTTGGGGGGAGCAGACTGCATGGGGGGGAGAGGAGTTTGGTGGTGGTGGGGGATCAGACTGCATGGGGCGGGGAGGAGTTTGGGGGGTAGGGGATCAGACTGCACGGGGGGGAGGAGTTTGGGGGGGATCAGACTGCACGGGGGGAGTTTTGTGGGGGGTAGGAGATCAGACTGCACGGGGCGAGGAGTTTGGGGGGGATCAGACTGCACGGGGGGAGGAGTTTTGTGGGGGGTAGGAGATCAGACTGCACGGGGCGAGGAGTTTGGGGGGGATCAGACTGCACGGGGGAGGAGTTTGGGGGGATCAGACTGCACGGGGGGAGGAGGAGTTTGGGGGGGGAGCAGACTGCACGGGGCGGAGAGGAGTTTGGTGGTGAGGGGGAGCAGACTGCACGGGGCGGGGAGGAGTTGGGGGGAGCAGACTGCACGGGGCGGAGAGGAGTTTGGGGGGGATCAGACTGCACGGGGGGAGGAGGAGTTTGGGGGGGGAGCAGACTGCACGGGGCGGAGAGGAGTTTGGTGGTGAGGGGGAGCAGACTGCACGGGGCGGGGAGGAGTTGGGGGGAGCAGACTGCACGGGGCGGAGAGGAGTTTGGGGGGGAGCAGACTGCATGGGGCGGAGAGGAGTTTGGTGGGGGGGATCAGACTGCACGGGGCGGAGAGGAGTTGGGGGGAGCAGACTGCACGGGGTGGGGAGCAGTTTGGGGGGGATCAGACTGCACGGGGTGGGGAGCAGTTTGGGGGGGATCAGACTGCACGGGGTGGGGAGCAGTTTGGGGGGGATCAGACTGCACGGGGGGGAGGAGTTTGGAGGGGGAGCAGACTGCACGGGGTGGGGAGCAGTTTGGGGGGGATCAGACTGCACGGGGTGGGGAGCAGTTTGGGGGGATCAGACTGCACGGGGTGGGGAGCAGTTTGGGGGGGATCAGACTGCACGGGGTGGGGAGCAGTTTGAGGGGGGATCGGACTGCACGGGGCGGAGAGCAGTTTGGTGGGGGGGAGCGGACTGCACGGGGGGGAGGAGCTTGGGGGGGATCGGACTGCACGGGGCGGAGAGGAGGTTGGGGGGGATCGGACTGCACGCGGCGGAGAGAAATTTTGGGGGTGATCAGTCTGCAGGGGGCGGGGAGGAGTTTGGGGAGGGGAGCAGACTGCATGGGGCGGGGAGGAGTTTGGAGGGAGCAGACTGCACGGGGCAGGGACGAGTTTGGTGGTGAGGGGGAGAAGACTGCACTGGGGGAGAGGAGTTGGGGGGGAGCAGACTGCACGGGGCGGAGAGGAATTTGGGGGGGGTTCAGACTGCACGGGGCGGAGAGGAATTTGGGGGGGTTCACACTGCATTGGGCGGGGAGGAGTTTGGTGGGGGGGAGGAGACTGCACGGGGCGGGGAGGAGTTTGGTGGGGGGGAGCAGACTGCATGGGGCGGGGAGGAGTTTGGTGGGGGGGAGCAGACTGCACGGGGCGGGGAGGAGTTTGGGGGGTTCAGACTGCACGGGGCGGAGAGGAGTTTGGGGGGGAAGGGTTGCCGCGGAGTCTCCTCTCCCGAGTGGGGGCGGGGCATCAGCTGCGGACGCTGCCGTCTCTGAGGCAGGAGCCCCGCCCAGCAATGGGGAGGGGCCGGATGAGGGGGAGTAGGGAAAGTAGCCGCAGTGGCTTGTGGGAAACTGAGTGCCCCTGTCCGCAGCTCCCATCGGCCATTGCAGGGCCAGGGCAGGCCCGGCGCTGTTCGGTTGGGCGGGTGCAGCGGAAGTGACATCACAACGGGGCATTGACCAGGGAGCGACGCGGTTGGTCCCGCGCTCGTGTCACTCCAAGTGTTAGCGACGCATCCTGGGACTTGTAGTTCTCATAGTGCGGCCTCCCGGGGCACGTCGCAGCGCGCCCCGCCCCTATCATAGCCCCGCCCCCCGGCATAGCCCCGCCCAGCGTGTTCTTAGTTCGGAATGGGGCATTTCTACCCTAAGAACAATCTTTTTTATTCGGAAATAACGGCCCTTAGCAGAGCAACAGTGCCGCTCGGTAGTCACCGGCGGTAATGCACGTGTAATTCCGTAGCGCCCCCACAGTGCCGCTCGGTGGTCATTGCGGGTAATGCACGTGTAATTCCATCGCCCCCAGCTGCTGTCCCTGCTCCGCACGCCACGTGGCCCCAGTCTTGCCCTTTGACAGCAGGCAAAGTAAGAAGCTCGTTATTTCCAGGCTCCGCGCAGCCCTCTCCCCTCCTGCCCGCGGCCCCCTCATCCCACACACCAGGCTCCGCGCAGCCCTCTCCCCTCCTGCCCCCGGCCCCCTCATCCCACACACCAGGCTCCGCGCCAGGATCCCACACACAAACTTCTCCTCCTTAGACTTTTAGTTGTGGGGAACAAATTCTGGGGAGTCACTTCCACTTGGGGAATCATGTTTCATACTTGACTATGTTATCCCTACACTAAGGCTGGCCGAGAGACTGTCCCGGACTGATCGTAACAGACTGTTCTGTCCGCGAATGGGCTGAGAGTAAAGGGCGTGTTCGGAATCTGTGGCGCCCAATCTGAGGCTGTCCGAGGTGACTCTTAACTGACTGCTCCGTGCGCCAATGGGCGGTGACTAAAGGCGTGTTCTGCGGCTGCTGGCGGCCAATAGGTTGTCCGGGGTGGATTATAACAGACTCTTCTGTCCGCGAATGGGCTGTGACTAAGGGGCGTGTTCTGAATCAGAGGCACCCAATAGGCTGACCCGGCTGCATCTTAACGGACAGCTCTGCCTGCGAATGCGGTGTGACTAGGGGGAATGACCTGCCACTGCTCTCGACCAATAGGCTGTCCGGGGTGGATCTTAATGGGCTGCTCTGTCCTCGAATTGTCTGTGACTTAGGGGTGGTTCCTGGCTGTGTGCCAGCCAATGGGCTTTCGGAAGACAGGCTTGACGGAGGATAGTGTCGCCCAATGGGCTGTCAGCAAAGGGGATCCTGCCTCTGGTTCGGCCAATGGGCTGTCGCAGGGGGGCGTTGTCTGACTGGGCGGCCGGCGCCGCCATGACAGGAAGGTCCGAGGAGAGCGCGGGGGCGCGAGCGAATCCTGGGTCCGAGTGCGAAGCTGCCCCGCCCCCAGCTGGTGTCTGGCCCGGGGGAGGAGGGGGCGCGAGGGAAGGTGGGGGAGCGGGCTGGGGGTGGGGTGTCTGGCCTGGGGGAGAAGGGGGCGCGAGGGAAGGTGGGGGAGCGGGCTGGGGGTGGGGTGTCTGGCCCGGGGGAGAAGGGGGCGCGAGGGAAGGTGGGGGAGCGGGCTGGGGGTGGGGTGTCTGGACAGGGGTGAGGTGTAGGAGCAGGCTGGGTGTGAGGGGCCGGGGGGGGGTGCTCGGCACTGGGGGGGGCAGGAGGGGGTGAGGGGCCGGGGGGGTGCTCGGCACTGGGGGGGCAGGAGGGGGTGAGGGGCCGGGGGGGTGCTCGGCACTGGGGGGGCAGGAGGGGGTGAGGAGCCGGGGGGTGCTCGGCACTGGGGGGGCAGGAGGGGGTGAGGGGCCGGGGGGGTGCTCGGCACTGGGGGGGCAGGAGGGAGGGGGAGGGGCCGGGGGGGGCCTTGGCACTGGGGGGGGCAGGAGGGGACAGGGCGCGGGAGAGCGCAGGCGCGGGCGGCGCTGGCTGGGCGGGAAACTCCCGGAACGCTCGCGCCCACGAGGCGGGCGGGAAAACGCTGCGGGGGGCGCTGAGGGGCGGAGCCTGGGGGGCGGGGCGGGAGCTGGCAGTGACGTGGAGCCCCCCCCCCCCCCGCCTGCTTCTCTCCGGGCCCCAGGCTGGACATCGGCGGGGCGGCCCCTGGCGGAGGTGGGGGGGCGATTTCTGCCCCCCCCCCCGGCGCTGCTGCCTCCCCGGGGAGCAGCGCCCCTGTGACCCCCCCCCCAGGTGGTGCCGGGCGCGGGAGCTGACCCGGGCTCCAGTCACGTGGGTGTCTCGGGGAGGGGGGGCTGCGGGCCACCGGGGCCCGGGAGTGTCACGTGCCCCTTCCCCCCGCCGGGGAGCCGCGCGCCCTCGAGGGGTGGTTCCCGCGGTCGGGGCACGCACAGAACGTGTCCCGCACGCGGGGGGGCGGGGCGGCCTGAGCCCTGCTCCCCGCGCTGCTCGCTGTCTGGGGGCGGGGCCGGGTGCCCGCTGAATCCCCCCTGTGCCCGGGGGGGGGGGGCAGTTCGGCGGGGGGCGCTGTGGGGGGGGATGCTCTGGCCCTGGCTGCCCGCAGTGCCGCCCAGTGCCCGGCTGTGCCTCCTGCAGAGGCCGAGAGCGTCCTGGGTGGGGGCGTGTGGGGAGAGGGGGGGAGTGGCTGAGAATTGGGGGGCAAACAGGTGACAGACAAACCAACCGACAGAAAAGCCTCCCTGCCTGGCCCCCAGCTGAGCGGAGAAACGTCCCCCTGGCGCCAGAGCACTGCAGGGCCCAGCCTAGTCGCTTTGTGCGCTCCAGCCCCACGGCGTGGGGAGGGGGCGACGGTGGAGGAGCCCCAAGCACCCAGGCCTTAGGTTCCCCACCCGCCTTCTAAGCACTGAGCATTTTAGGCCTGGCTGGACTAGAGAAGGGGGCACCAGGGGAGTTGCCGCTGAAGGCGCGCGGCCGCGCACAAACACCCCTCTGCCGCCCACCTCCCTTGCGGAGCCTTGCAGCGGCACTCGCCTTCCTGCTGGCCGGGGAATGGCGCGGTTGTTTTCCTGATCTGGTGGAGGGCGGCTGCCCCGTTGTGTCCCTGCTGGGGCAGCCTCGCCCCACCTCCAGCTGCGATTGGGGCTTCTGTTTGTTTCTGTTCATACAGTTTGCTGCAGTTTTCCATCCCCGAGGACCTGCGTGAAGCTGGTCCGACCAGAGATACGGGGATCGATTTTTAAGTAAGAAGTAAGAAGCTCGTTATTTCCAGGCTCCGCGGAGCCCTCTCCCCTCCTGCCCATGGCCCCCTCATCCCGCACTCCAGGCTCCGCACAGCCCTCTCCCCTCCTGCCCCCGGCCCCCTCATCCCGCACTGCAGGCTCCGCGCAGCCCTCTCCCCTCCTGCCCATGGCCCCCTCATCCCGCACTGCAGGCTCCGCACAGCCCTCTCCCCTCCTGCCCCCGGCCCCCTCATCCCGCACTGCAGGCTCTGCGGGGGAGGAGTTTGGGGGGGATCAGACTGCACGGGGGGGAGAGGAGTTTGGCGGGGATCAGACTGCACGTGGGGAGGATCAGACTGCACGGGGCGGGGAGGAGTTTGGGGGGGATCAGACTGCACGGGGGGGAGGATCAGACTCCACGGGGCGGCGAGGAGTTTGGGGAGGGGTTCAGACTGCACGGGGCGGAGAGGAGTTTGGGGAGGGGATCAGACTACACGGGGCGGAGAGGAGTTTGGGGGGCATCGGACTGCACGGGGCGGGGAGGAGTTTGGGGGGATCAGACTGCACGGGGGGGAGAGGAGTTTGGGGGGATCAGACTGCACGGAGCGGGGAGGAGTTTGGGGGGATCAGACTGCACGGGGGGGAGGATCAGACTGCACGGAGCGGGGAGGAGTTTGGGGGGAGGATCAGACTGCACGGGGCAGGGAGGAGCTTTGGGGGGGATCAGACTGCACGGGGCGGACAGGAGTTTGGGGGGGGGATCAGACTGCACGGGGCGGAGGGGAGTGTGGGGGGGATCAGACTGCACGGAGCGGGGAGGAGTTTGGGGGGGGATCAGACTGCACGGGGGGGAGAGGAGTTTGGGGGGATCAGACTGCACGGAGCGGGGAGGAGTTTGGGGGGATCAGACTGCACGGGGGGGAGGATCAGACTGCACGGAGCGGGGAGGAGTTTGGGGGGAGGATCAGACTGCACGGGGCAGGGAGGAGCTTTGGGGGGGATCAGACTGCACGGGGCGGACAGGAGTTTGGGGGGGGATCAGACTGCACGGGGCGGAGGGGAGTGTGGGGGGGATCAGACTGCACGGAGCGGGGAGGAGTTTGGGGGGGGATCAGACTGCACGGGGGGGAGGATCAGACTGCACGGGGCGGGGAGGAGTTTGGGGAGGGGTTCAGACTGCACGGGGCGGAGCGCAGTTTGGGGGGGATCAGACTGCACGGGGCGGGGAGGAGTTTTGGGGGAGATCAGACTGCACGGGGCGGGGAGGAGTTTGGGGGGATCGGACTGCACAGGGCGGGGAAGAGTTTGGGGGGGATCGGACTGCACGGGGCGGGGAGGAGTTTGGGGGGGATCAGACTGCACGGGGCGGGGAGGAGTTTGGGGGGGATCAGACTGCACGGGGGGGAGGATCAGACTGCACGGGGGGGAGGAGTTTGGGGGGGATCGGACTGCACGGGGCGGGGAGGAGTTTGGGGGGATCATACTGCACGGGGGGAGAGGAATTTGGGGGGATCGCACTGCACGGGGCGGGGAAGAGTTTGTGGGGATCGGACTGCACGGGGCGGGGAGGAGTTTGGGGGGGATCAGACTGCACGGGGGGGAGGATCAGACTGCACGGGGCGGGGGGAAGTTTGGGGGGATCAGACTGCACGGGGGGGAGTAGTTTGAGGGGGGATCAGACTGCACGGGGCGGGGAGGAGTTTGGGGGGATCAGACTGCACGGGGCGGGGAGGAGTTTGGGGGGGAAGGGTTGCCGCGGAGTCTCCTTTCCCGAGTGGGGGCGGGGCATCAGCTGCGGACGCTGCCGTCTCTGAGGCAGGAGCCCCGCCCAGCAATGGGGAGGGGCCGGATGAGGGGGAGTAGGGAAAGTAGCCGCAGTGGCTTGTGGGAAACTGAGTGCCCCTGTCCGCAGCTCCCATCGGCCATTGCAGGGCCAGGGCAGGCCCGGCGCTGTTCGGTTGGGCGGGTGCAGCGGAAGTGACATCACAACGGGGCATTGACCAGGGAGCGACGCGGTTGGTCCCGCGCTCGTGTCACTCCAAGTGTTAGCGACGCATCCTGGGACTTGTAGTTCTCATAGTGCGGCCTCCCGGGGCACGTCGCAGCGCGCCCCGCCCCTATCATAGCCCCGCCCCCCGGCATAGCCCCGCCCAGCGTGTTCTTAGTTCGGAATGGGGCATTTCTACCCTAAGAACAATCTTTTTTATTCGGAAATAACGGCCCTTAGCAGAGCAACAGTGCCGCTCGGTAGTCACCGGCGGTAATGCACGTGTAATTCCGTAGCGCCCCCACAGTGCCGCTCGGTGGTCATTGCGGGTAATGCACGTGTAATTCCGAAGCGCCTCCACAGTGCCGCTCGGTGGTCATTGCGGGTAATGCACGTGTAATTCCATCGCCCCCAGCTGCTGTCCCTGCTCCGCACGCCACGTGGCCCCAGTCTTGCCCTTTGACAGCAGGCAAAGTAAGAAGCTCGTTATTTCCAGGCTCCGCGCAGCCCTCTCCCCTCCTGCCCGCGGCCCCCTCATCCCACACACCAGGCTCCGCGCAGCCCTCTCCCCTCCTGCCCCCGGCCCCCTCATCCCACACACCAGGCTCCGCGCCAGGATCCCACACACAAACTTCTCCTCCTTAGACTTTTAGTTGTGGGGAACAAATTCTGGGGAGTCACTTCCACTTGGGGAATCATGTTTCATACTTGACTATGTTATCCCTACACTAAGGCTGGCCGAGAGACTGTCCCGGACTGATCGTAACAGACTGTTCTGTCCGCGAATGGGCTGAGAGTAAAGGGCGTGTTCGGAATCTGTGGCGCCCAATCTGAGGCTGTCCGAGGTGACTCTTAACGGACTGCTCCGTGCGCCAATGGGCGGTGACTAAAGGCGTGTTCTGCGGCTGCTGGCGGCCAATAGGTTGTCCGGGGTGGATTATAACAGACTCTTCTGTCCGCGAATGGGCTGTGACTAAGGGGCGTGTTCTGAATCAGAGGCACCCAATAGGCTGACCCGGCTGCATCTTAACGGACAGCTCTGTCTGCGAATGCGGTGTGACTAGGGGGAATGACCTGCCACTGCTCTCGACCAATAGGCTGTCCGGGGTGGATCTTAATGGGCTGCTCTGTCCTCGAATTGTCTGTGACTTAGGGGTGGTTCCTGGCTGTGTGCCAGCCAATGGGCTTTCGGAAGACAGCCTTGGCGGAGGATAGTGTCGCCCAATGGGCTGTCAGCAAAGGGGATCCTGCCTCTGGTTCGGCCAATGGGCTGTCGCAGGGGGGCGTTGTCTGACTGGGCGGCCGGCGCCGCCATGACAGGAAGGTCCGAGGAGAGCGCGGGGGCGCGAGCGAATCCTGGGTCCGAGTGCGAAGCTGCCCCGCCCCCAGCTGGTGTCTGGCCCGGGGGAGGAGGGGGCGCGAGGGAAGGTGGGGGAGCGGGCTGGGGGTGGGGTGTCTGGACAGGGGTGAGGTGTAGGAGCAGGCTGGGTGTGAGGGGCCGGGGGGGGGGGGGGTGCTCGGCACTGGGGGGGGCAGGAGGGGGTGAGGGGCCGGGGGGGTGCTCGGCACTGGGGGGGCAGGAGGGGGTGAGGGGCCGGGGGGGTGCTCGGCACTGGGGGGGCAGGAGGGGGTGAGGAGCCGGGGGGTGCTCGGCACTGGGGGGGCAGGAGGGGGTGAGGGGCCGGGGGGGTGCTCGGCACTGGGGGGGCAGGAGGGAGGGGGACGGGCCGGGGGGGGCCTTGGCACTGGGGGGGGCAGGAGGGGACAGGGCGCGGGAGAGCGCAGGCGCGGGCGGCGCTGGCTGGGCGGGAAACTCCCGGAACGCTCGCGCCCACGAGGCGGGCGGGAAAACGCTGCGGGGGGCGCTGAGGGGCGGAGCCTGGGGGGCGGGGCGGGAGCTGGCAGTGACGTGGAGCCCCCCCCCCCGCCTGCTTCTCTCCGGGCCCCAGGCTGGACATCGGCGGGCGGCCCCTGGCGGAGGTGGGGGGGCGATTTCTGCCCCCCCCCCGGCGCTGCTGCCTCCCCGGGGAGCAGCGCCCCTGTGACCCCCCCCCAGGTGGTGCCGGGCGCGGGAGCTGACCCGGGCTCCAGTCACGTGGGTGTCTCGGGGAGGGGGGGCTGCGGGCCACCGGGGCCCGGGAGTGTCACGTGCCCCTTCCCCCCGCCGGGGAGCCGCGCGCCCTCGAGGGGTGGTTCCCGCGGGCGGGGCACGCACAGAACGTGTCCCGCACGCGGGGGGGCGGGGCGGCCTGAGCCCTGCTCCCCGCGCTGCTCGCTGTCTGGGGGCGGGGCCGGGTGCCCGCTGAATCCCCCCTGTGCCCGGGGGGGGGGCAGTTCGGCGGGGGGCGCTGTGGGGGGGGATGCTCTGGCCCTGGCTGCCCGCAGTGCCGCCCAGTGCCCGGCTGTGCCTCCTGCAGAGGCCGAGAGCGTCCTGGGTGGGGGCGTGTGGGGAGAGGGGGGGAGTGGCTGAGAATTGGGGGGCAAACAGGTGACAGACAAACCAACCGACAGAAAAGCCTCCCTGCCTGGCCCCCAGCTGAGCGGAGAAACGTCCCCCTGGCGCCAGAGCACTGCAGGGCCCAGCCTAGTCGCTTTGTGCGCTCCAGCCCCACGGCGTGGGGAGGGGGCGACGGTGGAGGAGCCCCAAGCACCCAGGCCTTAGGTTCCCCACCCGCCTTCTAAGCACTGAGCATTTTAGGCCTGTGGGGGGGGGATCAGACTGCACGGAGCGGGGAGGAGTTTGGGGAGGGGTTCAGACTGCACGGGGCGGAGCGCAGTTTGGGGGGGATCAGACTGCACGGGGCGGGGAGGAGTTTTGGGGGAGATCAGACTGCACGGGGCGGGGAGGAGTTTGGGGGGATCGGACTGCACAGGGCGGGGAAGAGTTTGGGGGGGATCGGACTGCACGGGGCGGGGAGGAGTTTGGGGGGGATCAGACTGCACGGGGCGGGGAGGAGTTTGGGGGGGATCAGACTGCACGGGGGGGAGGATCAGACTGCACGGGGGGGAGGAGTTTGGGGGGGATCGGACTGCACGGGGCGGGGAGGAGTTTGGGGGGATCATACTGCACGGGGGGAGAGGAATTTGGGGGGATCGCACTGCACGGGGCGGGGAAGAGTTTGTGGGGATCGGACTGCACGGGGCGGGGAGGAGTTTGGGGGGGATCAGACTGCACGGGGGGGAGGATCAGACTGCACGGGGCGGGGGGAAGTTTGGGGGGATCAGACTGCACGGGGGGGAGTAGTTTGAGGGGGGATCAGACTGCACGGGGCGGGGAGGAGTTTGGGGGGATCAGACTGCACGGGGGGGAGGATCAGACTGCACGGGGCGGGGAGGAGTTTGGGGAGGGGTTCAGACTGCACGGGGCGGAGCGCAGTTTGGGGGGGATCAGACTGCACGGGGCGGGGAGGAGTTTTGGGGGAGATCAGACTGCACGGGGCGGGGAGGAGTTTGGGGGGATCGGACTGCACAGGGCGGGGAAGAGTTTGGGGGGGATCGGACTGCACGGGGCGGGGAGGAGTTTGGGGGGGATCAGACTGCACGGGGCGGGGAGGAGTTTGGGGGGGATCAGACTGCACGGGGGGGAGGATCAGACTGCACGGGGGGGAGGAGTTTGGGGGGGATCGGACTGCACGGGGCGGGGAGGAGTTTGGGGGGATCATACTGCACGGGGGGAGAGGAATTTGGGGGGATCGCACTGCACGGGGCGGGGAAGAGTTTGTGGGGATCGGACTGCACGGGGCGGGGAGGAGTTTGGGGGGGATCAGACTGCACGGGGGGGAGGATCAGACTGCACGGGGCGGGGGGAAGTTTGGGGGGATCAGACTGCACGGGGGGGAGTAGTTTGAGGGGGGATCAGACTGCACGGGGCGGGGAGGAGTTTGGGGGGATCAGACTGCACGGGGCGGGGAGGAGTTTGGGGGGGAAGGGTTGCCGCGGAGTCTCCTTTCCCGAGTGGGGGCGGGGCATCAGCTGCGGACGCTGCCGTCTCTGAGGCAGGAGCCCCGCCCAGCAATGGGGAGGGGCCGGATGAGGGGGAGTAGGGAAAGTAGCCGCAGTGGCTTGTGGGAAACTGAGTGCCCCTGTCCGCAGCTCCCATCGGCCATTGCAGGGCCAGGGCAGGCCCGGCGCTGTTCGGTTGGGCGGGTGCAGCGGAAGTGACATCACAACGGGGCATTGACCAGGGAGCGACGCGGTTGGTCCCGCGCTCGTGTCACTCCAAGTGTTAGCGACGCATCCTGGGACTTGTAGTTCTCATAGTGCGGCCTCCCGGGGCACGTCGCAGCGCGCCCCGCCCCTATCATAGCCCCGCCCCCCGGCATAGCCCCGCCCAGCGTGTTCTTAGTTCGGAATGGGGCATTTCTACCCTAAGAACAATCTTTTTTATTCGGAAATAACGGCCCTTAGCAGAGCAACAGTGCCGCTCGGTAGTCACCGGCGGTAATGCACGTGTAATTCCGTAGCGCCCCCACAGTGCCGCTCGGTGGTCATTGCGGGTAATGCACGTGTAATTCCGAAGCGCCTCCACAGTGCCGCTCGGTGGTCATTGCGGGTAATGCACGTGTAATTCCATCGCCCCCAGCTGCTGTCCCTGCTCCGCACGCCACGTGGCCCCAGTCTTGCCCTTTGACAGCAGGCAAAGTAAGAAGCTCGTTATTTCCAGGCTCCGCGCAGCCCTCTCCCCTCCTGCCCGCGGCCCCCTCATCCCACACACCAGGCTCCGCGCAGCCCTCTCCCCTCCTGCTCCCGGCCCCCTCATCCCACACACCAGGCTCCGCGCCAGGATCCCACACACAAACTTCTCCTCCTTAGACTTTTAGTTGTGGGGAACAAATTCTGGGGAGTCACTTCCACTTGGGGAATCATGTTTCATACTTGACTATGTTATCCCTACACTAAGGCTGGCCGAGAGACTGTCCCGGACTGATCGTAACAGACTGTTCTGTCCGCGAATGGGCTGAGAGTAAAGGGCGTGTTCGGAATCTGTGGCGCCCAATCTGAGGCTGTCCGAGGTGACTCTTAACGGACTGCTCCGTGCGCCAATGGGCGGTGACTAAAGGCGTGTTCTGCGGCTGCTGGCGGCCAATAGGTTGTCCGGGGTGGATTATAACAGACTCTTCTGTCCGCGAATGGGCTGTGACTAAGGGGCGTGTTCTGAATCAGAGGCACCCAATAGGCTGACCCGGCTGCATCTTAACGGACAGCTCTGTCTGCGAATGCGGTGTGACTAGGGGGAATGACCTGCCACTGCTCTCGACCAATAGGCTGTCCGGGGTGGATCTTAATGGGCTGCTCTGTCCTCGAATTGTCTGTGACTTAGGGGTGGTTCCTGGCTGTGTGCCAGCCAATGGGCTTTCGGAAGACAGCCTTGGCGGAGGATAGTGTCGCCCAATGGGCTGTCAGCAAAGGGGATCCTGCCTCTGGTTCGGCCAATGGGCTGTCGCAGGGGGGCGTTGTCTGACTGGGCGGCCGGCGCCGCCATGACAGGAAGGTCCGAGGAGAGCGCGGGGGCGCGAGCGAATCCTGGGTCCGAGTGCGAAGCTGCCCCGCCCCCAGCTGGTGTCTGGCCCGGGGGAGGAGGGGGCGCGAGGGAAGGTGGGGGAGCGGGCTGGGGGTGGGGTGTCTGGCCTGGGGGAGAAGGGGGCGCGAGGGAAGGTGGGGGAGCGGGCTGGGGGTGGGGTGTCTGGACAGGGGTGAGGTGTAGGAGCAGGCTGGGTGTGAGGGGCCGGGGGGGGGGTGCTCGGCACTGGGGGGGGCAGGAGGGGGTGAGGGGCCGGGGGGGTGCTCGGCACTGGGGGGGCAGGAGGGGGTGAGGGGCCGGGGGGGTGCTCGGCACTGGGGGGGCAGGAGGGGGTGAGGAGCCGGGGGGTGCTCGGCACTGGGGGGGCAGGAGGGGGTGAGGGGCCGGGGGGGTGCTCGGCACTGGGGGGGCAGGAGGGAGGGGGAGGGGCCGGGGGGGGCCTTGGCACTGGGGGGGGCAGGAGGGGACAGGGCGCGGGAGAGCGCAGGCGCGGGCGGCGCTGGCTGGGCGGGAAACTCCCGGAACGCTCGCGCCCACGAGGCGGGCGGGAAAACGCTGCGGGGGGCGCTGAGGGGCGGAGCCTGGGGGGCGGGGCGGGAGCTGGCAGTGACGTGGAGCCCCCCCCCCCGCCTGCTTCTCTCCGGGCCCCAGGCTGGACATCGGCGGGGCGGCCCCTGGCGGAGGTGGGGGGGCGATTTCTGCCCCCCCCCCCCCGGCGCTGCTGCCTCCCCGGGGAGCAGCGCCCCTGTGACCCCCCCCCAGGTCACGTGCCCCTTCCCCCCGCCGGGGAGCCGCGCGCCCTCGAGGGGTGGTTCCCGCGGGCGGGGCACGCACAGAACGTGTCCCGCACGCGGGGGGGCGGGGCGGCCTGAGCCCTGCTCCCCGCGCTGCTCGCTGTCTGGGGGCGGGGCCGGGTGCCCGCTGAATCCCCCCTGTGCCCGGGGGGGGCAGTTTGGCGGGGGGCGCTGTGGGGGGGGATGCTCTGGCCCTGGCTGCCCGCAGTGCCGCCCAGTGCCCGGCTGTGCCTCCTGCAGAGGCCGAGAGCGTCCTGGGTGGGGGCGTGTGGGGAGAGGGGGGGAGTGGCTGAGAATTGGGGGGCAAACAGGTGACAGACAAACCAACCGACAGAAAAGCCTCCCTGCCTGGCCCCCAGCTGAGCGGAGAAACGTCCCCCTGGCGCCAGAGCACTGCAGGGCCCAGCCTAGTCGCTTTGTGCCTCCAGCCCCACGGCGTGGGGAGGGGGCGACGGTGGAGGAGCCCCAAGCACCCAGGCCTTAGGTTCCCCACCCGCCTTCTAAGCACTGAGCATTTTAGGCCTGGCTGGACTAGAGAAGGGGGCACCAGGGGAGTTGCCGCTGAAGGCGCGCGGCCGCGCACAAACACCCCTCTGCCGCCCACCTCCCTTGCGGAGCCTTGCAGCGGCACTCGCCTTCCTGCTGGCCGGGGAATGGCGCGGTTGTTTTCCTGATCTGGTGGAGGGCGGCTGCCCCGTTGTGTCCCTGCTGGGGCAGCCTCGCCCCACCTCCAGCTGCGATTGGGGCTTCTGTTTGTTTCTGTTCATACAGTTTGCTGCAGTTTTCCATCCCCGAGGACCTGCGTGAAGCTGGTCCGACCAGAGATACGGGGATCGATTTTTAAGAGTAAGAGGTTTTGTTTTTAAAGCAGGGGTGAGGAACCTAATACCCCAGCTCACGTGAGTGTGGCCCTCGAGACTCAAGGTTCCCACACTAACGCTCTAGCTCCCCTCCAGATTGGTGATAGAAATGTAGCCGTGTTAGCCTGGGGTAGTTGAAGCAAAATGCAGGACAATGTAGCACTTTAAAGACTAACAAGATGGTTTATTAGATGATGAGCTTTCGTGGGCCAGACCCACTTCCTCAGATCAAATAGTGGAAGAAAGTAGTCACAACCGTATATACCAAAGGATACAATTAAAAAAAAGAACAAATATGAAAAGGACAAATCACATTGCAGAACAGGAGGGGGATGCGGTGGGGGGGAGGGGGAAGGAAGGTAAGTGTCTGTGAATTGATGATATTAGAGGTAGGGAGAGTGGGATGTTTGTGAGTTAATGGTATTAGAGGTGATAATTGGGGAAACTATCTTGGTAATGGGTGAGATAACAAACATTTGAACTAAGTCCTTGTTGGAAAGTGTCGAATTTTAACATGAATGACAGTTCAGAGGATTCCCTTTCAAGTGCAGATGTAAAAGGTCTTTGTAGCAGAATGCAGGTGGTCAAGTCATTGAGAGAGTGTCCTTTCTGGTTAAAATGGCAAGAAACTGTTTTCTCTTTGTGATCTTGTCTGATATCTGTTTTGTGGGCATTAATCCTTTGGCGAAGTGTCTGAGATGTTTGTCCAATGTACATAGCAGACGGACACTTTCGGCACACGATAGCATAGATTATATTTCTGGATGCGCAGGAATATGTGTTCTTGATCTTATAACTCACTTGGTTGGGTCCAATAATGGTATCAGCAGAATGAATATGTGGACAAAGCTGGCAACGGGGTTTGTTGCAAGGGAAGGTACCAGGGTTGGTATTAGTGTGGTATGTCCTGTGGTGGTTGGTAAGAATGATCTTGAGGTTAGGTGGTTGTCTATAGGAGACTATGGGTCTGTCTCCCAGAGCCTCTTTGAGTATGGTATCCTGTTCCAATATAGGCTGTAGTTTATTGATAATGTGTTGGACAGGTTTAAGTTGGGGGTTGTAGGTGATGACAAGTGGTGTTCTATTGTTGGTTTTCTTGGGTCTGTCTTGAAGTAGATGGTTTCTAGGTATTCGTCTGGCTCTTTCAATTTGCTTTTTTATTTCTCTGGGTGGCCAGATTGGAGCAGACAAATTCTGCTAGCCTGCCCCGCCCCGCCCCCCCCGCCCCCCCTCCTCACAAGGGAAGCCTTGTGTGCGAGGGGAATGTGGGAAGCCTCTTCCTCCTTCTCAGTTGGGGCATGTGTTAATGCGGATGGTGGGGTTTGGGATTTTTTTTTCTTCACACTTGTGTGTAGGGTTGCCAGGTGTCTAGCACTGAGCCAGACAGCCCGGTAGTTGCACTTTTTGTCCGGTAAATAAATTTAGAAAATACCGGACATACAAAATGTCCAGTATTTTCTGCTTTTCCTCTGTGCCCAGCAGAAATAAGCCGGGGCGGGGAGATTGGCTGACTAATTAAAGGGGTCACAACTGGATTTTGCTCAACAAAAATGTTCCTGGTGGGGTTTTTTTGTTTGGTTGGCTTCTTTCCCTCAACAAAAATTTTCCTGGCGCCTTTTTTTTTTTTTTTTTTTTTTTTTTTTTGCTGAAACCATCTGGCAACCCTACTAGTGTGTGCCTTCCGCCCCCCCAATAAGGTTCCCCACCCCGTCTGAAAGCGAGAGTTGGGAGAACAGGTTACCTTGCGTTCCTGTGTCCTTATAAGGAAGTTGAAGGCTACTATAAAATCCCCCCTCATGGTCTCCTCTTCAGACTAAAGAAACCTAAATCCCTCAGCCTCTTCATAGAGCAATTGCTCCAGCCCCCTAACCAAAGTAGCTTTCAGACACCTTAAGAGAGTCTTGATTTGCAATTCTCCCCTTTCTTCTCCTTGGATTTTCAACTAGGAAAGTGTGCTAATCATCTGCTTTTGCGGAAAAACTTGCCAGCTGTCTACACTGGCCGCTTGAATTTCCGCAAAAGCACTGACGATCTCATGTAAGATTGTCAGTGCTTCTGCGGGAATACTATGCTGCTCCCGTTCGGGCAAAAGTCTTTTTCCGAAAGACTTCTGCGCAAAAGGGCCAGTGTAGACAGCAGAGAGTTCTTTTCCGCAAAAAAGCCCCGATGGCGAAAATGGCGATTGGGGCTTTTTTGCAGAAAAGCGCGTCTAGATTGGCCACGGACGCTTTTCCGTAAAAAGTTTACATACCCAGTATCTTGTGAAGAACTTGTCACCTCAGCACAGGGTCCCGGGGCGGGCTTTACCATAAGGGACCCGGAGAGATCATCTAGGCCAGCTGGAGGGGGCAGGGCAGGGGAGGGGAGGGGGGAGAGGAGAGGAGAGGAGAGGAGAGGAGAGGAGGTTGGCCACTGAAAATGTTGCAGTATTAATTTTCCTTTTATTTGACTTCATATCAAACAAATATTTACAGTTTAAATGACCTTGTTAATTCTCCCTTGTGTTAGTACTCTTTCTTCCAGAACGTTTTAAAAACACAGACGAGACATGTCTTCGCCTGGGTGGCAGGCATCCGAAGAAGGGCACGTGACCTCGATCTTGGAGCACGAGACAAAACTCACTCCGCTCCTGGAGGGGAAATGTTAGAGGCAACACTGGGCTCCAGTGAGCAGCAGCCAGGTGACGCACGTGTCTGTCCTTTCCACACATCTAGGGTGGCCTAGCTCCTAACCGTTCTCTGTCTCTTTTTCGGTCCCTGTAGACTTGGAGGAGATGAGAGGCTGGCCATGTGGTGGCAGAGACCGAAAGGAGCCACCCTCCCGAGACCCTGCCGGCAGATGGAAACCAGACAGCGATCTATGGAAGAAGAGCAAATAGCAATTGGCTCAAGGTAAGTATCGAGGGAGGGCCGCACAGACGTTTGCGAGCGTGGTACGGGTCCCTGAGAAAAGGCCCTCTGGCTCGTGGTGGAAGAACTTGAAAATACGAAGTACAAAAGTCACAGTGTTGTACTTAAAAGAAGTACTCGGGATCTTTTTCAGAGGGATAAGGCAACACGCCACATTTATTGATCACACACACACACATTAATTTTTATATATATATATATATATATATATATATATTTATTTACCACATGCATATGATAAGTATTGATTATTCTGTGTCACTCACGCACTCACTCTCTCTCACACACACACACACACGTGCACAAGCACACTCCGTCTTGCTGTTGTTACCAACTTGTTGCTCCCCTTAACTTCACTGGCCAGGTGAGTTAGATGGGGGAGGGGTGGAGCCGGGCTTCTGCTGATCCGGATCGATGCTCCGATGGTGACAAGATGAGACCCGGAGTCCTCTGCAAGACAACTCACTTTTATAGCAGCTTCCCTCTTATGCAAATATATCCCAGATTCAAAATCTGGGTCTGTGTCCTTTGGTCCCTTTGTGGGTGCTGTCTGTTAAGAGAGGGTGTTTTCCAAAGAAGGTGCTTGCTTCTAATCCCCAAGGCCTTCAATATGTCTGCTCTTCTTTCTTGAGCCCTCTTGACACCTTGGGTCTGGCTTCTACCCCCTTTTCAACTGGTGTAGCTCTCTGGAGGTGCTTGGCTCCCAAGTGTTACTCATTCACACCTCGTTCATTCAACTGGGCAATTGATTACAGAGTGGGGGGGAGAGAGTGGGGGAAAGATCTTATTCTACTCCTAGCAAATGACATTTTTACCTCTTTAACTATATACTCTGTATTAGAACCCTATGTAGAAAACTAAGTTACAAGGTTATATGGATTCAAGTTCTAATACAAAGTGACAAGGTCATATGGATTAATACAAAGTTACAAGGTTATATGGAGAGGCACAGTGTCAAGTCATATGAAGTACATAGGTTTATCTACAACAGAAACTGAACACCGATTTTTGTATTTTTAAAAATGTCATTAATCCCCCCCCCCCCCCCCCCGCCACCCTCCCGGAATCTCCTGGCTGGCGATACTTAACGTGTCTAGGATCATACGGAAAACTAAGTGAGTAGGCTGCCAATTGACCTAGCGTCACGCATGCCGAGAGTTGGCAAAACTGGGATTGAAATAAAGACTTGGTCTCCCAGCAGCACCGAGGAGCCCCAGCCATGGATTAGGGCCTCGTGGGAATAGTTGTCTCCTAATTGATCTAATCTTTGGCTTTTGAGTTTGATATTATTGGTGAGTCCTTCTAGGCGACTGTTACTCGGCGTGCATGCGTGCGCACGTAAGTATGAGTGCAAGTGTGTGCGTCCGCAAGTGTCCATTTGCGTGTGTGTGCACGTGCCTGCGTGCGGGCAGATTGAGCAGATGCGTGTGTGGGCATCTGAGCGAGGGCACGAGTGGGCGCCCAGGCGTGTTAATCTGTTAATTCGCGTTTGTGAGTGTGTACACGCATCCCTGCGTGTGAGCATTTGGCAGGGTGAGTGGCTGTTGCACGGGCGTGTGCGTCTGACGTGTGCCAGTCAGACGGTGCCCTGGCAGCAGTAGCTCCTGGAAAGCGACACCCCTCCCCTCCCATCTGGAGCATGCAACTGGGATGAGAGGGGCAGGGAAGAGTAGCACTGCTGCAGCGCGTTTCAGCACGAGGCCCTAACTGCCGCGCGGTAGCTGCTCCTTTTGTATCCGACGTGGGGCAACAAGGAGCGGCCTCGCATCATGCCGGCGCCACGTGCGTTCAGTCCCACGGACCGGAAGTGACGTTTGCTCGGTCCACAGCCTGACAGCAACCGACTGGGAACCGTGACCGGAAGGTGCCCAGGTACGAGCGCTCAGCTGGTGCCAGGTCAGCGGGTGGTAGGCAGGAGACACGGGGCCAGGCGGGACGGGTTCAGACACGGGGTGCCCGGCTGGGACAGCGACTGGGGTTGGAGGTTTCCTGCGGCGGTGCAGCCAGCGTAGGCCACCAGCTCCCGTGGTACGTGGGGCAGAGGAAGGACAGCAGAGCGGAGGCTGGAACCGCTCCGACAAGGCACCACTCTGCTTATGGTTGCCAGGTGTCCGGTTTTGAACTGGACGGTCCAGGCTTTCAGCTTTTTCTTCGGGGAAACAAATTGAGAAAATATAAATGTCCGCGAAAGCGGCAAGGAGTTCTGTGCCACAGGACTCCTCGCTGGTTTTGCAGATTCAGACTAACGCGGCTACTCCTCTGATAAATGTCTGGTATTTTCTAAATCAGATGGAATGCAGATTGTGATGTCATGTCAGGCGTGTCTGGTATTTTGGTGAAACCATCTGGCAACCCTAGCTCTGCTCCTTGCTTGGCCGGGGTGGCGCCCTGCCTCTGTGGCAGGCCCTGACGTCACAGGGAGCGTGTTCCCCAGGAAATCCGGGCAGTGCAGCGGCTTCCGGTCCGCGCCACCCGGCCCCAAGGGAGAGGCGGCGGGAGGCGGCAGCGAGGTCAGAGCGTGACGCTGCCCCGCCCGGATCTCAGCCCTTGGGCGCCCCAGTGTGCACCCCGCCCGGCCGGGCCGCTCCCCTGTAGCTCCGCCCCCAGCGCTGCGCCCGCTGCCTCGTGGCCCGGCTCGGTGCGAAGCTGCCACTGCCGGCTACGAACAGCAGCGCACTGCTAGTGACGTCATTGCCCTGGCGCGGTGCATGCAAATGATGGAACGCGGGGCACGTTCTATCGGCTCCCCGGCGAGTGACACGTGGGTTTGTGGGGCACACAGACGGGTCCCAGGCTCCGTCATTAATGGCAGGGGCGTGGCCTGGTCTGGGGGCGGGGCCACTGACCGGCAGGAACTCAGCTGGGACACAGAAGTGAGCGGCAGAAAACTCCTCGGGGTCTCCGGAAAATCCTCGCGCGGCCCCTCTGGGCTTGTGAACGGGACGCAGCAGAGGCAGCCGCCCCCCTCCCCCCCCACCCGCCTCACGCTCCCCGCTGCACTTTCGAAGGCAACAGCAGCATCAGCCTGTCCCGCTGCCAGTCCCCGCACAAGCCGGCTGGGAAATTTGGTGTTGGGGGGAGCAGACTGCATGGGGGGGAGAGGAGTTTGGTGGTGGTGGGGGATCAGACTGCATGGGGCGGGGAGGAGTTTGGGGGGTAGGGGATCAGACTGCACGGGGGGGAGGAGTTTGGGGGGGATCAGACTGCACGGGGGGAGTTTTGTGGGGGGTAGGAGATCAGACTGCACGGGGCGAGGAGTTTGGGGGGGATCAGACTGCACGGGGGGAGGAGTTTTGTGGGGGGTAGGAGATCAGACTGCACGGGGCGAGGAGTTTGGGGGGGATCAGACTGCACGGGGGGAGGAGTTTGGGGGGATCAGACTGCACGGGGGGAGGAGGAGTTTGGGGGGGGAGCAGACTGCACGGGGCGGAGAGGAGTTTGGTGGTGAGGGGGAGCAGACTGCACGGGGCGGGGAGGAGTTGGGGGGAGCAGACTGCACGGGGCGGAGAGGAGTTTGGGGGGGAGCAGACTGCACGGGGCGGAGAGGAGTTTGGTGGGGGGGATCAGACTGCACGGGGCGGAGAGGAGTTGGGGGGAGCAGACTGCACGGGGTGGGGAGCAGTTTGGGGGGGATCAGACTGCACGGGGTGGGGAGCAGTTTGGGGGGGATCAGACTGCACGGGGGGGAGGAGTTTGGAGGGGGATCAGACTGCACGGGGCGGAGAGGAGTTGGGGGGAGCAGACTGCACGGGGTGGGGAGCAGTTTGGGGGGGATCAGACTGCACGGGGTGGGGAGCAGTTTGGGGGGGATCAGACTGCACGGGGTGGGGAGCAGTTTGGGGGGGATCAGACTGCACGGGGTGGGGAGCAGTTTGAGGGGGGATCAGACTGCACGGGGCGGAGAGCAGTTTGGTGGGGGGGAGCGGACTGCACGGGGGGGAGGAGCTTGGGGGGGATCGGACTGCACGGGGCGGAGAGGAGGTTGGGGGGGATCGGACTGCACGCGGCGGAGAGAAATTTTGGGGGTGATCAGTCTGCAGGGGGCGGGGAGGAGTTTGGGGAGGGGAGCAGACTGCATGGGGCAGGGAGGAGTTTGGAGGGAGCAGACTGCACGGGGCAGGGACGAGTTTGGTGGTGAGGGGGAGAAGACTGCACTGGGGGAGAGGAGTTGGGGGGGAGCAGACTGCACGGGGCGGAGAGGAATTTGGGGGGGGTTCAGACTGCACGGGGCGGAGAGGAATTTGGGGGGGTTCACACTGCATTGGGCGGGGAGGAGTTTGGTGGGGGGGAGGAGACTGCACGGGGCGGGGAGGAGTTTGGTGGGGGGGAGCAGACTGCATGGGGCGGGGAGGAGTTTGGTGGGGGGGAGCAGACTGCACGGGGCGGGGAGGAGTTTGGGGGGTTCAGACTGCACGGGGCGGAGAGGAGTTTGGGGGGGAAGGGTTGCCGCGGAGTCTCCTCTCCCGAGTGGGGGCGGGGCATCAGCTGCGGACGCTGCCGTCTCTGAGGCAGGAGCCCCGCCCAGCAATGGGGAGGGGCCGGATGAGGGGGAGTAGGGAAAGTAGCCGCAGTGGCTTGTGGGAAACTGAGTGCCCCTGTCCGCAGCTCCCATCGGCCATTGCAGGGCCAGGGCAGGCCCGGCGCTGTTCGGTTGGGCGGGTGCAGCGGAAGTGACATCACAACGGGGCATTGACCAGGGAGCGACGCGGTTGGTCCCGCGCTCGTGTCACTCCAAGTGTTAGCGACGCATCCTGGGACTTGTAGTTCTCATAGTGCGGCCTCCCGGGGCACGTCGCAGCGCGCCCCGCCCCTATCATAGCCCCGCCCCCCGGCATAGCCCCGCCCAGCGTGTTCTTAGTTCGGAATGGGGCATTTCTACCCTAAGAACAATCTTTTTTATTCGGAAATAACGGCCCTTAGCAGAGCAACAGTGCCGCTCGGTAGTCACCGGCGGTAATGCACGTGTAATTCCGTAGCGCCCCCACAGTGCCGCTCGGTGGTCATTGCGGGTAATGCACGTGTAATTCCATCGCCCCCAGCTGCTGTCCCTGCTCCGCACGCCACGTGGCCCCAGTCTTGCCCTTTGACAGCAGGCAAAGTAAGAAGCTCGTTATTTCCAGGCTCCGCGCAGCCCTCTCCCCTCCTGCCCGCGGCCCCCTCATCCCACACACCAGGCTCCGCGCAGCCCTCTCCCCTCCTGCCCCCGGCCCCCTCATCCCACACACCAGGCTCCGCGCCAGGATCCCACACACAAACTTCTCCTCCTTAGACTTTTAGTTGTGGGGAACAAATTCTGGGGAGTCACTTCCACTTGGGGAATCATGTTTCATACTTGACTATGTTATCCCTACACTAAGGCTGGCCGAGAGACTGTCCCGGACTGATCGTAACAGACTGTTCTGTCCGCGAATGGGCTGAGAGTAAAGGGCGTGTTCGGAATCTGTGGCGCCCAATCTGAGGCTGTCCGAGGTGACTCTTAACGGACTGCTCCGTGCGCCAATGGGCGGTGACTAAAGGCGTGTTCTGCGGCTGCTGGCGGCCAATAGGTTGTCCGGGGTGGATTATAACAGACTCTTCTGTCCGCGAATGGGCTGTGACTAAGGGGCGTGTTCTGAATCAGAGGCACCCAATAGGCTGACCCGGCTGCATCTTAACGGACAGCTCTGTCTGCGAATGCGGTGTGACTAGGGGGAATGACCTGCCACTGCTCTCGACCAATAGGCTGTCCGGGGTGGATCTTAATGGGCTGCTCTGTCCTCGAATTGTCTGTGACTTAGGGGTGGTTCCTGGCTGTGTGCCAGCCAATGGGCTTTCGGAAGACAGGCTTGGCGGAGGATAGTGTCGCCCAATGGGCTGTCAGCAAAGGGGATCCTGCCTCTGGTTCGGCCAATGGGCTGTCGCAGGGGGGCGTTGTCTGACTGGGCGGCCGGCGCCGCCATGACAGGAAGGTCCGAGGAGAGCGCGGGGGCGCGAGCGAATCCTGGGTCCGAGTGCGAAGCTGCCCCGCCCCCAGCTGGTGTCTGGCCCGGGGGAGGAGGGGGCGCGAGGGAAGGTGGGGGAGCGGGCTGGGGGTGGGGTGTCTGGCCTGGGGGAGAAGGGGGCGCGAGGGAAGGTGGGGGAGCGGGCTGGGGGTGGGGTGTCTGGACAGGGGTGAGGTGTAGGAGCAGGCTGGGTGTGAGGGGCCGGGGGGGGGGGGTGCTCGGCACTGGGGGGGGCAGGAGGGGGTGAGGGGCCGGGGGGGTGCTCGGCACTGGGGGGGCAGGAGGGGGTGAGGGGCCGGGGGGGTGCTCGGCACTGGGGGGGCAGGAGGGGGTGAGGAGCCGGGGGGTGCTCGGCACTGGGGGGGCAGGAGGGGGTGAGGGGCCGGGGGGGTGCTCGGCACTGGGGGGGCAGGAGGGAGGGGGAGGGGCCGGGGGGGGCCTTGGCACTGGGGGGGGCAGGAGGGGACAGGGCGCGGGAGAGCGCAGGCGCGGGCGGCGCTGGCTGGGCGGGAAACTCCCGGAACGCTCGCGCCCACGAGGCGGGCGGGAAAACGCTGCGGGGGGCGCTGAGGGGCGGAGCCTGGGGGGCGGGGCGGGAGCTGGCAGTGACGTGGAGCCCCCCCCCCCCGCCTGCTTCTCTCCGGGCCCCAGGCTGGACATCGGCGGGGCGGCCCCTGGCGGAGGTGGGGGGGCGATTTCTGCCCCCCCCCCCGGCGCTGCTGCCTCCCCGGGGAGCAGCGCCCCTGTGACCCCCCCAGGTGGTGCCGGGCGCGGGAGCTGACCCGGGCTCCAGTCACGTGGGTGTCTCGGGGAGGGGGGGCTGCGGGCCACCGGGGCCCGGGAGTGTCACGTGCCCCTTCCCCCCGCCGGGGAGCCGCGCGCCCTCGAGGGGTGGTTCCCGCGGTCGGGGCACGCACAGAACGTGTCCCGCACGCGGGGGGGCGGGGCGGCCTGAGCCCTGCTCCCCGCGCTGCTCGCTGTCTGGGGGCGGGGCCGGGTGCCCGCTGAATCCCCCCTGTGCCCGGGGGGGGGGCAGTTCGGCGGGGGGCGCTGTGGGGGGGGATGCTCTGGCCCTGGCTGCCCGCAGTGCCGCCCAGTGCCCGGCTGTGCCTCCTGCAGAGGCCGAGAGCGTCCTGGGTGGGGGCGTGTGGGGAGAGGGGGGGAGTGGCTGAGAATTGGGGGGCAAACAGGTGACAGACAAACCAACCGACAGAAAAGCCTCCCTGCCTGGCCCCCAGCTGAGCGGAGAAACGTCCCCCTGGCGCCAGAGCACTGCAGGGCCCAGCCTAGTCGCTTTGTGCGCTCCAGCCCCACGGCGTGGGGAGGGGGCGACGGTGGAGGAGCCCCAAGCACCCAGGCCTTAGGTTCCCCACCCGCCTTCTAAGCACTGAGCATTTTAGGCCTGGCTGGACTAGAGAAGGGGGCACCAGGGGAGTTGCCGCTGAAGGCGCGCGGCCGCGCACAAACACCCCTCTGCCGCCCACCTCCCTTGCGGAGCCTTGCAGCGGCACTCGCCTTCCTGCTGGCCGGGGAATGGCGCGGTTGTTTTCCTGATCTGGTGGAGGGCGGCTGCCCC
Organism: Pelodiscus sinensis; assembly: GCF_052426305.1. Taxonomy (NCBI): domain Eukaryota; kingdom Metazoa; phylum Chordata; order Testudines; family Trionychidae; genus Pelodiscus; species Pelodiscus sinensis. The sequence continues at coordinate 249,650 of NC_143085.1, read as the reverse complement.
GTTGTGTCCCTGCTGGGGCAGCCTCGCCCCACCTCCAGCTGCGATTGGGGCTTCTGTTTGTTTCTGTTCATACAGTTTGCTGCAGTTTTCCATCCCCGAGGACCTGCGTGAAGCTGGTCCGACCAGAGATACGGGGATCGATTTTTAAGTAAGAAGTAAGAAGCTCGTTATTTCCAGGCTCCGCGGAGCCCTCTCCCCTCCTGCCCATGGCCCCCTCATCCCGCACTCCAGGCTCCGCACAGCCCTCTCCCCTCCTGCCCCCGGCCCCCTCATCCCGCACTGCAGGCTCCGCGCAGCCCTCTCCCCTCCTGCCCATGGCCCCCTCATCCCGCACTGCAGGCTCCGCACAGCCCTCTCCCCTCCTGCCCCCGGCCCCCTCATCCCGCACTGCAGGCTCTGCGGGGGAGGAGTTTGGGGGGGATCAGACTGCACGGGGGGGAGAGGAGTTTGGCGGGGATCAGACTGCACGTGGGGAGGATCAGACTGCACGGGGCGGGGAGGAGTTTGGGGGGGATCAGACTGCACGGGGGGGAGGATCAGACTCCACGGGGCGGCGAGGAGTTTGGGGAGGGGTTCAGACTGCACGGGGCGGAGAGGAGTTTGGGGAGGGGATCAGACTACACGGGGCGGAGAGGAGTTTGGGGGGCATCGGACTGCACGGGGCGGGGAGGAGTTTGGGGGGATCAGACTGCACGGGGGGGAGAGGAGTTTGGGGGGATCAGACTGCACGGAGCGGGGAGGAGTTTGGGGGGATCAGACTGCACGGGGGGGAGGATCAGACTGCACGGAGCGGGGAGGAGTTTGGGGGGAGGATCAGACTGCACGGGGCAGGGAGGAGCTTTGGGGGGGATCAGACTGCACGGGGCGGACAGGAGTTTGGGGGGGGGATCAGACTGCACGGGGCGGAGGGGAGTGTGGGGGGGATCAGACTGCACGGAGCGGGGAGGAGTTTGGGGGGGGATCAGACTGCACGGGGGGGAGAGGAGTTTGGGGGGATCAGACTGCACGGAGCGGGGAGGAGTTTGGGGGGATCAGACTGCACGGGGGGGAGGATCAGACTGCACGGAGCGGGGAGGAGTTTGGGGGGAGGATCAGACTGCACGGGGCAGGGAGGAGCTTTGGGGGGGATCAGACTGCACGGGGCGGACAGGAGTTTGGGGGGGGATCAGACTGCACGGGGCGGAGGGGAGTGTGGGGGGGATCAGACTGCACGGAGCGGGGAGGAGTTTGGGGGGGGATCAGACTGCACGGGGGGGAGGATCAGACTGCACGGGGCGGGGAGGAGTTTGGGGAGGGGTTCAGACTGCACGGGGCGGAGCGCAGTTTGGGGGGGATCAGACTGCACGGGGCGGGGAGGAGTTTTGGGGGAGATCAGACTGCACGGGGCGGGGAGGAGTTTGGGGGGATCGGACTGCACAGGGCGGGGAAGAGTTTGGGGGGGATCGGACTGCACGGGGCGGGGAGGAGTTTGGGGGGGATCAGACTGCACGGGGCGGGGAGGAGTTTGGGGGGGATCAGACTGCACGGGGGGGAGGATCAGACTGCACGGGGGGGAGGAGTTTGGGGGGGATCGGACTGCACGGGGCGGGGAGGAGTTTGGGGGGATCATACTGCACGGGGGGAGAGGAATTTGGGGGGATCGCACTGCACGGGGCGGGGAAGAGTTTGTGGGGATCGGACTGCACGGGGCGGGGAGGAGTTTGGGGGGGATCAGACTGCACGGGGGGGAGGATCAGACTGCACGGGGCGGGGGGAAGTTTGGGGGGATCAGACTGCACGGGGGGGAGTAGTTTGAGGGGGGATCAGACTGCACGGGGCGGGGAGGAGCTTGGGGGGATCAGACTGCACGGGGCGGGGAGGAGTTTGGGGGGGAAGGGTTGCCGCGGAGTCTCCTTTCCCGAGTGGGGGCGGGGCATCAGCTGCGGACGCTGCCGTCTCTGAGGCAGGAGCCCCGCCCAGCAATGGGGAGGGGCCGGATGAGGGGGAGTAGGGAAAGTAGCCGCAGTGGCTTGTGGGAAACTGAGTGCCCCTGTCCGCAGCTCCCATCGGCCATTGCAGGGCCAGGGCAGGCCCGGCGCTGTTCGGTTGGGCGGGTGCAGCGGAAGTGACATCACAACGGGGCATTGACCAGGGAGCGACGCGGTTGGTCCCGCGCTCGTGTCACTCCAAGTGTTAGCGACGCATCCTGGGACTTGTAGTTCTCATAGTGCGGCCTCCCGGGGCACGTCGCAGCGCGCCCCGCCCCTATCATAGCCCCGCCCCCCGGCATAGCCCCGCCCAGCGTGTTCTTAGTTCGGAATGGGGCATTTCTACCCTAAGAACAATCTTTTTTATTCGGAAATAACGGCCCTTAGCAGAGCAACAGTGCCGCTCGGTAGTCACCGGCGGTAATGCACGTGTAATTCCGTAGCGCCCCCACAGTGCCGCTCGGTGGTCATTGCGGGTAATGCACGTGTAATTCCGAAGCGCCTCCACAGTGCCGCTCGGTGGTCATTGCGGGTAATGCACGTGTAATTCCATCGCCCCCAGCTGCTGTCCCTGCTCCGCACGCCACGTGGCCCCAGTCTTGCCCTTTGACAGCAGGCAAAGTAAGAAGCTCGTTATTTCCAGGCTCCGCGCAGCCCTCTCCCCTCCTGCCCGCGGCCCCCTCATCCCACACACCAGGCTCCGCGCAGCCCTCTCCCCTCCTGCCCCCGGCCCCCTCATCCCACACACCAGGCTCCGCGCCAGGATCCCACACACAAACTTCTCCTCCTTAGACTTTTAGTTGTGGGGAACAAATTCTGGGGAGTCACTTCCACTTGGGGAATCATGTTTCATACTTGACTATGTTATCCCTACACTAAGGCTGGCCGAGAGACTGTCCCGGACTGATCGTAACAGACTGTTCTGTCCGCGAATGGGCTGAGAGTAAAGGGCGTGTTCGGAATCTGTGGCGCCCAATCTGAGGCTGTCCGAGGTGACTCTTAACGGACTGCTCCGTGCGCCAATGGGCGGTGACTAAAGGCGTGTTCTGCGGCTGCTGGCGGCCAATAGGTTGTCCGGGGTGGATTATAACAGACTCTTCTGTCCGCGAATGGGCTGTGACTAAGGGGCGTGTTCTGAATCAGAGGCACCCAATAGGCTGACCCGGCTGCATCTTAACGGACAGCTCTGTCTGCGAATGCGGTGTGACTAGGGGGAATGACCTGCCACTGCTCTCGACCAATAGGCTGTCCGGGGTGGATCTTAATGGGCTGCTCTGTCCTCGAATTGTCTGTGACTTAGGGGTGGTTCCTGGCTGTGTGCCAGCCAATGGGCTTTCGGAAGACAGCCTTGGCGGAGGATAGTGTCGCCCAATGGGCTGTCAGCAAAGGGGATCCTGCCTCTGGTTCGGCCAATGGGCTGTCGCAGGGGGGCGTTGTCTGACTGGGCGGCCGGCGCCGCCATGACAGGAAGGTCCGAGGAGAGCGCGGGGGCGCGAGCGAATCCTGGGTCCGAGTGCGAAGCTGCCCCGCCCCCAGCTGGTGTCTGGCCCGGGGGAGGAGGGGGCGCGAGGGAAGGTGGGGGAGCGGGCTGGGGGTGGGGTGTCTGGCCTGGGGGAGAAGGGGGCGCGAGGGAAGGTGGGGGAGCGGGCTGGGGGTGGGGTGTCTGGACAGGGGTGAGGTGTAGGAGCAGGCTGGGTGTGAGGGGCCGGGGGGGGGGTGCTCGGCACTGGGGGGGGCAGGAGGGGGTGAGGGGCCGGGGGGGTGCTCGGCACTGGGGGGGCAGGAGGGGGTGAGGGGCCGGGGGGGTGCTCGGCACTGGGGGGGCAGGAGGGGGTGAGGAGCCGGGGGGTGCTCGGCACTGGGGGGGCAGGAGGGGGTGAGGGGCCGGGGGGGTGCTCGGCACTGGGGGGGCAGGAGGGAGGGGGAGGGGCCGGGGGGGGCCTTGGCACTGGGGGGGGCAGGAGGGGACAGGGCGCGGGAGAGCGCAGGCGCGGGCGGCGCTGGCTGGGCGGGAAACTCCCGGAACGCTCGCGCCCACGAGGCGGGCGGGAAAACGCTGCGGGGGGCGCTGAGGGGCGGAGCCTGGGGGGCGGGGCGGGAGCTGGCAGTGACGTGGAGCCCCCCCCGCCTGCTTCTCTCCGGGCCCCAGGCTGGACATCGGCGGGGCGGCCCCTGGCGGAGGTGGGGGGGCGATTTCTGCCCCCCCCCCCGGCGCTGCTGCCTCCCCGGGGAGCAGCGCCCCTGTGACCCCCCCCCCAGGTCACGTGCCCCTTCCCCCCGCCGGGGAGCCGCGCGCCCTCGAGGGGTGGTTCCCGCGGGCGGGGCACGCACAGAACGTGTCCCGCACGCGGGGGGGCGGGGCGGCCTGAGCCCTGCTCCCCGCGCTGCTCGCTGTCTGGGGGCGGGGCCGGGTGCCCGCTGAATCCCCCCTGTGCCCGGGGGGGGCAGTTCGGCGGGGGGCGCTGTGGGGGGGGATGCTCTGGCCCTGGCTGCCCGCAGTGCCGCCCAGTGCCCGGCTGTGCCTCCTGCAGAGGCCGAGAGCGTCCTGGGTGGGGGCGTGTGGGGAGAGGGGGGGAGTGGCTGAGAATTGGGGGGCAAACAGGTGACAGACAAACCAACCGACAGAAAAGCCTCCCTGCCTGGCCCCCAGCTGAGCGGAGAAACGTCCCCCTGGCGCCAGAGCACTGCAGGGCCCAGCCTAGTCGCTTTGTGCCTCCAGCCCCACGGCGTGGGGAGGGGGCGACGGTGGAGGAGCCCCAAGCACCCAGGCCTTAGGTTCCCCACCCGCCTTCTAAGCACTGAGCATTTTAGGCCTGGCTGGACTAGAGAAGGGGGCACCAGGGGAGTTGCCGCTGAAGGCGCGCGGCCGCGCACAAACACCCCTCTGCCGCCCACCTCCCTTGCGGAGCCTTGCAGCGGCACTCGCCTTCCTGCTGGCCGGGGAATGGCGCGGTTGTTTTCCTGATCTGGTGGAGGGCGGCTGCCCCGTTGTGTCCCTGCTGGGGCAGCCTCGCCCCACCTCCAGCTGCGATTGGGGCTTCTGTTTGTTTCTGTTCATACAGTTTGCTGCAGTTTTCCATCCCCGAGGACCTGCGTGAAGCTGGTCCGACCAGAGATACGGGGATCGATTTTTAAGAGTAAGAGGTTTTGTTTTTAAAGCAGGGGTGAGGAACCTAATACCCCAGCTCACGTGAGTGTGGCCCTCGAGACTCAAGGTTCCCACACTAACGCTCTAGCTCCCCTCCAGATTGGTGATAGAAATGTAGCCGTGTTAGCCTGGGGTAGTTGAAGCAAAATGCAGGACAATGTAGCACTTTAAAGACTAACAAGATGGTTTATTAGATGATGAGCTTTCGTGGGCCAGACCCACTTCCTCAGATCAAATAGTGGAAGAAAGTAGTCACAACCGTATATACCAAAGGATACAATTAAAAAAAAGAACAAATATGAAAAGGACAAATCACATTGCAGAACAGGAGGGGGATGCGGTGGGGGGGAGGGGGAAGGAAGGTAAGTGTCTGTGAATTGATGATATTAGAGGTAGGGAGAGTGGGATGTTTGTGAGTTAATGGTATTAGAGGTGATAATTGGGGAAACTATCTTGGTAATGGGTGAGATAACAAACATTTGAACTAAGTCCTTGTTGGAAAGTGTCGAATTTTAACATGAATGACAGTTCAGAGGATTCCCTTTCAAGTGCAGATGTAAAAGGTCTTTGTAGCAGAATGCAGGTGGTCAAGTCATTGAGAGAGTGTCCTTTCTGGTTAAAATGGCAAGAAACTGTTTTCTCTTTGTGATCTTGTCTGATATCTGTTTTGTGGGCATTAATCCTTTGGCGAAGTGTCTGAGATGTTTGTCCAATGTACATAGCAGACGGACACTTTCGGCACACGATAGCATAGATTATATTTCTGGATGCGCAGGAATATGTGTTCTTGATCTTATAACTCACTTGGTTGGGTCCAATAATGGTATCAGCAGAATGAATATGTGGACAAAGCTGGCAACGGGGTTTGTTGCAAGGGAAGGTACCAGGGTTGGTATTAGTGTGGTATGTCCTGTGGTGGTTGGTAAGAATGATCTTGAGGTTAGGTGGTTGTCTATAGGAGACTATGGGTCTGTCTCCCAGAGCCTCTTTGAGTATGGTATCCTGTTCCAATATAGGCTGTAGTTTATTGATAATGTGTTGGACAGGTTTAAGTTGGGGGTTGTAGGTGATGACAAGTGGTGTTCTATTGTTGGTTTTCTTGGGTCTGTCTTGAAGTAGATGGTTTCTAGGTATTCGTCTGGCTCTTTCAATTTGCTTTTTTATTTCTCTGGGTGGCCAGATTGGAGCAGACAAATTCTGCTAGCCTGCCCCGCCCCGCCCCCCCCCGCCCCCCTCCTCACAAGGGAAGCCTTGTGTGCGAGGGGAATGTGGGAAGCCTCTTCCTCCTTCTCAGTTGGGGCATGTGTTAATGCGGATGGTGGGGTTTGGGATTTTTTTTTCTTCACACTTGTGTGTAGGGTTGCCAGGTGTCTAGCACTGAGCCAGACAGCCCGGTAGTTGCACTTTTTGTCCGGTAAATAAATTTAGAAAATACCGGACATACAAAATGTCCAGTATTTTCTGCTTTTCCTCTGTGCCCAGCAGAAATAAGCCGGGGCGGGGAGATTGGCTGACTAATTAAAGGGGTCACAACTGGATTTTGCTCAACAAAAATGTTCCTGGTGGGGTTTTTTTGTTTGGTTGGCTTCTTTCCCTCAACAAAAATTTTCCTGGCGCCTTTTTTTTTTTTTTTTTTTTTTTTTTTTTGCTGAAACCATCTGGCAACCCTACTAGTGTGTGCCTTCCGCCCCCCCAATAAGGTTCCCCACCCCGTCTGAAAGCGAGAGTTGGGAGAACAGGTTACCTTGCGTTCCTGTGTCCTTATAAGGAAGTTGAAGGCTACTATAAAATCCCCCCTCATGGTCTCCTCTTCAGACTAAAGAAACCTAAATCCCTCAGCCTCTTCATAGAGCAATTGCTCCAGCCCCCTAACCAAAGTAGCTTTCAGACACCTTAAGAGAGTCTTGATTTGCAATTCTCCCCTTTCTTCTCCTTGGATTTTCAACTAGGAAAGTGTGCTAATCATCTGCTTTTGCGGAAAAACTTGCCAGCTGTCTACACTGGCCGCTTGAATTTCCGCAAAAGCACTGACGATCTCATGTAAGATTGTCAGTGCTTCTGCGGGAATACTATGCTGCTCCCGTTCGGGCAAAAGTCTTTTTCCGAAAGACTTCTGCGCAAAAGGGCCAGTGTAGACAGCAGAGAGTTCTTTTCCGCAAAAAAGCCCCGATGGCGAAAATGGCGATTGGGGCTTTTTTGCAGAAAAGCGCGTCTAGATTGGCCACGGACGCTTTTCCGTAAAAAGTTTACATACCCAGTATCTTGTGAAGAACTTGTCACCTCAGCACAGGGTCCCGGGGCGGGCTTTACCATAAGGGACCCGGAGAGATCATCTAGGCCAGCTGGAGGGGGCAGGGCAGGGGAGGGGAGGGGAGGGGAGAGGAGAGGAGAGGAGAGGAGAGGAGAGGAGGTTGGCCACTGAAAATGTTGCAGTATTAATTTTCCTTTTATTTGACTTCATATCAAACAAATATTTACAGTTTAAATGACCTTGTTAATTCTCCCTTGTGTTAGTACTCTTTCTTCCAGAACGTTTTAAAAACACAGACGAGACATGTCTTCGCCTGGGTGGCAGGCATCCGAAGAAGGGCACGTGACCTCGATCTTGGAGCACGAGACAAAACTCACTCCGCTCCTGGAGGGGAAATGTTAGAGGCAACACTGGGCTCCAGTGAGCAGCAGCCAGGTGACGCACGTGTCTGTCCTTTCCACACATCTAGGGTGGCCTAGCTCCTAACCGTTCTCTGTCTCTTTTTCGGTCCCTGTAGACTTGGAGGAGATGAGAGGCTGGCCATGTGGTGGCAGAGACCGAAAGGAGCCACCCTCCCGAGACCCTGCCGGCAGATGGAAACCAGACAGCGATCTATGGAAGAAGAGCAAATAGCAATTGGCTCAAGGTAAGTATCGAGGGAGGGCCGCACAGACGTTTGCGAGCGTGGTACGGGTCCCTGAGAAAAGGCCCTCTGGCTCGTGGTGGAAGAACTTGAAAATACGAAGTACAAAAGTCACAGTGTTGTACTTAAAAGAAGTACTCGGGATCTTTTTCAGAGGGATAAGGCAACACGCCACATTTATTGATCACACACACACACATTAATTTTTATATATATATATATATATAATATATATATATATATATATATTTATTTACCACATGCATATGATAAGTATTGATTATTCTGTGTCACTCACGCACTCACTCTCTCTCACACACACACACACACACGTGCACAAGCACACTCCGTCTTGCTGTTGTTACCAACTTGTTGCTCCCCTTAACTTCACTGGCCAGGTGAGTTAGATGGGGGAGGGGTGGAGCCGGGCTTCTGCTGATCCGGATCGATGCTCCGATGGTGACAAGATGAGACCCGGAGTCCTCTGCAAGACAACTCACTTTTATAGCAGCTTCCCTCTTATGCAAATATATCCCAGATTCAAAATCTGGGTCTGTGTCCTTTGGTCCCTTTGTGGGTGCTGTCTGTTAAGAGAGGGTGTTTTCCAAAGAAGGTGCTTGCTTCTAATCCCCAAGGCCTTCAATATGTCTGCTCTTCTTTCTTGAGCCCTCTTGACACCTTGGGTCTGGCTTCTACCCCCTTTTCAACTGGTGTAGCTCTCTGGAGGTGCTTGGCTCCCAAGTGTTACTCATTCACACCTCGTTCATTCAACTGGGCAATTGATTACAGAGTGGGGGGGAGAGAGTGGGGGAAAGATCTTATTCTACTCCTAGCAAATGACATTTTTACCTCTTTAACTATATACTCTGTATTAGAACCCTATGTAGAAAACTAAGTTACAAGGTTATATGGATTCAAGTTCTAATACAAAGTGACAAGGTCATATGGATTAATACAAAGTTACAAGGTTATATGGAGAGGCACAGTGTCAAGTCATATGAAGTACATAGGTTTATCTACAACAGAAACTGAACACCGATTTTTGTATTTTTAAAAATGTCATTAATCCCCCCCCCCCCCCCCCCCGCCACCCTCCCGGAATCTCCTGGCTGGCGATACTTAACGTGTCTAGGATCATACGGAAAACTAAGTGAGTAGGCTGCCAATTGACCTAGCGTCACGCATGCCGAGAGTTGGCAAAACTGGGATTGAAATAAAGACTTGGTCTCCCAGCAGCACCGAGGAGCCCCAGCCATGGATTAGGGCCTCGTGGGAATAGTTGTCTCCTAATTGATCTAATCTTTGGCTTTTGAGTTTGATATTATTGGTGAGTCCTTCTAGGCGACTGTTACTCGGCGTGCATGCGTGCGCACGTAAGTATGAGTGCAAGTGTGTGCGTCCGCAAGTGTCCATTTGCGTGTGTGTGCACGTGCCTGCGTGCGGGCAGATTGAGCAGATGCGTGTGTGGGCATCTGAGCGAGGGCACGAGTGGGCGCCCAGGCGTGTTAATCTGTTAATTCGCGTTTGTGAGTGTGTACACGCATCCCTGCGTGTGAGCATTTGGCAGGGTGAGTGGCTGTTGCACGGGCGTGTGCGTCTGACGTGTGCCAGTCAGACGGTGCCCTGGCAGCAGTAGCTCCTGGAAAGCGACACCCCTCCCCTCCCATCTGGAGCATGCAACTGGGATGAGAGGGGCAGGGAAGAGTAGCACTGCTGCAGCGCGTTTCAGCACGAGGCCCTAACTGCCGCGCGGTAGCTGCTCCTTTTGTATCCGACGTGGGGCAACAAGGAGCGGCCTCGCATCATGCCGGCGCCACGTGCGTTCAGTCCCACGGACCGGAAGTGACGTTTGCTCGGTCCACAGCCTGACAGCAACCGACTGGGAACCGTGACCGGAAGGTGCCCAGGTACGAGCGCTCAGCTGGTGCCAGGTCAGCGGGTGGTAGGCAGGAGACACGGGGCCAGGCGGGACGGGTTCAGACACGGGGTGCCCGGCTGGGACAGCGACTGGGGTTGGAGGTTTCCTGCGGCGGTGCAGCCAGCGTAGGCCACCAGCTCCCGTGGTACGTGGGGCAGAGGAAGGACAGCAGAGCGGAGGCTGGAACCGCTCCGACAAGGCACCACTCTGCTTATGGTTGCCAGGTGTCCGGTTTTGAACTGGACGGTCCAGGCTTTCAGCTTTTTCTTCGGGGAAACAAATTGAGAAAATATAAATGTCCGCGAAAGCGGCAAGGAGTTCTGTGCCACAGGACTCCTCGCTGGTTTTGCAGATTCAGACTAACGCGGCTACTCCTCTGATAAATGTCTGGTATTTTCTAAATCAGATGGAATGCAGATTGTGATGTCATGTCAGGCGTGTCTGGTATTTTGGTGAAACCATCTGGCAACCCTAGCTCTGCTCCTTGCTTGGCCGGGGTGGCGCCCTGCCTCTGTGGCAGGCCCTGACGTCACAGGGAGCGTGTTCCCCAGGAAATCCGGGCAGTGCGGCGGCTTCCGGTCCGCGCCACCCGGCCCCAAGGGAGAGGCGGCGGGAGGCGGCAGCGAGGTCAGAGCGTGACGCTGCCCCGCCCGGATCTCAGCCCTTGGGCGCCCCAGTGTGCACCCCGCCCGGCCGGGCCGCTCCCCTGTAGCTCCGCCCCCAGCGCTGCGCCCGCTGCCTCGTGGCCCGGCTCGGTGCGAAGCTGCCACTGCCGGCTACGAACAGCAGCGCCCTGCTAGTGACGTCATTGCCCTGGCGCGGTGCATGCAAATGATGGAACGCGGGGCACGTTCTATCGGCTCCCCGGCGAGTGACACGTGGGTTTGTGGGGCACACAGACGGGTCCCAGGCTCCGTCATTAATGGCAGGGGCGTGGCCTGGTCTGGGGGCGGGGCCACTGACCGGCAGGAACTCAGCTGGGACACAGAAGTGAGCGGCAGAAAACTCCTCGGGGTCTCCGGAAAATCCTCGCGCGGCCCCTCTGGGCTTGTGAACGGGACGCAGCAGAGGCAGCCGCCCCCCTCCCCCCCCACCCGCCTCACGCTCCCCGCTGCACTTTCGAAGGCAACAGCAGCATCAGCCTGTCCCGCTGCCAGTCCCCGCACAAGCCGGCTGGGAAATTTGGTGTTGGGGGAGCAGACTGCATGGGGGGGAGAGGAGTTTGGTGGTGGTGGGGGATCAGACTGCATGGGGCGGGGAGGAGTTTGGGGGGTAGGGGATCAGACTGCACGGGGGGGAGGAGTTTGGGGGGGATCAGACTGCACGGGGGGAGTTTTGTGGGGGGTAGGAGATCAGACTGCACGGGGCGAGGAGTTTGGGGGGATCAGACTGCACGGGGGGAGGAGTTTTGTGGGGGGTAGGAGATCAGACTGCACGGGGCGAGGAGTTTGGGGGGGATCAGACTGCACGGGGGAGGAGTTTGGGGGGATCAGACTGCACGGGGGGAGGAGGAGTTTGGGGGGGAGCAGACTGCACGGGGCGGAGAGGAGTTTGGTGGTGGGGGGAGCAGACTGCACGGGGCGGGGAGGAGTTGGGGGGAGCAGACTGCACGGGGCGGAGAGGAGTTTGGGGGGGAGCAGACTGCACGGGGCGGAGAGGAGTTTGGTGGGGGGGATCAGACTGCACGGGGCGGAGAGGAGTTGGGGGGAGCAGACTGCACGGGGTGGGGAGCAGTTTGGGGGGGATCAGACTGCACGGGGTGGGGAGCAGTTTGGGGGGATCAGACTGCACGGGGTGGGGAGCAGTTTGGGGGGGATCAGACTGCACGGGGTGGGGAGCAGTTTGGGGGGGATCAGACTGCACGGGGGGGAGGAGTTTGGAGGGGGATCAGACTGCACGGGGCGGAGAGGAGTTGGGGGGAGCAGACTGCACGGGGTGGGGAGCAGTTTGGGGGGGATCAGACTGCACGGGGTGGGGAGCAGTTTGGGGGGGATCAGACTGCACGGGGTGGGGAGCAGTTTGGGGGGGATCAGACTGCACGGGGTGGGGAGCAGTTTGAGGGGGGATCAGACTGCACGGGGCGGAGAGCAGTTTGGTGGGGGGGAGCGGACTGCACGGGGGGGAGGAGCTTGGGGGGGATCGGACTGCACGGGGCGGAGAGGAGGTTGGGGGGGATCGGACTGCACGCGGCGGAGAGAAATTTTGGGGGTGATCAGTCTGCAGGGGGCGGGGAGGAGTTTGGGGAGGGGGAGCAGACTGCATGGGGCAGGGAGGAGTTTGGAGGGAGCAGACTGCACGGGGCAGGGACGAGTTTGGTGGTGAGGGGGAGAAGACTGCACTGGGGGAGAGGAGTTGGGGGGGAGCAGACTGCACGGGGCGGAGAGGAATTTGGGGGGGGTTCAGACTGCACGGGGCGGAGAGGAATTTGGGGGGGTTCACACTGCATTGGGCGGGGAGGAGTTTGGTGGGGGGGAGGAGACTGCACGGGGCGGGGAGGAGTTTGGTGGGGGGGAGCAGACTGCATGGGGCGGGGAGGAGTTTGGTGGGGGGGAGCAGACTGCACGGGGCGGGGAGGAGTTTGGGGGGTTCAGACTGCACGGGGCGGAGAGGAGTTTGGGGGGGAAGGGTTGCCGCGGAGTCTCCTCTCCCGAGTGGGGGCGGGGCATCAGCTGCGGACGCTGCCGTCTCTGAGGCAGGAGCCCCGCCCAGCAATGGGGAGGGGCCGGATGAGGGGGAGTAGGGAAAGTAGCCGCAGTGGCTTGTGGGAAACTGAGTGCCCCTGTCCGCAGCTCCCATCGGCCATTGCAGGGCCAGGGCAGGCCCGGCGCTGTTCGGTTGGGCGGGTGCAGCGGAAGTGACATCACAACGGGGCATTGACCAGGGAGCGACGCGGTTGGTCCCGCGCTCGTGTCACTCCAAGTGTTAGCGACGCATCCTGGGACTTGTAGTTCTCATAGTGCGGCCTCCCGGGGCACGTCGCAGCGCGCCCCGCCCCTATCATAGCCCCGCCCCCCGGCATAGCCCCGCCCAGCGTGTTCTTAGTTCGGAATGGGGCATTTCTACCCTAAGAACAATCTTTTTTATTCGGAAATAACGGCCCTTAGCAGAGCAACAGTGCCGCTCGGTAGTCACCGGCGGTAATGCACGTGTAATTCCGTAGCGCCCCCACAGTGCCGCTCGGTGGTCATTGCGGGTAATGCACGTGTAATTCCATCGCCCCCAGCTGCTGTCCCTGCTCCGCACGCCACGTGGCCCCAGTCTTGCCCTTTGACAGCAGGCAAAGTAAGAAGCTCGTTATTTCCAGGCTCCGCGCAGCCCTCTCCCCTCCTGCCCGCGGCCCCCTCATCCCACACACCAGGCTCCGCGCAGCCCTCTCCCCTCCTGCCCCCGGCCCCCTCATCCCACACACCAGGCTCCGCGCCAGGATCCCACACACAAACTTCTCCTCCTTAGACTTTTAGTTGTGGGGAACAAATTCTGGGGAGTCACTTCCACTTGGGGAATCATGTTTCATACTTGACTATGTTATCCCTACACTAAGGCTGGCCGAGAGACTGTCCCGGACTGATCGTAACAGACTGTTCTGTCCGCGAATGGGCTGAGAGTAAAGGGCGTGTTCGGAATCTGTGGCGCCCAATCTGAGGCTGTCCGAGGTGACTCTTAACGGACTGCTCCGTGCGCCAATGGGCGGTGACTAAAGGCGTGTTCTGGGGCTGCTGGCGGCCAATAGGTTGTCCGGGGTGGATTATAACAGACTCTTCTGTCCGCGAATGGGCTGTGACTAAGGGGCGTGTTCTGAATCAGAGGCACCCAATAGGCTGACCCGGCTGCATCTTAACGGACAGCTCTGCCTGCGAATGCGGTGTGACTAGGGGGAATGACCTGCCACTGCTCTCGACCAATAGGCTGTCCGGGGTGGATCTTAATGGGCTGCTCTGTCCTCGAATTGTCTGTGACTTAGGGGTGGTTCCTGGCTGTGTGCCAGCCAATGGGCTTTCGGAAGACAGGCTTGACGGAGGATAGTGTCGCCCAATGGGCTGTCAGCAAAGGGGATCCTGCCTCTGGTTCGGCCAATGGGCTGTCGCAGGGGGGCGTTGTCTGACTGGGCGGCCGGCGCCGCCATGACAGGAAGGTCCGAGGAGAGCGCGGGGGCGCGAGCGAATCCTGGGTCCGAGTGCGAAGCTGCCCCGCCCCCAGCTGGTGTCTGGCCCGGGGGAGGAGGGGGCGCGAGGGAAGGTGGGGGAGCGGGCTGGGGGTGGGGTGTCTGGCCTGGGGGAGAAGGGGGCGCGAGGGAAGGTGGGGGAGCGGGCTGGGGGTGGGGTGTCTGGACAGGGGTGAGGTGTAGGAGCAGGCTGGGTGTGAGGGGCCGGGGGGGGGGTGCTCGGCACTGGGGGGGGCAGGAGGGGGTGAGGGGCCGGGGGGGTGCTCGGCACTGGGGGGGCAGGAGGGGGTGAGGGGCCGGGGGGGTGCTCGGCACTGGGGGGGCAGGAGGGGGTGAGGAGCCGGGGGGTGCTCGGCACTGGGGGGGCAGGAGGGGGTGAGGGGCCGGGGGGGTGCTCGGCACTGGGGGGGCAGGAGGGAGGGGGAGGGGCCGGGGGGGGCCTTGGCACTGGGGGGGGCAGGAGGGGACAGGGCGCGGGAGAGCGCAGGCGCGGGCGGCGCTGGCTGGGCGGGAAACTCCCGGAACGCTCGCGCCCACGAGGCGGGCGGGAAAACGCTGCGGGGGGCGCTGAGGGGCGGAGCCTGGGGGGCGGGGCGGGAGCTGGCAGTGACGTGGAGCCCCCCCCCCCCGCCTGCTTCTCTCCGGGCCCCAGGCTGGACATCGGCGGGGCGGCCCCTGGCGGAGGTGGGGGGGCGATTTCTGCCCCCCCCCCCCGGCGCTGCTGCCTCCCCGGGGAGCAGCGCCCCTGTGACCCCCCCCCCAGGTGGTGCCGGGCGCGGGAGCTGACCCGGGCTCCAGTCACGTGGGTGTCTCGGGGAGGGGGGGCTGCGGGCCACCGGGGCCCGGGAGTGTCACGTGCCCCTTCCCCCCGCCGGGGAGCCGCGCGCCCTCGAGGGGTGGTTCCCGCGGTCGGGGCACGCACAGAACGTGTCCCGCACGCGGGGGGGGGGGGCGGCCTGAGCCCTGCTCCCCGCGCTGCTCGCTGTCTGGGGGCGGGGCCGGGTGCCCGCTGAATCCCCCCTGTGCCCGGGGGGGGGGCAGTTCGGCGGGGGGCGCTGTGGGGGGGGATGCTCTGGCCCTGGCTGCCCGCAGTGCCGCCCAGTGCCCGGCTGTGCCTCCTGCAGAGGCCGAGAGCGTCCTGGGTGGGGGCGTGTGGGGAGAGGGGGGGAGTGGCTGAGAATTGGGGGGCAAACAGGTGACAGACAAACCAACCGACAGAAAAGCCTCCCTGCCTGGCCCCCAGCTGAGCGGAGAAACGTCCCCCTGGCGCCAGAGCACTGCAGGGCCCAGCCTAGTCGCTTTGTGCGCTCCAGCCCCACGGCGTGGGGAGGGGGCGACGGTGGAGGAGCCCCAAGCACCCAGGCCTTAGGTTCCCCACCCGCCTTCTAAGCACTGAGCATTTTAGGCCTGGCTGGACTAGAGAAGGGGGCACCAGGGGAGTTGCCGCTGAAGGCGCGCGGCCGCGCACAAACACCCCTCTGCCGCCCACCTCCCTTGCGGAGCCTTGCAGCGGCACTCGCCTTCCTGCTGGCCGGGGAATGGCGCGGTTGTTTTCCTGATCTGGTGGAGGGCGGCTGCCCCGTTGTGTCCCTGCTGGGGCAGCCTCGCCCCACCTCCAGCTGCGATTGGGGCTTCTGTTTGTTTCTGTTCATACAGTTTGCTGCAGTTTTCCATCCCCGAGGACCTGCGTGAAGCTGGTCCGACCAGAGATACGGGGATCGATTTTTAAGTAAGAAGTAAGAAGCTCGTTATTTCCAGGCTCCGCGGAGCCCTCTCCCCTCCTGCCCATGGCCCCCTCATCCCGCACTCCAGGCTCCGCACAGCCCTCTCCCCTCCTGCCCCCGGCCCCTCATCCCGCACTGCAGGCTCCGCGCAGCCCTCTCCCCTCCTGCCCATGGCCCCCTCATCCCGCACTGCAGGCTCCGCACAGCCCTCTCCCCTCCTGCCCCCGGCCCCCTCATCCCGCACTGCAGGCTCTGCGGGGGAGGAGTTTGGGGGGATCAGACTGCACGGGGGGGAGAGGAGTTTGGCGGGGATCAGACTGCACGTGGGGAGGATCAGACTGCACGGGGCGGGGAGGAGTTTGGGGGATCAGACTGCACGGGGGGGAGGATCAGACTCCACGGGGCGGCGAGGAGTTTGGGGAGGGGTTCAGACTGCACGGGGCGGAGAGGAGTTTGGGGAGGGGATCAGACTACACGGGGCGGAGAGGAGTTTGGGGGGCATCGGACTGCACGGGGCGGGGAGGAGTTTGGGGGGATCAGACTGCACGGGGGGAGAGGAGTTTGGGGGGATCAGACTGCACGGAGCGGGGAGGAGTTTGGGGGGATCAGACTGCACGGGGGGAGGATCAGACTGCACGGAGCGGGGAGGAGTTTGGGGGGAGGATCAGACTGCACGGGGCAGGGAGGAGCTTTGGGGGGGATCAGACTGCACGGGGCGGACAGGAGTTTGGGGGGGATCAGACTGCACGGGGCGGAGGGGAGTGTGGGGGGGATCAGACTGCACGGAGCGGGGAGGAGTTTGGGGGGGATCAGACTGCACGGGGGGGAGAGGAGTTTGGGGGGATCAGACTGCACGGAGCGGGGAGGAGTTTGGGGGGATCAGACTGCACGGGGGGGAGGATCAGACTGCACGGAGCGGGGAGGAGTTTGGGGGGAGGATCAGACTGCACGGGGCAGGGAGGAGCTTTGGGGGGATCAGACTGCACGGGGCGGACAGGAGTTTGGGGGGGATCAGACTGCACGGGGCGGAGGGGAGTGTGGGGGGGATCAGACTGCACGGAGCGGGGAGGAGTTTGGGGGGATCAGACTGCACGGGGGGGAGGATCAGACTGCACGGGGCGGGGAGGAGTTTGGGGAGGGGTTCAGACTGCACGGGGCGGAGCGCAGTTTGGGGGGGATCAGACTGCACGGGGCGGGGAGGAGTTTTGGGGGAGATCAGACTGCACGGGGCGGGGAGGAGTTTGGGGGGATCGGACTGCACAGGGCGGGGAAGAGTTTGGGGGGATCGGACTGCACGGGGCGGGGAGGAGTTTGGGGGGGATCAGACTGCACGGGGCGGGGAGGAGTTTGGGGGGGATCAGACTGCACGGGGGGGAGGATCAGACTGCACGGGGGGGAGGAGTTTGGGGGGATCGGACTGCACGGGGCGGGGAGGAGTTTGGGGGGATCATACTGCACGGGGGGAGAGGAATTTGGGGGGATCGCACTGCACGGGGCGGGGAAGAGTTTGTGGGGATCGGACTGCACGGGGCGGGGAGGAGTTTGGGGGGGATCAGACTGCACGGGGGGAGGATCAGACTGCACGGGGCGGGGGGAAGTTTGGGGGGATCAGACTGCACGGGGGGAGTAGTTTGAGGGGGGATCAGACTGCACGGGGCGGGGAGGAGTTTGGGGGGATCAGACTGCACGGGGCGGGGAGGAGTTTGGGGGGAAGGGTTGCCGCGGAGTCTCCTTTCCCGAGTGGGGGCGGGGCATCAGCTGCGGACGCTGCCGTCTCTGAGGCAGGAGCCCCGCCCAGCAATGGGGAGGGGCCGGATGAGGGGGAGTAGGGAAAGTAGCCGCAGTGGCTTGTGGGAAACTGAGTGCCCCTGTCCGCAGCTCCCATCGGCCATTGCAGGGCCAGGGCAGGCCCGGCGCTGTTCGGTTGGGCGGGTGCAGCGGAAGTGACATCACAACGGGGCATTGACCAGGGAGCGACGCGGTTGGTCCCGCGCTCGTGTCACTCCAAGTGTTAGCGACGCATCCTGGGACTTGTAGTTCTCATAGTGCGGCCTCCCGGGGCACGTCGCAGCGCGCCCCGCCCCTATCATAGCCCCGCCCCCCGGCATAGCCCCGCCCAGCGTGTTCTTAGTTCGGAATGGGGCATTTCTACCCTAAGAACAATCTTTTTTATTCGGAAATAACGGCCCTTAGCAGAGCAACAGTGCCGCTCGGTAGTCACCGGCGGTAATGCACGTGTAATTCCGTAGCGCCCCCACAGTGCCGCTCGGTGGTCATTGCGGGTAATGCACGTGTAATTCCGAAGCGCCTCCACAGTGCCGCTCGGTGGTCATTGCGGGTAATGCACGTGTAATTCCATCGCCCCCAGCTGCTGTCCCTGCTCCGCACGCCACGTGGCCCCAGTCTTGCCCTTTGACAGCAGGCAAAGTAAGAAGCTCGTTATTTCCAGGCTCCGCGCAGCCCTCTCCCCTCCTGCCCGCGGCCCCCTCATCCCACACACCAGGCTCCGCGCAGCCCTCTCCCCTCCTGCCCCCGGCCCCCTCATCCCACACACCAGGCTCCGCGCCAGGATCCCACACACAAACTTCTCCTCCTTAGACTTTTAGTTGTGGGGAACAAATTCTGGGGAGTCACTTCCACTTGGGGAATCATGTTTCATACTTGACTATGTTATCCCTACACTAAGGCTGGCCGAGAGACTGTCCCGGACTGATCGTAACAGACTGTTCTGTCCGCGAATGGGCTGAGAGTAAAGGGCGTGTTCGGAATCTGTGGCGCCCAATCTGAGGCTGTCCGAGGTGACTCTTAACGGACTGCTCCGTGCGCCAATGGGCGGTGACTAAAGGCGTGTTCTGCGGCTGCTGGCGGCCAATAGGTTGTCCGGGGTGGATTATAACAGACTCTTCTGTCCGCGAATGGGCTGTGACTAAGGGGCGTGTTCTGAATCAGAGGCACCCAATAGGCTGACCCGGCTGCATCTTAACGGACAGCTCTGTCTGCGAATGCGGTGTGACTAGGGGGAATGACCTGCCACTGCTCTCGACCAATAGGCTGTCCGGGGTGGATCTTAATGGGCTGCTCTGTCCTCGAATTGTCTGTGACTTAGGGGTGGTTCCTGGCTGTGTGCCAGCCAATGGGCTTTCGGAAGACAGCCTTGGCGGAGGATAGTGTCGCCCAATGGGCTGTCAGCAAAGGGGATCCTGCCTCTGGTTCGGCCAATGGGCTGTCGCAGGGGGGCGTTGTCTGACTGGGCGGCCGGCGCCGCCATGACAGGAAGGTCCGAGGAGAGCGCGGGGGCGCGAGCGAATCCTGGGTCCGAGTGCGAAGCTGCCCCGCCCCCAGCTGGTGTCTGGCCCGGGGGAGGAGGGGGCGCGAGGGAAGGTGGGGGAGCGGGCTGGGGGTGGGGTGTCTGGACAGGGGTGAGGTGTAGGAGCAGGCTGGGTGTGAGGGGCCGGGGGGGGGGTGCTCGGCACTGGGGGGGGCAGGAGGGGGTGAGGGGCCGGGGGGGTGCTCGGCACTGGGGGGGCAGGAGGGGGTGAGGGGCCGGGGGGTGCTCGGCACTGGGGGGGCAGGAGGGGGTGAGGAGCCGGGGGGTGCTCGGCACTGGGGGGGCAGGAGGGGGTGAGGGGCCGGGGGGGTGCTCGGCACTGGGGGGGCAGGAGGGAGGGGGAGGGGCCGGGGGGCCTTGGCACTGGGGGGGCAGGAGGGGACAGGGCGCGGGAGAGCGCAGGCGCGGGCGGCGCTGGCTGGGCGGGAAACTCCCGGAACGCTCGCGCCCACGAGGCGGGCGGGAAAACGCTGCGGGGGGCGCTGAGGGGCGGAGCCTGGGGGGCGGGGCGGGAGCTGGCAGTGACGTGGAGCCCCCCCCCCCGCCTGCTTCTCTCCGGGCCCCAGGCTGGACATCGGCGGGGCGGCCCCTGGCGGAGGTGGGGGGGCGATTTCTGCCCCCCCCCCCGGCGCTGCTGCCTCCCCGGGGAGCAGCGCCCCTGTGACCCCCCCCCAGGTGGTGCCGGGCGCGGGAGCTGACCCGGGTTCCAGTCACGTGGGTGTCTCGGGGAGGGGGGGCTGCGGGCCACCGGGGCCCGGGAGTGTCACGTGCCCCTTCCCCCCGCCGGGGAGCCGCGCGCCCTCGAGGGGTGGTTCCCGCGGGCGGGGCACGCACAGAACGTGTCCCGCACGCGGGGGGGCGGGGCGGCCTGAGCCCTGCTCCCGCGCTGCTCGCTGTCTGGGGGCGGGGCCGGGTGCCCGCTGAATCCCCCCTGTGCCCGGGGGGGGGGCAGTTCGGCGGGGGGCGCTGTGGGGGGGGATGCTCTGGCCCTGGCTGCCCGCAGTGCCGCCCAGTGCCCGGCTGTGCCTCCTGCAGAGGCCGAGAGCGTCCTGGGTGGGGGCGTGTGGGGAGAGGGGGGGAGTGGCTGAGAATTGGGGGGCAAACAGGTGACAGACAAACCAACCGACAGAAAAGCCTCCCTGCCTGGCCCCCAGCTGAGCGGAGAAACGTCCCCCTGGCGCCAGAGCACTGCAGGGCCCAGCCTAGTCGCTTTGTGCGCTCCAGCCCCACGGCGTGGGGAGGGGGCGACGGTGGAGGAGCCCCAAGCACCCAGGCCTTAGGTTCCCCACCCGCCTTCTAAGCACTGAGCATTTTAGGCCTGTGTGGGGGGGATCAGACTGCACGGAGCGGGGAGGAGTTTGGGGGGGGATCAGACTGCACGGGGGGGAGGATCAGACTGCACGGGGCGGGGAGGAGTTTGGGGAGGGGTTCAGACTGCACGGGGCGGAGCGCAGTTTGGGGGGGATCAGACTGCACGGGGCGGGGAGGAGTTTTGGGGGAGATCAGACTGCACGGGGCGGGGAGGAGTTTGGGGGGATCGGACTGCACAGGGCGGGGAAGAGTTTGGGGGGGATCGGACTGCACGGGGCGGGGAGGAGTTTGGGGGGGATCAGACTGCACGGGGCGGGGAGGAGTTTGGGGGGGATCAGACTGCACGGGGGGGAGGATCAGACTGCACGGGGGGGAGGAGTTTGGGGGGGATCGGACTGCACGGGGCGGGGAGGAGTTTGGGGGGATCATACTGCACGGGGGGAGAGGAATTTGGGGGGATCGCACTGCACGGGGCGGGGAAGAGTTTGTGGGGATCGGACTGCACGGGGCGGGGAGGAGTTTGGGGGGGATCAGACTGCACGGGGGGGAGGATCAGACTGCACGGGGCGGGGGGAAGTTTGGGGGGATCAGACTGCACGGGGGGGAGTAGTTTGAGGGGGGATCAGACTGCACGGGGCGGGGAGGAGTTTGGGGGGATCAGACTGCACGGGGCGGGGAGGAGTTTGGGGGGAAGGGTTGCCGCGGAGTCTCCTTTCCCGAGTGGGGGCGGGGCATCAGCTGCGGACGCTGCCGTCTCTGAGGCAGGAGCCCCGCCCAGCAATGGGGAGGGGCCGGATGAGGGGGAGTAGGGAAAGTAGCCGCAGTGGCTTGTGGGAAACTGAGTGCCCCTGTCCGCAGCTCCCATCGGCCATTGCAGGGCCAGGGCAGGCCCGGCGCTGTTCGGTTGGGCGGGTGCAGCGGAAGTGACATCACAACGGGGCATTGACCAGGGAGCGACGCGGTTGGTCCCGCGCTCGTGTCACTCCAAGTGTTAGCGACGCATCCTGGGACTTGTAGTTCTCATAGTGCGGCCTCCCGGGGCACGTCGCAGCGCGCCCCGCCCCTATCATAGCCCCGCCCCCCGGCATAGCCCCGCCCAGCGTGTTCTTAGTTCGGAATGGGGCATTTCTACCCTAAGAACAATCTTTTTTATTCGGAAATAACGGCCCTTAGCAGAGCAACAGTGCCGCTCGGTAGTCACCGGCGGTAATGCACGTGTAATTCCGTAGCGCCCCCACAGTGCCGCTCGGTGGTCATTGCGGGTAATGCACGTGTAATTCCGAAGCGCCTCCACAGTGCCGCTCGGTGGTCATTGCGGGTAATGCACGTGTAATTCCATCGCCCCCAGCTGCTGTCCCTGCTCCGCACGCCACGTGGCCCCAGTCTTGCCCTTTGACAGCAGGCAAAGTAAGAAGCTCGTTATTTCCAGGCTCCGCGCAGCCCTCTCCCCTCCTGCCCGCGGCCCCCTCATCCCACACACCAGGCTCCGCGCAGCCCTCTCCCCTCCTGCTCCCGGCCCCCTCATCCCACACACCAGGCTCCGCGCCAGGATCCCACACACAAACTTCTCCTCCTTAGACTTTTAGTTGTGGGGAACAAATTCTGGGGAGTCACTTCCACTTGGGGAATCATGTTTCATACTTGACTATGTTATCCCTACACTAAGGCTGGCCGAGAGACTGTCCCGGACTGATCGTAACAGACTGTTCTGTCCGCGAATGGGCTGAGAGTAAAGGGCGTGTTCGGAATCTGTGGCGCCCAATCTGAGGCTGTCCGAGGTGACTCTTAACGGACTGCTCCGTGCGCCAATGGGCGGTGACTAAAGGCGTGTTCTGCGGCTGCTGGCGGCCAATAGGTTGTCCGGGGTGGATTATAACAGACTCTTCTGTCCGCGAATGGGCTGTGACTAAGGGGCGTGTTCTGAATCAGAGGCACCCAATAGGCTGACCCGGCTGCATCTTAACGGACAGCTCTGTCTGCGAATGCGGTGTGACTAGGGGGAATGACCTGCCACTGCTCTCGACCAATAGGCTGTCCGGGGTGGATCTTAATGGGCTGCTCTGTCCTCGAATTGTCTGTGACTTAGGGGTGGTTCCTGGCTGTGTGCCAGCCAATGGGCTTTCGGAAGACAGCCTTGGCGGAGGATAGTGTCGCCCAATGGGCTGTCAGCAAAGGGGATCCTGCCTCTGGTTCGGCCAATGGGCTGTCGCAGGGGGGCGTTGTCTGACTGGGCGGCCGGCGCCGCCATGACAGGAAGGTCCGAGGAGAGCGCGGGGGCGCGAGCGAATCCTGGGTCCGAGTGCGAAGCTGCCCCGCCCCCAGCTGGTGTCTGGCCCGGGGGAGGAGGGGGCGCGAGGGAAGGTGGGGGAGCGGGCTGGGGGTGGGGTGTCTGGCCTGGGGGAGAAGGGGGCGCGAGGGAAGGTGGGGGAGCGGGCTGGGGGTGGGGTGTCTGGACAGGGGTGAGGTGTAGGAGCAGGCTGGGTGTGAGGGGCCGGGGGGGGGTGCTCGGCACTGGGGGGGGCAGGAGGGGGTGAGGGGCCGGGGGGTGCTCGGCACTGGGGGGGCAGGAGGGGGTGAGGGGCCGGGGGGGTGCTCGGCACTGGGGGGGCAGGAGGGGGTGAGGAGCCGGGGGGTGCTCGGCACTGGGGGGGCAGGAGGGGGTGAGGGGCCGGGGGGGTGCTCGGCACTGGGGGGGCAGGAGGGAGGGGGAGGGGCCGGGGGGGCCTTGGCACTGGGGGGGGCAGGAGGGGACAGGGCGCGGGAGAGCGCAGGCGCGGGCGGCGCTGGCTGGGCGGGAAACTCCCGGAACGCTCGCGCCCACGAGGCGGGCGGGAAAACGCTGCGGGGGGCGCTGAGGGGCGGAGCCTGGGGGGCGGGGCGGGAGCTGGCAGTGACGTGGAGCCCCCCCCCCGCCTGCTTCTCTCCGGGCCCCAGGCTGGACATCGGCGGGGCGGCCCCTGGCGGAGGTGGGGGGGCGATTTCTGCCCCCCCCCCCCGGCGCTGCTGCCTCCCCGGGGAGCAGCGCCCCTGTGACCCCCCCCCCAGGTCACGTGCCCCTTCCCCCCGCCGGGGAGCCGCGCGCCCTCGAGGGGTGGTTCCCGCGGGCGGGGCACGCACAGAACGTGTCCCGCACGCGGGGGGGCGGGGCGGCCTGAGCCCTGCTCCCCGCGCTGCTCGCTGACTGGGGGCGGGGCCGGGTGCCCGCTGAATCCCCCCTGTGCCCGGGGGGGGCAGTTCGGCGGGGGGCGCTGTGGGGGGGGATGCTCTGGCCCTGGCTGCCCGCAGTGCCGCCCAGTGCCCGGCTGTGCCTCCTGCAGAGGCCGAGAGCGTCCTGGGTGGGGGCGTGTGGGGAGAGGGGGGGAGTGGCTGAGAATTGGGGGGCAAACAGGTGACAGACAAACCAACCGACAGAAAAGCCTCCCTGCCTGGCCCCCAGCTGAGCGGAGAAACGTCCCCCTGGCGCCAGAGCACTGCAGGGCCCAGCCTAGTCGCTTTGTGCCTCCAGCCCCACGGCGTGGGGAGGGGGCGACGGTGGAGGAGCCCCAAGCACCCAGGCCTTAGGTTCCCCACCCGCCTTCTAAGCACTGAGCTTTTTAGGCCTGGCTGGACTAGAGAAGGGGGCACCAGGGGAGTTGCCGCTGAAGGCGCGCGGCCGCGCACAAACACCCCTCTGCCGCCCACCTCCCTTGCGGAGCCTTGCAGCGGCACTCGCCTTCCTGCTGGCCGGGGAATGGCGCGGTTGTTTTCCTGATCTGGTGGAGGGCGGCTGCCCCGTTGTGTCCCTGCTGGGGCAGCCTCGCCCCACCTCCAGCTGCGATTGGGGCTTCTGTTTGTTTCTGTTCATACAGTTTGCTGCAGTTTTCCATCCCCGAGGACCTGCGTGAAGCTGGTCCGACCAGAGATACGGGGATCGATTTTTAAGAGTAAGAGGTTTTGTTTTTAAAGCAGGGGTGAGGAACCTAATACCCCAGCTCACGTGAGTGTGGCCCTCGAGACTCAAGGTTCCCACACTAACGCTCTAGCTCCCCTCCAGATTGGTGATAGAAATGTAGCCGTGTTAGCCTGGGGTAGTTGAAGCAAAATGCAGGACAATGTAGCACTTTAAAGACTAACAAGATGGTTTATTAGATGATGAGCTTTCGTGGGCCAGACCCACTTCCTCAGATCAAATAGTGGAAGAAAGTAGTCACAACCGTATATACCAAAGGATACAATTAAAAAAAAGAACAAATATGAAAAGGACAAATCACATTGCAGAACAGGAGGGGGATGCGGTGGGGGGGAGGGGAAGGAAGGTAAGTGTCTGTGAATTGATGATATTAGAGGTAGGGAGAGTGGGATGTTTGTGAGTTAATGGTATTAGAGGTGATAATTGGGGAAACTATCTTGGTAATGGGTGAGATAACAAACATTTGAACTAAGTCCTTGTTGGAAAGTGTCGAATTTTAACATGAATGACAGTTCAGAGGATTCCCTTTCAAGTGCAGATGTAAAAGGTCTTTGTAGCAGAATGCAGGTGGTCAAGTCATTGAGAGAGTGTCCTTTCTGGTTAAAATGGCAAGAAACTGTTTTCTCTTTGTGATCTTGTCTGATATCTGTTTTGTGGGCATTAATCCTTTGGCGAAGTGTCTGAGATGTTTGTCCAATGTACATAGCAGACGGACACTTTCGGCACACGATAGCATAGATTATATTTCTGGATGCGCAGGAATATGTGTTCTTGATCTTATAACTCACTTGGTTGGGTCCAATAATGGTATCAGCAGAATGAATATGTGGACAAAGCTGGCAACGGGGTTTGTTGCAAGGGAAGGTACCAGGGTTGGTATTAGTGTGGTATGTCCTGTGGTGGTTGGTAAGAATGATCTTGAGGTTAGGTGGTTGTCTATAGGAGACTATGGGTCTGTCTCCCAGAGCCTCTTTGAGTATGGTATCCTGTTCCAATATAGGCTGTAGTTTATTGATAATGTGTTGGACAGGTTTAAGTTGGGGGTTGTAGGTGATGACAAGTGGTGTTCTATTGTTGGTTTTCTTGGGTCTGTCTTGAAGTAGATGGTTTCTAGGTATTCGTCTGGCTCTTTCAATTTGCTTTTTTATTTCTCTGGGTGGCCAGATTGGAGCAGACAAATTCTGCTAGCCTGCCCCGCCCCGCCCCCCCCGCCCCCCCCTCCTCACAAGGGAAGCCTTGTGTGCGAGGGGAATGTGGGAAGCCTCTTCCTCCTTCTCAGTTGGGGCATGTGTTAATGCGGATGGTGGGGTTTGGGATTTTTTTTTCTTCACACTTGTGTGTAGGGTTGCCAGGTGTCTAGCACTGAGCCAGACAGCCCGGTAGTTGCACTTTTTGTCCGGTAAATAAATTTAGAAAATACCGGACATACAAAATGTCCAGTATTTTCTGCTTTTCCTCTGTGCCCAGCAGAAATAAGCCGGGGCGGGGAGATTGGCTGACTAATTAAAGGGGTCACAACTGGATTTTGCTCAACAAAAATGTTCCTGGTGGGGTTTTTTTGTTTGGTTGGCTTCTTTCCCTCAACAAAAATTTTCCTGGCGCTTTTTTTTTTTTTTTTTTTTTTTTTTTTTTTTTTTGCTGAAACCATCTGGCAACCCTACTAGTGTGTGCCTTCCGCCCCCCCAATAAGGTTCCCCACCCCGTCTGAAAGCGAGAGTTGGGAGAACAGGTTACCTTGCGTTCCTGTGTCCTTATAAGGAAGTTGAAGGCTACTATAAAATCCCCCCTCATGGTCTCCTCTTCAGACTAAAGAAACCTAAATCCCTCAGCCTCTTCATAGAGCAATTGCTCCAGCCCCCTAACCAAAGTAGCTTTCAGACACCTTAAGAGAGTCTTGATTTGCAATTCTCCCCTTTCTTCTCCTTGGATTTTCAACTAGGAAAGTGTGCTAATCATCTGCTTTTGCGGAAAAACTTGCCAGCTGTCTACACTGGCCGCTTGAATTTCCGCAAAAGCACTGACGATCTCATGTAAGATTGTCAGTGCTTCTGCGGGAATACTATGCTGCTCCCGTTCGGGCAAAAGTCTTTTTCCGAAAGACTTCTGCGCAAAAGGGCCAGTGTAGACAGCAGAGAGTTCTTTTCCGCAAAAAAGCCCCGATGGCGAAAATGGCGATTGGGGCTTTTTTGCAGAAAAGCGCGTCTAGATTGGCCACGGACGCTTTTCCGTAAAAAGTTTACATACCCAGTATCTTGTGAAGAACTTGTCACCTCAGCACAGGGTCCCGGGGCGGGCTTTACCATAAGGGACCCGGAGAGATCATCTAGGCCAGCTGGAGGGGGCAGGGCAGGGGAGGGGAGGGGAGGGGAGAGGAGAGGAGAGGAGAGGAGAGGAGGTTGGCCACTGAAAATGTTGCAGTATTAATTTTCCTTTTATTTGACTTCATATCAAACAAATATTTACAGTTTAAATGACCTTGTTAATTCTCCCTTGTGTTAGTACTCTTTCTTCCAGAACGTTTTAAAAACACAGACGAGACATGTCTTCGCCTGGGTGGCAGGCATCCGAAGAAGGGCACGTGACCTCGATCTTGGAGCACGAGACAAAACTCACTCCGCTCCTGGAGGGGAAATGTTAGAGGCAACACTGGGCTCCAGTGAGCAGCAGCCAGGTGACGCACGTGTCTGTCCTTTCCACACATCTAGGGTGGCCTAGCTCCTAACCGTTCTCTGTCTCTTTTTCGGTCCCTGTAGACTTGGAGGAGATGAGAGGCTGGCCATGTGGTGGCAGAGACCGAAAGGAGCCACCCTCCCGAGACCCTGCCGGCAGATGGAAACCAGACAGCGATCTATGGAAGAAGAGCAAATAGCAATTGGCTCAAGGTAAGTATCGAGGGAGGGCCGCACAGACGTTTGCGAGCGTGGTACGGGTCCCTGAGAAAAGGCCCTCTGGCTCGTGGTGGAAGAACTTGAAAATACGAAGTACAAAAGTCACAGTGTTGTACTTAAAAGAAGTACTCGGGATCTTTTTCAGAGGGATAAGGCAACACGCCACATTTATTGATCACACACACACACATTAATTTATATATATATATATATATATATATATATATATATATATATATATATATATATATTTATTTACCACATGCATATGATAAGTATTGATTATTCTGTGTCACTCACGCACTCACTCTCTCTCACACACACACACACACGTGCACAAGCACACTCCGTCTTGCTGTTGTTACCAACTTGTTGCTCCCCTTAACTTCACTGGCCAGGTGAGTTAGATGGGGGAGGGGTGGAGCCGGGCTTCTGCTGATCCGGATCGATGCTCCGATGGTGACAAGATGAGACCCGGAGTCCTCTGCAAGACAACTCACTTTTATAGCAGCTTCCCTCTTATGCAAATATATCCCAGATTCAAAATCTGGGTCTGTGTCCTTTGGTCCCTTTGTGGGTGCTGTCTGTTAAGAGAGGGTGTTTTCCAAAGAAGGTGCTTGCTTCTAATCCCCAAGGCCTTCAATATGTCTGCTCTTCTTTCTTGAGCCCTCTTGACACCTTGGGTCTGGCTTCTACCCCCTTTTCAACTGGTGTAGCTCTCTGGAGGTGCTTGGCTCCCAAGTGTTACTCATTCACACCTCGTTCATTCAACTGGGCAATTGATTACAGAGTGGGGGGGAGAGAGTGGGGGAAAGATCTTATTCTACTCCTAGCAAATGACATTTTTACCTCTTTAACTATATACTCTGTATTAGAACCCTATGTAGAAAACTAAGTTACAAGGTTATATGGATTCAAGTTCTAATACAAAGTGACAAGGTCATATGGATTAATACAAAGTTACAAGGTTATATGGAGAGGCACAGTGTCAAGTCATATGAAGTACATAGGTTTATCTACAACAGAAACTGAACACCGATTTTTGTATTTTTAAAAATGTCATTAATCCCCCCCCCCCCCCCCCCCCCCGCCCCCCTCCCGGAATCTCCTGGCTGGCGATACTTAACGTGTCTAGGATCATACGGAAAACTAAGTGAGTAGGCTGCCAATTGACCTAGCGTCACGCATGCCGAGAGTTGGCAAAACTGGGATTGAAATAAAGACTTGGTCTCCCAGCAGCACCGAGGAGCCCCAGCCATGGATTAGGGCCTCGTGGGAATAGTTGTCTCCTAATTGATCTAATCTTTGGCTTTTGAGTTTGATATTATTGGTGAGTCCTTCTAGGCGACTGTTACTCGGCGTGCATGCGTGCGCACGTAAGTATGAGTGCAAGTGTGTGCGTCCGCAAGTGTCCATTTGCGTGTGTGTGCACGTGCCTGCGTGCGGGCAGATTGAGCAGATGCGTGTGTGGGCATCTGAGCGAGGGCACGAGTGGGCGCCCAGGCGTGTTAATCTGTTAATTCGCGTTTGTGAGTGTGTACACGCATCCCTGCGTGTGAGCATTTGGCAGGGTGAGTGGCTGTTGCACGGGCGTGTGCGTCTGACGTGTGCCAGTCAGACGGTGCCCTGGCAGCAGTAGCTCCTGGAAAGCGACACCCCTCCCCTCCCATCTGGAGCATGCAACTGGGATGAGAGGGGCAGGGAAGAGTAGCACTGCTGCAGCGCGTTTCAGCACGAGGCCCTAACTGCCGCGCGGTAGCTGCTCCTTTTGTATCCGACGTGGGGCAACAAGGAGCGGCCTCGCATCATGCCGGCGCCACGTGCGTTCAGTCCCACGGACCGGAAGTGACGTTTGCTCGGTCCACAGCCTGACAGCAACCGACTGGGAACCGTGACCGGAAGGTGCCCAGGTACGAGCGCTCAGCTGGTGCCAGGTCAGCGGGTGGTAGGCAGGAGACACGGGGCCAGGCGGGACGGGTTCAGACACGGGGTGCCCGGCTGGGACAGCGACTGGGGTTGGAGGTTTCCTGCGGCGGTGCAGCCAGCGTAGGCCACCAGCTCCTGTGGTACGTGGGGCAGAGGAAGGACAGCAGAGCGGAGGCTGGAACCGCTCCGACAAGGCACCACTCTGCTTATGGTTGCCAGGTGTCCGGTTTTGAACTGGACGGTCCAGGCTTTCAGCTTTTCTTCGGGGAAACAAATTGAGAAAATATAAATGTCCGCGAAAGCGGCAAGGAGTTCTGTGCCACAGGACTCCTCGCTGGTTTTGCAGATTCAGACTAACGCGGCTACTCCTCTGATAAATGTCTGGTATTTTCTAAATCAGATGGAATGCAGATTGTGATGTCATGTCAGGCGTGTCTGGTATTTTGGTGAAACCATCTGGCAACCCTAGCTCTGCTCCTTGCTTGGCCGGGGTGGCGCCCTGCCTCTGTGGCAGGCCCTGACGTCACAGGGAGCGTGTTCCCCAGGAAATCCGGGCAGTGCGGCGGCTTCCGGTCCGCGCCACCCGGCCCCAAGGGAGAGGCGGCGGGAGGCGGCAGCGAGGTCAGAGCGTGACGCTGCCCCGCCCGGATCTCAGCCCTTGGGCGCCCCAGTGTGCACCCCGCCCGGCCGGGCCGCTCCCCTGTAGCTCCGCCCCCAGCGCTGCGCCCGCTGCCTCGTGGCCCGGCTCGGTGCGAAGCTGCCACTGCCGGCTACGAACAGCAGCGCACTGCTAGTGACGTCATTGCCCTGGCGCGGTGCATGCAAATGATGGAACGCGGGGCACGTTCTATCGGCTCCCCGGCGAGTGACACGTGGGTTTGTGGGGCACACAGACGGGTCCCAGGCTCCGTCATTAATGGCAGGGGCGTGGCCTGGTCTGGGGGCGGGGCCACTGACCGGCAGGAACTCAGCTGGGACACAGAAGTGAGCGGCAGAAAACTCCTCGGGGTCTCCGGAAAATCCTCGCGCGGCCCCTCTGGGCTTGTGAACGGGACGCAGCAGAGGCAGCCGCCCCCTCCCCCCCCACCCGCCTCACGCTCCCCGCTGCACTTTCGAAGGCAACAGCAGCATCAGCCTGTCCCGCTGCCAGTCCCCGCACAAGCCGGCTGGGAAATTTGGTGTTGGGGGGAGCAGACTGCATGGGGGGGAGAGGAGTTTGGTGGTGGTGGGGGATCAGACTGCATGGGGCGGGGAGGAGTTTGGGGGGTAGGGGATCAGACTGCACGGGGGGGAGGAGTTTGGGGGGGATCAGACTGCACGGGGGGAGTTTTGTGGGGGGTAGGAGATCAGACTGCACGGGGCGAGGAGTTTGGGGGGGATCAGACTGCACGGGGGGAGGAGTTTTGTGGGGGGTAGGAGATCAGACTGCACGGGGCGAGGAGTTTGGGGGGGATCAGACTGCACGGGGGAGGAGTTTGGGGGGATCAGACTGCACGGGGGGAGGAGGAGTTTGGGGGGGGAGCAGACTGCACGGGGCGGAGAGGAGTTTGGTGGTGAGGGGGAGCAGACTGCACGGGGCGGGGAGGAGTTGGGGGGAGCAGACTGCACGGGGCGGAGAGGAGTTTGGGGGGGATCAGACTGCACGGGGGGAGGAGGAGTTTGGGGGGGGAGCAGACTGCACGGGGCGGAGAGGAGTTTGGTGGTGAGGGGGAGCAGACTGCACGGGGCGGGGAGGAGTTGGGGGGAGCAGACTGCACGGGGCGGAGAGGAGTTTGGGGGGGAGCAGACTGCATGGGGCGGAGAGGAGTTTGGTGGGGGGGATCAGACTGCACGGGGCGGAGAGGAGTTGGGGGGAGCAGACTGCACGGGGTGGGGAGCAGTTTGGGGGGGATCAGACTGCACGGGGTGGGGAGCAGTTTGGGGGGGATCAGACTGCACGGGGTGGGGAGCAGTTTGGGGGGGATCAGACTGCACGGGGGGGAGGAGTTTGGAGGGGGAGCAGACTGCACGGGGTGGGGAGCAGTTTGGGGGGGATCAGACTGCACGGGGTGGGGAGCAGTTTGGGGGGATCAGACTGCACGGGGTGGGGAGCAGTTTGGGGGGGATCAGACTGCACGGGGTGGGGAGCAGTTTGAGGGGGGATCGGACTGCACGGGGCGGAGAGCAGTTTGGTGGGGGGGAGCGGACTGCACGGGGGGGAGGAGCTTGGGGGGGATCGGACTGCACGGGGCGGAGAGGAGGTTGGGGGGGATCGGACTGCACGCGGCGGAGAGAAATTTTGGGGGTGATCAGTCTGCAGGGGGCGGGGAGGAGTTTGGGGAGGGGAGCAGACTGCATGGGGCGGGGAGGAGTTTGGAGGGAGCAGACTGCACGGGGCAGGGACGAGTTTGGTGGTGAGGGGGAGAAGACTGCACTGGGGGAGAGGAGTTGGGGGGGAGCAGACTGCACGGGGCGGAGAGGAATTTGGGGGGGGTTCAGACTGCACGGGGCGGAGAGGAATTTGGGGGGGTTCACACTGCATTGGGCGGGGAGGAGTTTGGTGGGGGGGAGGAGACTGCACGGGGCGGGGAGGAGTTTGGTGGGGGGGAGCAGACTGCATGGGGCGGGGAGGAGTTTGGTGGGGGGGAGCAGACTGCACGGGGCGGGGAGGAGTTTGGGGGGTTCAGACTGCACGGGGCGGAGAGGAGTTTGGGGGGGAAGGGTTGCCGCGGAGTCTCCTCTCCCGAGTGGGGGCGGGGCATCAGCTGCGGACGCTGCCGTCTCTGAGGCAGGAGCCCCGCCCAGCAATGGGGAGGGGCCGGATGAGGGGGAGTAGGGAAAGTAGCCGCAGTGGCTTGTGGGAAACTGAGTGCCCCTGTCCGCAGCTCCCATCGGCCATTGCAGGGCCAGGGCAGGCCCGGCGCTGTTCGGTTGGGCGGGTGCAGCGGAAGTGACATCACAACGGGGCATTGACCAGGGAGCGACGCGGTTGGTCCCGCGCTCGTGTCACTCCAAGTGTTAGCGACGCATCCTGGGACTTGTAGTTCTCATAGTGCGGCCTCCCGGGGCACGTCGCAGCGCGCCCCGCCCCTATCATAGCCCCGCCCCCCGGCATAGCCCCGCCCAGCGTGTTCTTAGTTCGGAATGGGGCATTTCTACCCTAAGAACAATCTTTTTTATTCGGAAATAACGGCCCTTAGCAGAGCAACAGTGCCGCTCGGTAGTCACCGGCGGTAATGCACGTGTAATTCCGTAGCGCCCCCACAGTGCCGCTCGGTGGTCATTGCGGGTAATGCACGTGTAATTCCGTAGCGCCTCCACAGTGCCGCTCGGTGGTCATTGCGGGTAATGCACGTGTAATTCCGAAGCGCCTCCACAGTGCCGCTCGGTGGTCATTGCCGGTAATGCACGTGTAATTCCGTAGCGCCTCCACAGTGCCGCTCGGTGGTCATTGCAGGTAATGCACGTGTAATTCCATCGCCCCCAGCTGCTGTCCCTGCTCCGCACGCCACGTGGCCCCAGTCTTGCCCTTTGACAGCAGGCAAAGTAAGAAGCTCGTTATTTCCAGGCTCCGCGCAGCCCTCTCCCTCCTGCCCCCGGCCCCCTCATCCCACACACCAGGCTCCGCGCAGCCCTCTCCCCTCCTGCCCATGGCCCCCTCATCCCACACACCAGGCTCCGCGCAGCCCCCCTCCCCTCCTGCTTCCTCACCCCAGCCTGCACCCCGTCCATACTCTTATCCCGGGGCCCTTCCTCTCCCCAGCCTGCACCCCCGTCCATATGCTTATCCCGGGGCCCTTCCTCCCCCCAGCCTGCACCCCCATCCATATTCTTATCCCGGGGCCCTTCCTCACTCCAGTCTGCACGCCCATTCATGGGAGCCATCAGTCCACCTTTTCCCTGCACCACATTCAGTAAAGTGTCTGATCAGGGTATGAGAGCAGCCCTGAGCCTTTGTCTCCACTCAGCAGGTTGCACCACACAGGATATGTGGATGGTCCTGGGCTTTGTACAGCACTCCAGACTGACCCCTGGACACGGCTTCTGGGTCCTAGCCCTTTGCTGTCACTCCTGCCCGAGGGCTTTGCTGGCTCCAGACTGGGTAACAGCTGGGAAACTGGCTGGGCAGTGGGCTGAGAAGATACCGTCCGAGATGGACTTGAGCTGCCTGGACGTGATTCTCGGAACACGTGAAGGGTCCTCAGCGTTCGGCCTTCCCATGGCTCTGTGTGAGTAAGAGGTGCGTGCTTTGAAATCTTCAAGCGTCCTGGCAGTATGTTTCTTCTGAGGCAGAGAGCTTCCTGCTGGGGCACGGAGCCTGGTGGCTTGGGGACTGGTGAAGGGGCAGTAGGCGGTTCAACAGTGCGTGGATAGATATTCAAGGCCTCCGTTCTCTCCGAGTTCCTGGAGTGGCAGCGGGAGGGGGTGGCCGATGGTGGGAGGAGAAGCGATGCCGCGTCCTTGCGGACTGAAAAGCTAAGTTGTTTGTTTGTTTTTTCCCCTCAGCTGTGTTCGGTAGCGAGCGATAAGAAGTCAACCCTCCCGGTGTCCTCCCGTCTGGGGATGGAACGGAAAAGAGAACGGCGAGCTTGGGAGCTTGGTCGAAGCGAGGCGAGAACCGTCCTGCTGGGAGCGGAGCAGCCATCGCTGACCGGGAGATAAGTGTCGGGTCTGGAAATCTCTCAGCTTACGGCCCACTCGGGTCTAGGAAGGGAAGTCACGTTTGCTTAGACAGCGAGTCCGAGCGGAGGTTCCCGAGGTGCTTCCTTGGTAGTGGGAGAAACAGGGCTCCCGTTTGTCAGGGGTGCTGGTTTCTCTGGAACACGGTGTCCTTCTCAGCAGACGCTTGGCTCGAGGAGGAAGACGCAAGGTGGTAAGGTTTCTGACTGCCTCTTATGTGTTTCTCTCTTGTTGCTCTCTCGTATTGGCCAATACGTCCTGTCTGTCTGTTTCTGTCTATGTCTTTGTCCTTCCTCTGCTTCTGCCGTGTCCTTGTACAGCACACTTGCAGGCATTCCAGGTGAGCATCTCCAAGGGTTAAGGGCTCAGGAGCCAACGGGAATTCAGCAGGTTCGCAAGTCGCGCAAGGGAGAGCGGTGGTGCATCATGGCTGAATGACTCGGTGTTCTTGTAGAGGACCCGATACATAGGCGAGAGGGGGGGAAAGGGCTAAAGGATAGAATTCCCACAGCCACAGACTTTAGTGAGTGAGAGCTAACGCTGGGCTTTTTCGGCCACCCTTGCAGAGGAATCAGTGCGTGGCCGTGGGCGGAGAATAAATCGTCCGAGATGTACTTGAGCTGCCTGGACGTGATTCTCGGAACATGTGAAGGGTCCTCAGCGTTCGGCCTTCCCATGGCTCTGTGTGAGTAAGAGGTGCGTGCTTTGAAATCTTTAAGCGTCCTGGCAGTATGTTTCTTCTGAGGCAGAGAGCTTCCTGCTGGGTCACGGAGCCTGGTGGCTTGGGGACTGGTGAAGGGGCACAGGCAGTTCAACAGAGCGTGGATAGATATTCAAGGCCTCCGTTCTCTCCGCGTTCCTGGAGTGTCAGCGGGAGGGGGTGGCCGATGGTGGGAGGCAGCGGTGCGATGGTGGGAGGAGAAGCGATGCCGCGTCCTTGCGGACTGAAAAGCTAAGTTGTTTGTTTGTTTTTTCCCCTCTGCTGTGTTCGGTAGTGAGCGATAAGAAGTCAACCCTCCCGGTGTCCTTCCGTCTGGGGATGGAACGGAAACGAGAACAGCGAGCTCGGGAGCTTGGTCGAAGCGAGGCGAGAACCGTCCGGCTGGGAGCGGAGCAGCCATCGCTGACCGGGAGATAAGTGTCGGGTTTGGAAATCTCTCGGCTTACGGCGCACTCGGGTCTAGGAAGGGAAGTCAGGTTTGCTTAGACAGCGAGTCCGAGCGGAGGTTCGCGAGGTGATTCCTTGGTAGTGGGAGAAACAGGGCTTCCGTTTGTCAGGGGTGCTGATTTCTCTGGAACACGGTGTCCTTCTCAGCAGACGCTTGGCTCGAGGAGGAAGACGCAAGGCGGTAAGGTTTCCGTCTGCCTCTCATGTGTTTCTCTCTTGTTGCTCTCTCGTATTGGCCAAGACGTTCTGTCTGTCTGTTTCTGTCTGTGTCTTTGTCCTTGCTCTGCTTCTGCCGTGTCCTTGTATAGCTCACGTGCAGGCATTCCAGGTGAGCATCTCCACGGGTTAAGGGCTCAGGAGCCAACGGGAATTCTGCAGGTACGCCAGTCGCGCAAGGGAGAGCGGTGGTGCGTCATGGCTGACTGACTCAGTGTTCTTGTAGAGGGCCCTATACATAGGCGAGGGGCGGGGGGGAAGGGCTAAAGGATAGAATTCCCACAGCCACAGACCTTAGTGAGTGAGAGGTCTCTTCAGTCACGCCGCTCTCGGATCTCGCTGCAGGGAGGGATTCTGGTGCCGCTCTCGGGTCGTGCAGCTTGGGGGTGTCTCTAGCGCTGCTCTCGGGTCTCGCTGCTGGGGGGAGGGGTCTTTGGGGCCACTCTCAGGTCGTGCTGCTGGGAGGGAGTCTGGCGCCTCTCTCGGGTTATGCTGCTGCGGGGAATCTCTGGTGCCGCTCTCGAGTCGCGCTACTGGGGGGGTCTCTGGCGCCTCCTTGGGATCATGCTGCTGGGGGGGTCTCTGGCTTCGCTCTCCGGTCGTGCTGCTGGGGGGGGGTCTCTGTTACCGCTTTCGGGTCGCGCCGTTAGGGGGGGTCTCTGGTGCCGCTCTCGGTAGTGGTGCTGGGGGTGGGGTCTCTGTCTCCACTCTCGGGTCGCGCTGCTGGGGGGAGGTCTCTGGCGCCGCTCTCGGGTCGCGCTGCTGGGGGGTGGTCTCTGGAGCCTCCCTCCGGTCATGCTGCAGACGGGGGGTGTCACTGGCCCCGCTATCAGGTGATGCTGCTGCGGGGGGTCTCTGGCACCTCTCTCGGGTTTTGCTGCTGGGTGGGTGTCTGGGGCCGCTCTCGGGTGATGCTGTTCGGGGAGGTCTCTGGCGCCGCTCTCCGGTAGCGGTGCTGGGGGTGGGGTTTCTGTCTCCACTCTCGGGTAATGCTTCTGGGGGGGGTCTCCGGCGCCGGTCTCGGGTCGCGCTCCTTGGGGGTGGGGTGTCTGTCGCCACTTTCATCTCATGCTGCTGGGGGGGGTCTCTGGCGCCACTCTCGGGTGATGCTGCTGGGGGGGGCCTCTGGCTCCCATCTCAGGTCGTGCTGCTGGGGGGGGGGGAGGTCTCTGTCGCCGTTCTCTGGTGATGCTGCTGGGGGGAGGGTCTCTGGCGCCACTCTTGGGTCGCACTGCTGGGGGCGGGTCTGTGGTGCCGCTCTCGGGTCTTGCTGCTGGGGGGGTCTCTGGCACCGTTTTCGGGTCACTCTGCTGGGGGAGGTCTCTGGCTTCGCTCTCGGGTCACGCTGCTGGGGAGGGTCTCTGGCGCCGCCCTCGGGACTTGCTGCTGGGGGGGGGTCTCTGGCGCCGCCCTCGGGTCGCAATGCCGGGGGGGTTCTTTCGCGCTGCTCTCGGGTTTTGCTGCTGGGGGGGGGTCTCTTGTTTCGCTCTCGGGTCATGCTGCTGGGGGGGGACTTTGCAAGCGGGGCCGGGTACTAAAGGCACCAAGCAGCTGGCGGAATCACTGAGAACAAGGGTCATGGGGTCGGGGGTTGGTTGAGACTCTTTGGACCAGAGGCAGGGGGTCCAGGCTGCCAAATGTGTCGCGGAGAACCTCCATCTATCGGACGCGGCTTCCTCTCCGTGCTTGCAGAACCGAGCAGCTAAAAGTGTTAGAAGCCAAATCAGAGCGGCTCATGTGTGTGTTAGAAACGGCTACGGGGAGCCAATTGCACTGGCACCTGACGCCTTCTTCAGCCCTTTGTTGCTGCATTCTCAGGCTGGCACCTCTCACAACCATTCATTCATCGTCCAAGCACTCTCTCTCTTATGTACATTCCCTAATTAATGTTTCCCATACAGTATTTTGCATAATAATACAAGAGTTGTAGTTACAAAAAGTTACAAAAGTTTCTGGGTGGCATTTCTTAAAACATTCTCTCTCTGAGCGCTGAGTTAGTTACTGTTATAGTTACAATGCTTCACTTTGCGATTAGGGTTAAGTGCTTCACAATGCTTTGAAGAGAACGGTTGTCAATTGTGTAACAGTAAGTTTGAGCGTGCCCTGGCGCACAGCGAGGGGAGCTGTTTCTGGCTACATAGTAGTATATTTTTAACAGTTTGAAGTTACATGACCTAATATTACATTCCTAACCAATTATATTCTAGAGGGGCAAAAATGTTTAGATTTATAATTAAACAATCCTAACAAATAATAATAATAATAATAATTATAAATCTAAACACTTCTCAAGCTTGATAACACTAAATCTAAACACTTTCACAAGAATAAATCTAAACACTTCTATGCTTCTTCTACTTAACAAACTTCTCCTCCTTAGACTTTTAGTTGTGGGGAACAAATTCTGGGGAGTCACTTCCACTTGGGGAATCCTGTTTCATACTTGACTATGTTATCCCTACACTAAGGCTGGCCGAGAGACTGTCCCGGACTGATCGTAACAGACTGTTCTGTCCGCGAATGGGCTGAGAGTAAAGGGCGTGTTCGGAATCTGTGGCGCCCAATCTGAGGCTGTCCGAGGTGACTCTTAACGGACTGCTCCGTGCGCCAATGGGCGGTGACTCAAGGCGTGTTCTGGGGCTGCTGGCGGCCAATAGGTTGTCCGGGGTGGATTATAACAGACTCTTCTGTCCGCGAATGGGCTGTGACTAAGGGGCGTGTTCTGAATCAGAGGCACCCAATAGGCTGACCCGGCTGCATCTTAACGGACAGCTCTGTCTGCGAATGCGGTGTGACTAGGGGGACTGACCTGCCACTGCTCTCGACCAATAGGCTGTCCGGGGTGGATCTTAATGGGCTGCTCTGTCCTCGAATTGTCTGTGACTTAGGGGTGGTTCCTGGCTGTGTGCCAGCCAATGGGCTTTCGGAAGACAGCCTTAGCGGAGGATAGTGTCGCCCAATGGGCTGTCAGCAAAGGGGATCCTGCCTCTGGTTCGGCCAATGGGCTGCCGCAGGGGGGCGTTGTCTGACTGGGCGGCCGGCGCCGCCATGACAGGAAGGTCCGAGGAGCGCGCGGGGGCGCGAGCGAATCCTGGGTCCGAGTGCGAAGCTCCCCGCCCCCAGCCCGCCCCTTGTTGGTGTCTGGCCCGGGGGAGGAGGGGGCGCGAGGGAAGGTGGGGGAGCGGGCTGGGGGTGGGGTGTCTGGACAGGGGTGAGGTGTAGGAGCAGGCTGGGTGTGAGGGGCCGGGGGGGGCGCTTGGCACTGGGGGGGCAGGAGGGGGTGAGGGGCCGGGGGGGGTGCTCGGCACTGGGGGGGCAGGAGGGGGTGAGGGGCCGGGGGGGTGCTCGGCACTGGGGGGGCAGGAGGGAGGGGGAGGGGCCGGGGGGGCCTTGGCACTGGGGGGGACAGGAGGGGACAGGGCGCGGGAGAGCGCAGGCGCGGGCGGCGCTGGCTGGGCGGGAAACTCCCGGGACGCTCGCGCTGACGAGGCGGGCGGGAAAACGCTGCGGGGGGCGCTGAGGGGCGGAGCCTGGGGGGCGGGGCGGGAGCTGGCAGTGACGTGGAGCCCCCCCCCGCCTGCTTCTCTCCGGGCCCCAGGCTGGACATCGGCGGGGCGGCCCCTGGCGGAGGTGGGGGGGCGATTTCTGCCCCCCCCCCCGGCGCTGCAGCCTCCCCGGGGAGCAGCGCCCCTGTGACCCCCCCCACGTGGTGCCGGGGGAACGGGGCTGTGGCCCCCCCTTTGGGGCGCGGGAGCTGACCCGGGCTCCAGTCACGTGGGTGTCTCGGGGAGGGGGGGCTGCGGGCCACCGGGGCGCGGGAGTGTCACGTGCCCCCTCCCCCCGCCGGGGAGCCGCGCGCCCTCGAGGGGTGGTTCCCGCGGGCGGGGCACGCACAGAACGTGTCCCGCACGCGGGGGGCGGGGCGGCCTGAGCCCTGCTCCCCGCGCTGCTCGCTGCCTGGGGGCGGGGCCGGGTGCCCGCTGAATCCCCCCTGTGCCCGGGGGGGGGGCAGTTCGGCGGGGGGCGATGCTCTGGCCCTGGCTGCCCGCAGTGCTGCCCAGTGCCCGGCTGTGCCTCCTGCAGAGGCCGAGAGCGTCCTGGGTGGGGGGCGTGTGGGGAGAGGGGGGAGTGGCTGAGAATTGGGGGGCAAACTTAGGGGCTGCACGGGGCGGGGAGGAGTTTGGTGAGGGGGGATCATACTGCATGGGGCGGAGAGGAGTTTGGGGGGAAGCAGACTGCACGGGGCGGGGAGGAGTTTGGTGAGGGGGGATCAGACTGCATAGCGCGGAGAGGAGTTAGGGGGTAGGGGATCAGACTGCAGGGGGCGGAGAGGAGTTTCGTGGGGGGTACGAGATCAGACTGCACGGGGCGAGGAGGAGTTTGGGGGGGATCAGACTGCACGGGGCGGGGAGGAGTTTGGGGGGGGATCAGACTGCACGGGGCGGGGAGGAGTTGGGGGGGGATCAGACTGCACGGGGCGGGGAGGAGTTTGGGGGGGATCAGACTGCACGGGGCGGGGAGGAGTTTAGGGGGGGATCAGACTGCACGGGGCGAGGAGTTTGGGGGGATCAGACTGCACGGGGGTGAGGAGTTTGGGGGGATCAGACTGCACGGGGCGGGGAGGAGTTGGGGGGGGATCAGACTGCACAGGGCGGGGAGGTGTTTGGGGGGATCGGACTGCACGGAGTGGGGAGGAGTTTGGGGGGGGGATCAGACTGCACGGGGCGGGGAGGAGTTTTGGGGGAGATCGGACTGCACGGGGCGGGGAGGAGTTTGGGGGGGATCAGACTGCACGGGGCGAGGAGGAGTTTGGGGGGATCAGATTGCACGGGGGGGAGGATAAGACTGCACGGGGGGAGGAGTATGGAGGGGGATCAGACTGCACGGTGCGGGGAGGAGTTTGGGGGGGATCAGACTGCACGGGGGGAGGATCAGACTCCCCGGGGCGGCGAGGAGTTTGGGGAGGGGTTCAGACTGCACGGGGCGGAGAGGAGTTTGGGGAGGGGATCAGACTGCACGGGGCGGGGAGGAGTTTGGGGGGGATCGGACTGCACGGGGCGGGGAGGAGTTTGGGGGGATCGGACTGCACGGGGCGGGGAGGAGTTTGGGGGATCAGACTGCACGGGGGGAGAGGAGTTTGGGGGGGATCAGACTGCACGGGGGGGAGGATCAGATTGCACGGAGCGGGGAGGAGTTGGGGGGGGATCAGACTGCACGGGGGGGAGGATCAGACTGCACGGGGCAGGGAGGAGCTTTGGGGGGGATCAGACTGCACGGGGAGGACAGGAGTTTGGGGGGGCAATCAGACTGCACGGGGCGGAGGGGAGTGTGGGGGGATCAGACTGCATGGGGGGGAGAGGAGTTTGGGGGGGATCAGACTGCACGGAGCAGGGAGGAGTTTGGGGGGAGATCAGACTGCACGGGGCGGGGAGGAGTTTGGGGGGATCGGACTGCACGGGGCGGGGAAGAGTTTGGGGGGTCGGACTGCACGGGGCGGGGAGGAGTTTGGGGGGGATCAGACTGCATGGGGGGAGAGGAGTTTGGGGGGATCAGATTGCACGGGGGGAGGATCAGACTGCACGGGGGAGGAGGAGTTTGGAGGGGGATCAGACTGCACGGGGCGGGGAGGAGTTTGGGGGGATCGGACTGCACAGGGCGGGGAGGTGTTTGGGGGGGATCGGACTGCACGGAGTGGGGAGGAGTTTGGGGGGGGGATCAGACTGCACGGGGGGAGGATCAGACTGCACGAGGCAGGGAGGAGCTTTGGGGGGATCAGACTGCACGGGGCGGACAGGAGTTTGGGGGGGCGATCAGACTGCACGGGGCGGAGGGGAGTGTGGGGGGGATCAGACTGCACGGGGCGGCGAGGAGTTTGGGGAGGGGTTCAGACTGCACGGGGCGGAGAGGAGTTTGGGGAGGGGATCAGACTACACGGGGCGGAGAGGAGTTTGGGGGGGATCGGACTGCACGGGGCGGGGAGGAGTTTGGGGGGATGGGACTGCACGGGGCGGGGAGGAGTTTGGGGGGATCAGACTGCACGGAGCGGGGAGGAGTTTGGGGGGATCAGACTGCACGGGGGGGAGGATCAGACTGCACGGAGCGGGGAGGAGTTTGGGGGGGGATCAGACTGCACGGGGGGAGGATCAGACTGCACGAGGCAGGGAGGAGCTTTGGGGGGATCAGACTGCACGGGGCGGACAGGAGTTTGGGGGGGCGATCAGACTGCACGGGGCGGAGGGGAGTGTGGGGGGATCAGACTGCACGGGGGGGAGAGGAGTTTGGGGGGATCAGACTGCACGGGGCGGGGAGGAGTTTGGGGGGATCGGACTGCACGGGGGGAGAGGAGTTGGGGGGATCAGATTGCACGGGGGGGAGGATCAGACTGCACGGGGGGGAGGAGTTTGGGGGGGGATCAGACTGCACGGGGCAGGGAGGAGTTTGAGGGGGATCAGACTGCACGGGGGGAGAGGAGTTTGGGGGGATCAGACTGCACGGGGGGGAGGATCAGACTGCACGGGGCGGAGGGGAAGTTTGGGGGGATCAGACTGCACGGGGGGGAGGAGTTTGAGGGGGATCAGACTGCACGGGGCGGGGAGGAGTTTGGGGGGATCAGACTGCACGGGGCTGGGAGGAGTTTGGGGGGGAAGGGTTGCCGCGGAGTCTCCTCTCCCGAGTGGGGGCGGAGCATCAGCTGCGGACGCTGCCGTCTCTGAGGCAGGAGCCCCGCCCAGCAATGGGGAGGGGCGGGTTGAGGGGGAGTAGGGAAAGTAGCCGCAGTGGCTTGTGGGAAACTGAGTGCCCCTGTCCGCAGCTCCCATCGGCCATTGCAGGGCCAGGGCAGGCCCGGCGCTGTTCGGTTGGGCGGGTGCAGCGGAAGTGACATCACAACGGGGCATTGACCAGGGAGCGACGCGGTTGGTCCCGCGCTCGTGTCACTCCAAGTGTTAGCGACGCATCCTGGGACTTGTAGTTCTCATAGTGCGGCCTCCCGGGGCACGTCGCAGCGCGCCTCGCCCCTATCATAGCCCCGCCCCCCGGCATAGCCCCGCCCAGCGTGTTCTTAGTTCGGAATGGGGCATTTCTACCCTAAAAACAATCTTTTTTATTAGGAAATAACGGCCCTTAGCAGAGCAACAGTGACACTCGGTAGTCACCGGCGGTAATGCACGTGTAATTCCGAAGCGCCTCCACAGTGCCGCTCGGTGGTCATTGCGGGTAATGCACGTGTAATTCCGTAGCGCCTCCACAGTGCCGCTCGGTGGTCATTGCGGGTAATGCACGTGTAATTCCGTAGCGCCTCCACAGTGCCGCTCGGTGGTCATTGCGGGTAATGCACGTGTAATTCCGTAGCGCCTCCACAGTGCCGCTCGGTGGTCATTGCGGGTAATGCACGTGTAATTCCGTAGCGCCTCCACAGTGCCGCTCGGTGGTCATTGCGGGTAATGCACGTGTAATTCCGAAGCGCCTCCACAGTGCCGCTCGGTGGTCATTGCCGGTAATGCACGTGTAATTCCGTAGCGCCTCCACAGTGCCGCTCGGTGGTCATTGCAGGTAATGCACGTGTAATTCCATCGCCCCCAGCTGCTGTCCCTGCTCCGCACGCCACGTGGCCCCAGTCTTGCCCTTTGACAGCAGGCAAAGTAAGAAGCTCGTTATTTCCAGGCTCCGCGCAGCCCTCTCCCCTCCTGCCCCCGGCCCCCTCATCCCGCACTCCAGGCTCCGCGCAGCCCTCTCCCCTCCTGCCCATGGCCCCCTCATCCCACACACCAGGCTCCGCGCAGCCCCCTCCCCTCCTGCTTCCTCACCCCAGCCTGCACCCCGTCCATACTCTTATCCCGGGGCCCTTCCTCTCCCCAGCCTGCACCCCCGTCCATATGCTTATCCCGGGGCCCTTCCTCCCCCCAGCCTGCACCCCCATCCATATTCTTATCCCGGGGCCCTTCCTCACTCCAGTCTGCACGCCCATTCATGGGAGCCATCAGTCCACCTTTTCCCTGCACCACATTCAGTAAAGTGTCTGATCAGGGTATGAGAGCAGCCCTGAGCCTTTGTCTCCACTCAGCAGGTTGCACCACACAGGATATGTGGATGGTCCTGGGCTTTGTACAGCACTCCAGACTGACCCCTGGACATGGCTTCTGGGTCCTAGCCCTTTGCTGTCACTCCTGCCCGAGGGCTTTGCTGGCTCCAGACTGGGTAACAGCTGGGAAACTGGCTGGGCAGTGGGCTGAGAAGATACCGTCCGAGATGGACTTGAGCTGCCTGGACGTGATTCTCGGAACACGTGAAGGGTCCTCAGCGTTCGGCCTTCCCATGGCTCTGTGTGAGTAAGAGGTGCGTGCTTTGAAATCTTCAAGCGTCCTGGCAGTATGTTTCTTCTGAGGCAGAGAGCTTCCTGCTGGGGCACGGAGCCTGGTGGCTTGGGGACTGGTGAAGGGGCAGTAGGCGGTTCAACAGTGCGTGGATAGATATTCAAGGCCTCCGTTCTCTCCGAGTTCCTGGAGTGGCAGCGGGAGGGGGTGGCCGATGGTGGGAGGAGAAGCGATGCCGCGTCCTTGCGGACTGAAAAGCTAAGTTGTTTGTTTGTTTTTTCCCCTCAGCTGTGTTCGGTAGCGAGCGATAAGAAGTCAACCCTCCCGGTGTCCTCCCGTCTGGGGATGGAACGGAAAAGAGAACGGCGAGCTTGGGAGCTTGGTCGAAGCGAGGCGAGAACCGTCCTGCTGGGAGCGGAGCAGCCATCGCTGACCGGGAGATAAGTGTCGGGTCTGGAAATCTCTCCGCTTACGGCCCACTCGGGTCTAGGAAGGGAAGTCACGTTTGCTTAGACAGCGAGTCCGAGCGGAGGTTCCCGAGGTGCTTCCTTGGTAGTGGGAGAAACAGGGCTCCCGTTTGTCAGGGGTGCTGGTTTCTCTGGAACACGGTGTCCTTCTCAGCAGACGCTTGGCTCGAGGAGGAAGACGCAAGGTGGTAAGGTTTCTGACTGCCTCTTATGTGTTTCTCTCTTGTTGCTCTCTCGTATTGGCCAATACGTCCTGTCTGTCTGTTTCTGTCTATGTCTTTGTCCTTCCTCTG
The DNA here is from genome assembly GCF_052426305.1 of Pelodiscus sinensis. Lineage (NCBI taxonomy): Eukaryota > Metazoa > Chordata > Testudines > Trionychidae > Pelodiscus > Pelodiscus sinensis. Next base: position 205,320 of record NC_143085.1, on the reverse strand, counting down.
CTTCTGCCGTGTCCTTGTACAGCACACTTGCAGGCATTCCAGGTGAGCATCTCCAAGGGTTAAGGGCTCAGGAGCCAACGGGAATTCAGCAGGTTCGCAAGTCGCGCAAGGGAGAGCGGTGGTGCATCATGGCTGAATGACTCGGTGTTCTTGTAGAGGACCCGATACATAGGCGAGAGGGGGGGAAAGGGCTAAAGGATAGAATTCCCACAGCCACAGACTTTAGTGAGTGAGAGCTAACGCTGGGCTTTTTCGGCCACCCTTGCAGAGGAATCAGTGCGTGGCCGTGGGCGGAGAATAAATCGTCCGAGATGTACTTGAGCTGCCTGGACGTGATTCTCGGAACATGTGAAGGGTCCTCAGCGTTCGGCCTTCCCATGGCTCTGTGTGAGTAAGAGGTGCGTGCTTTGAAATCTTTAAGCGTCCTGGCAGTATGTTTCTTCTGAGGCAGAGAGCTTCCTGCTGGGTCACGGAGCCTGGTGGCTTGGGGACTGGTGAAGGGGCATAGGCAGTTCAACAGAGCGTGGATAGATATTCAAGGCCTCCGTTCTCTCCGCGTTCCTGGAGTGTCAGCGGGAGGGGGTGGCCGATGGTGGGAGGCAGCGGTGCGATGGTGGGAGGAGAAGCGATGCCGCGTCCTTGCGGACTGAAAAGCTAAGTTGTTTGTTTGTTTTTTCCCCTCTGCTGTGTTCGGTAGTGAGCGATAAGAAGTCAACCCTCCCGGTGTCCTCCCGTCTGGGGATGGAACGGAAACGAGAACAGCGAGCTCGGGAGCTTGGTCGAAGCGAGGCGAGAACCGTCCGGCTGGGAGCGGAGCAGCCATCGCTGACAGGGAGATAAGTGTCGGGTTTGGAAATCTCTCGGCTTACGGCGCACTCGGGTCTAGGAAGGGAAGTCAGGTTTGCTTAGACAGCGAGTCCGAGCGGAGGTTCGCGAGGTGATTCCTTGGTAGTGGGAGAAACAGGGCTCCCGTTTGTCAGGGGTGCTGATTTCTCTGGAACACGGTGTCCTTCTCAGCAGACGCTTGGCTCGAGGAGGAAGACGCAAGGCGGTAAGGTTTCCGTCTGCCTCTCATGTGTTTCTCTCTTGTTGCTCTCTCGTATTGGCCAATACGTTCTGTCTGTCTGTTTCTGTCTGTGTCTTTGTCCTTGCTCTGCTTCTGCCGTGTCCTTGTATAGCTCACGTGCAGGCATTCCAGGTGAGCATCTCCACGGGTTAAGGGCTCAGGAGCCAACGGGAATTCTGCAGGTACGCCAGTCGCGCAAGGGAGAGCGGTGGTGCGTCATGGCTGACTGACTCGGTGTTCTTGTAGAGGGCCCTATACATAGGCGAGGGGCGGGGGGGGAAGGGCTAAAGGATAGAATTCCCACAGCCACAGACCTTAGTGAGTGAGAGGTCTCTTCAGTCACGCCGCTCTCGGATCTCGCTGCAGGGAGGGATTGTGGTGCCGCTCTCGGGTCGTGCAGCTTGGGGGTGTCTCTAGCGCTGCTCTCGGGTCTCGCTGCTGGGGGGGAGGGGTCTTTGGGGCCACTCTCAGGTCGTGCTGCTGGGAGGGAGTCTGGCGCCTCTCTCGGGTTATGCTGCTGCGGGGAATCTCTGGTGCCTCCTTGGGATCATGCTGCTGGGGGGGTCTCTGGCTTCGCTCTCCGGTCGTGCTGCTGGGGGGGGGTCTCTGTTACCGCTTTCGGGTCGCGCCGTTAGGGGGGGTCTCTGGTGCCGCTCTCGGTAGTGGTGCTGGGGGTGGGGTCTCTGTCTCCACTCTCGGGTCGCGCTGCTGGGGGGAGGTCTCTGGCGCCGCTCTCGGGTCGCGCTGCTGGGGGGTGGTCTCTGGAGCCTCCCTCCGGTCATGCTGCAGACGGGGGGTGTCACTGGCCCCGCTATCAGGTGATGCTGCTGCGGGGGGTCTCTGGCACCTCTCTCGGGTTTTGCTGCTGGGTGGGTGTCTGGGGCCGCTCTCGGGTGATGCTGTTCGGGGAGGTCTCTGGCGCCGCTCTCCGGTAGCGGTGCTGGGGGTGGGGTTTCTGTCTCCACTCTCGGGTAATGCTTCTGGGGGGGGTCTCCGGCGCCAGTCTCGGGTCGCGCTCCTTGGGGGTGGGGTGTCTGTCGCCACTTTCATCTCATGCTGCTGGGGGGGGTCTCTGGTGCCACTCTCGGGTGATGCTGCTGGGGGGGGCCTCTGGCTCCCATCTCAGGTCGTGCTGCTGGGGGGGGGGGGAGGTCTCTGTCGCCGTTCTCTGGTGATGCTGCTGGGGGGAGGGTCTCTGGCGCCACTCTTGGGTCGCACTGCTGGGGGCGGGTCTGTGGTGCCGCTCTCGGGTCTTGCTGCTGGGGGGGGTCTCTGGCACCGTTTTCGGGTCACTCTGCTGGGGGAGGTCTCTGGCTTCGCTCTCGGGTCACGCTGCTGGGGAGGGTCTCTGGCGCCGCCCTCGGGACTTGCTGCTGGGGGGGGTCTCTGGCTTCGCTCTCGGGTCGCAATGCCGGGGGGGTTCTTTCGCGCTGCTCTCGGGTTTTGCTGCTGGGGAGGGGTCTCTTGTTTCGCTCTCGGGTCATGCTGCTGGGGGGGGACTTTGCAAGCGGGGCCGGGTACTAAAGGCACCAAGCAGCTGGCGGAATCACTGAGAACAAGGGTCATGGGGTCGGGGGTTGGTTGAGACTCTTTGGACCAGAGGCAGGGGGTCCAGGCTGCCAAATGTGTCGCGGAGAACCTCCATCTATCGGACGCGGCTTCCTCTCCGCGCTTGCAGAACCGAGCAGCTAAAAGTGTTAGAAGCCAAATCAGAGCGGCTCATGTGTGTGTTAGAAACGGCTACGGGGAGCCAATTGCACTGGCACCTGACGCCTTCTTCAGCCCTTTGTTGCTGCATTCTCAGGCTGGCACCTCTCACAACCATTCATTCATCGTCCAAGCACTCTCTCTCTTATGTACATTCCCTAATTAATGTTTCCCATACAGTATTTTGCATAATAATACAAGAGTTGTAGTTACAAAAAGTTACAAAAGTTTCTGGGTGGCATTTCTTAAAACATTCTCTCTCTGAGCGCTGAGTTAGTTACTGTTATAGTTACAATGCTTCACTTTGCGATTAGGGTTAAGTGCTTCACAATGCTTTGAAGAGAACGGTTGTCAATTGTGTAACAGTAAGTTTGAGCGTGCCCTGGCGCACAGCGAGGGGAGCTGTTTCTGGCTACATAGTAGTATATTTTTAACAGTTTGAAGTTACATGACCTAATATTACATTCCTAACCAATTATATTCTAGAGGGGCAAAAATGTTTAGATTTATAATTAAACAATCCTAACAAATAATAATAATAATAATAATTATAAATCTAAACACTTCTCAAGCTTGATAACACTAAATCTAAACACTTTCACAAGAATAAATCTAAACACTTCTATGCTTCTTCTACTTAACAAACTTCTCCTCCTTAGACTTTTAGTTGTGGGGAACAAATTCTGGGGAGTCACTTCCACTTGGGGAATCCTGTTTCATACTTGACTATGTTATCCCTACACTAAGGCTGGCCGAGAGACTGTCCCGGACTGATCGTAACAGACTGTTCTGTCCGCGAATGGGCTGAGAGTAAAGGGCGTGTTCGGAATCTGTGGCGCCCAATCTGAGGCTGTCCGAGGTGACTCTTAACGGACTGCTCCGTGCGCCAATGGGCGGTGACTCAAGGCGTGTTCTGGGGCTGCTGGCGGCCAATAGGTTGTCCGGGGTGGATTATAACAGACTCTTCTGTCCGCGAATGGGCTGTGACTAAGGGGCGTGTTCTGAATCAGAGGCACCCAATAGGCTGACCCGGCTGCATCTTAACGGACAGCTCTGTCTGCGAATGCGGTGTGACTAGGGGGACTGACCTGCCACTGCTCTCGACCAATAGGCTGTCCGGGGTGGATCTTAATGGGCTGCTCTGTCCTGGAATTGTCTGTGACTTAGGGGTGGTTCCTGGCTGTGTGCCAGCCAATGGGCTTTCGGAAGACAGCCTTGGCGGAGGATAGTGTCGCCCAATGGGCTGTCAGCAAAGGGGATCCCGCCTCTGGTTCGGCCAATGGGCTGCCGCAGGGGGGCGTTGTCTGACTGGGCGGCCGGCGCCGCCATGACAGGAAGGTCCGAGGAGCGCGCGGGGGCGCGAGCGAATCCTGGGTCCGAGTGCGAAGCTCCCCGCCCCCAGCCCGCCCCTTGTTGGTGTCTGGCCCGGGGGAGGAGGGGGCGCGAGGGAAGGTGGGGGAGCGGGCTGGGGGTGGGGTGTCTGGACAGGGGTGAGGTGTAGGAGCAGGCTGGGTGTGAGGGGCCGGGGGGGGCGCTTGGCACTGGGGGGGCAGGAGGGGGTGAGGGGCCGGGGGGGGTGCTCGGCACTGGGGGGGCAGGGGGGGGTGAGGGGCCGGGGGGGTGCTCGGCACTGGGGGGGCAGGAGGGGGTGAGGGGCCGGGGGGGGTGCTCGGCACTGGGGGGGCAGGAGGGGGTGAGGGGCCGGGGGGGTGCTCGGCACTGGGGGGGCAGGAGGGAGGGGGAGTGGCCGGGGGGGGCCTTGGCACTGGGGGGGGCAGGAGGGGACAGGGCGCGGGAGAGCGCAGGCGCGGGCGGCGCTGGCTGGGCGGGAAACTCCCGGGACGCTCGCGCTGACGAGGCGGGCGGGAAAACGCTGCGGGGGGCGCTGAGGGGCGGAGCCTGGGGGGCGGGGCGGGAGCTGGCAGTGACGTGGAGCCCCCCCCCCCCCCCCGCCTGCTTCTCTCCGGGCCCCAGGCTGGACATCGGCGGGGCGGCCCCTGGCGGAGGTGGGGGGGCGATTTCTGCCCCCCCCCCCGGCGCTGCAGCCTCCCCGGGGAGCAGCGCCCCTGTGACCCCCCCCACGTGGTGCCGGGGGAACGGGGCTGTGGCCCCCCCTTTGGGGCGCGGGAGCTGACCCGGGCTCCAGTCACGTGGGTGTCTCGGGGAGGGGGGGCTGCGGGCCACCGGGGCGCGGGAGTGTCACGTGCCCCCACCCCCCGCCGGGGAGCCGCGCGCCCTCGAGGGGTGGTTCCCGCGGGCGGGGCACGCACAGAACGTGTCCCGCACGCGGGGGGGGGGGCGGCCTGAGCCCTGCTCCCCGCGCTGCTCGCTGCCTGGGGGCGGGGCCGGGTGCCCGCTGAATCCCCCCTGTGCCCGGGGGGGGGGCAGTTCGGCGGGGGGCGATGCTCTGGCCCTGGCTGCCCGCAGTGCTGCCCAGTGCCCGGCTGTGCCTCCTGCAGAGGCCGAGAGCGTCCTGGGTGGGGGGCGTGTGGGGAGAGGGGGGGAGTGGCTGAGAATTGGGGGGCAAACTTAGGGGCTGCACGGGGCGGGGAGGAGTTTGGTGAGGGGGGATCATACTGCATGGGGCGGAGAGGAGTTTGGGGGGAAGCAGACTGCACGGGGCGGGGAGGAGTTTGGTGAGGGGGGATCAGACTGCATGGCGCGGAGAGGAGTTAGGGGGGTAGGGGATCAGACTGCAGGGGGCGGAGAGGAGTTTCGTGGGGGTTGGAGATCAGACTGCACGGGGCGAGGAGGAGTTTGGGGGGGGATCAGACTGCACGGGGCGGGGAGGAGTTGGGGGGGATCAGACTGCACGGGGCGGGGAGGAGTTTGGGGGGGATCAGACTGCACGGGGCGAGGAGGAGTTTAGGGGGGGATCAGACTGCACGGGGCGAGGAGTTTGGGGGGGATCAGACTGCACGGGGGTGAGGAGTTTGGGGGGATCAGACTGCATGGGGCGGGGAGGAGTTTGGGGGGGATCAGACTGCACGGGGCGGACAGGAGTTTTGGGGAGCGATCAGACTGCACGGGGGAGGAGGAGTTTGGAGGGGGATCAGACTGCACGGGGCGGGGAGGAGTTTGGGGGGATCGGACTGCACAGGGCGGGGAGGTGTTTGGGGGGATCGGACTGCACGGAGTGGGGAGGAGTTTGGGGGGGGATCAGACTGGACGGGGCGGGGAGGAGTTTTGGGGGAGATCGGACTGCACGGGGCGGGGAGGAGTTTGGGGGGATCAGACTGGACGGGGCGGGGAGGAGTTTTGGGGGAGATCGGACTGCACGGGGCGGGGAGGAGTTTGGGGGGATCGGACTGCACGGGGCGGGGAAGAGTTTGGGGGGGATCGGACTGCACGGGGCGCGGAGGAGTTTGGGGGGGATCAGATTGCACGGGGGGAGAGGAGTTTGGGGGGATCAGATTGCACGGGGGGGAGGATCAGACTGCACGGGGGGGGAGGAGTTTGGGGGGGATCAGACTGCACGGGGGGAGAGCGGTGCATGCAAATGATGGAACGCGGGGCACGTTCTATCGGCTCCCGGGCGAGTGACACGTGGGTTTGTGTGGCACACAGACGGGTCCCAGGCTCCGTCATTAATGGCAGGGGCGGGGCCTGATCTGGGGGCGGGGCCACTGACTGGCAGGAACTCAGCTGGGACACAGAAGTGAGCGGCAGAAAACTCCTCGGGGTCTCCGGAAAATCCTCGCACGGCCCCTCTGGGCTTGTGAACGGGACGCAGCAGAGGCAGCCGCCCCCCTCCCCACCCACCCGCCTCACGCTCCCCGCTGCACTTTCGAAGGCAACAGCAGCATCAGCCTGTCCCGCTGCCAGTCCCTGCACAAGCCGGCTGGGAAATTTGGTGTTGGGGGGAGCAGACTGCACGGGGCGGAGAGGAGTTTGGGGGTGGTGGGGGATCAGACTGCATGGAGCGGAGAGGAGTTTGGGGGGAAGCAGACTGCACGGGGCGGGGAGGAGTTTGGTGAGGGGGGATCATACTGCACGGGGCGGAGAGGAGTTTGGTGAGGGGGGATCATACTGCATGGGGCGGAGAGGAGTTTGGGGGGAAGCAGACTGCACGGGGCGGGGAGGAGTTTGGTGAGGGGGGATCAGACTGCATGGGGCGGAGAGGAGTTTGGGGGGAAGCAGACTGCACGGGGCGGGGAGGAGTTTGGTGAGGGGGGATCAGACTGCACGGGGCGGAGAGGAGTTTGGTGAGGGGGGATCATACTGCATGGGGCGGAGAGGAGTTTGGGGGGAAGCAGACTGCACGGGGCGGGGAGGAGTTTGGTGAGGGGGGATCAGACTGCATGGCGCGGAGAGGAGTTAGGGGGGTAGGGGATCAGACTGCAGGGGGCGGAGAGGAGTTTCGTGGGGGGTAGGAGATCAGACTGCACGGGGCGGGGAGGAGTTGGGGGGGGATCAGACTGCACGGGGGGAGGAGTTTGGGGGGGATCAGACTGCACGGGGCGGGGAGGAGTTTGCGGGGGAGCAGACTGCACGGGGCGGGGAGGAGTTTGGGGGGGTTCAGACTGCATGGGGCGGGGAGGAGTTTGGGGGGGGAGCAGACTGCACGGGGCGGAGAGGAGTTTGGGGGGCATCGGACTGCACGGGGCGGGGAGGAGTTTGGGGGGATGGGACTGCACGGGGCGGGGAGGAGTTTGGGGGGATCAGACTGCACGGAGCGGGGAGGAGTTTGGGGGGATCAGACTGCACGGGGGGGAGGATCAGACTGCACGGAGCGGGGAGGAGTTTGGGGGGGGGGATCAGACTGCACGGGGGGAGGATCAGACTGCACGAGGCAGGGAGGAGCTTTGGGGGGGATCAGACTGCACGGGGCGGACAGGAGTTTGGGGGGGCGATCAGACTGCACGGGGCGGAGGGGAGTGTGGGGGGGATCAGACTGCACGGGGGGGAGAGGAGTTTGGGGGGGATCAGACTGCACGGGGCGGGGAGGAGTTTGGGGGGATCGGACTGCACGGGGGGAGAGGAGTTTGGGGGGATCAGATTGCACGGGGGGGAGGATCAGACTGCACGGGGGGGAGGAGTTTGGGGGGGGATCAGACTGCACGGGGCAGGGAGGAGTTTGAGGGGGATCAGACTGCAGGGGGGGAGAGGAGTTTGGGGGGATCAGACTGCACGGGGGGGAGGATCAGACTGCACGGGGCGGAGGGGAAGTTTGGGGGGATCAGACTGCACGGGGGGGAGGATCAGACTGCACGGGGCGGAGGGGAAGTTTGGGGGGATCAGACTGCACGGGGGGGAGGAGTTTGAGGGGGATCAGACTGCACGGGGCGGGGAGGAGTTTGGGGGGATCAGACTGCACGGGGCTGGGAGGAGTTTGGGGGGGAAGGGTTGCCGCGGAGTCTCCTCTCCCGAGTGGGGGCGGAGCATCAGCTGCGGACGCTGCCGTCTCTGAGGCAGGAGCCCCGCCCAGCAATGGGGAGGGGCGGGTTGAGGGGGAGTAGGGAAAGTAGCCGCAGTGGCTTGTGGGAAACTGAGTGCCCCTGTCCGCAGCTCCCATCGGCCATTGCAGGGCCAGGGCAGGCCCGGCGCTGTTCGGTTGGGCGGGTGCAGCGGAAGTGACATCACAACGGGGCATTGACCAGGGAGCGACGCGGTTGGTCCCGCGCTCGTGTCACTCCAAGTGTTAGCGACGCATCCTGGGACTTGTAGTTCTCATAGTGCGGCCTCCCGGGGCACGTCGCAGCGCGCCTCGCCCCTATCATAGCCCCGCCCCCCGGCATAGCCCCGCCCAGCGTGTTCTTAGTTCGGAATGGGGCATTTCTACCCTAAAAACAATCTTTTTTATTAGGAAATAACGGCCCTTAGCAGAGCAACAGTGACACTCGGTAGTCACCGGCGGTAATGCACGTGTAATTCCGAAGCGCCTCCACAGTGCCGCTCGGTGGTCATTGCGGGTAATGCACGTGTAATTCCGTAGCGCCTCCACAGTGCCGCTCGGTGGTCATTGCGGGTAATGCACGTGTAATTCCGAAGCGCCTCCACAGTGCCGCTCGGTGGTCATTGCCGGTAATGCACGTGTAATTCCGTAGCGCCTCCACAGTGCCGCTCGGTGGTCATTGCAGGTAATGCACGTGTAATTCCATCGCCCCCAGCTGCTGTCCCTGCTCCGCACGCCACGTGGCCCCAGTCTTGCCCTTTGACAGCAGGCAAAGTAAGAAGCTCGTTATTTCCAGGCTCCGCGCAGCCCTCTCCCCTCCTGCCCCCGGCCCCCTCATCCCACACACCAGGCTCCGCGCAGCCCTCTCCCCTCCTGCCCATGGCCCCCTCATCCCACACACCAGGCTCCGCGCAGCCCCCTCCCCTCCTGCTTCCTCACCCCAGCCTGCACCCCGTCCATACTCTTATCCCGGGGCCCTTCCTCTCCCCAGCCTGCACCCCCGTCCATATGCTTATCCCGGGGCCCTTCCTCCCCCCAGCCTGCACCCCCATCCATATTCTTATCCCGGGGCCCTTCCTCACTCCAGTCTGCACGCCCATTCATGGGAGCCATCAGTCCACCTTTTCCCTGCACCACATTCAGTAAAGTGTCTGATCAGGGTATGAGAGCAGCCCTGAGCCTTTGTCTCCACTCAGCAGGTTGCACCACACAGGATATGTGGATGGTCCTGGGCTTTGTACAGCACTCCAGACTGACCCCTGGACACGGCTTCTGGGTCCTAGCCCTTTGCTGTCACTCCTGCCCGAGGGCTTTGCTGGCTCCAGACTGGGTAACAGCTGGGAAACTGGCTGGGCAGTGGGCTGAGAAGATACCGTCCGAGATGGACTTGAGCTGCCTGGACGTGATTCTCGGAACACGTGAAGGGTCCTCAGCGTTCGGCCTTCCCATGGCTCTGTGTGAGTAAGAGGTGCGTGCTTTGAAATCTTCAAGCGTCCTGGCAGTATGTTTCTTCTGAGGCAGAGAGCTTCCTGCTGGGGCACGGAGCCTGGTGGCTTGGGGACTGGTGAAGGGGCAGTAGGCGGTTCAACAGTGCGTGGATAGATATTCAAGGCCTCCGTTCTCTCCGAGTTCCTGGAGTGGCAGCGGGAGGGGGTGGCCGATGGTGGGAGGAGAAGCGATGCCGCGTCCTTGCGGACTGAAAAGCTAAGTTGTTTGTTTGTTTTTTCCCCTCAGCTGTGTTCGGTAGCGAGCGATAAGAAGTCAACCCTCCCGGTGTCCTCCCGTCTGGGGATGGAACGGAAAAGAGAACGGCGAGCTCGGGAGCTTGGTCGAAGCGAGGCGAGAACCGTCCTGCTGGGAGCGGAGCAGCCATCGCTGACCGGGAGATAAGTGTCGGGTCTGGAAATCTCTCAGCTTACGGCCCACTCGGGTCTAGGAAGGGAAGTCACGTTTGCTTAGACAGCGAGTCCGAGCGGAGGTTCCCGAGGTGCTTCCTTGGTAGTGGGAGAAACAGGGCTCCCGTTTGTCAGGGGTGCTGGTTTCTCTGGAACACGGTGTCCTTCTCAGCAGACGCTTGGCTCGAGGAGGAAGACGCAAGGTGGTAAGGTTTCTGACTGCCTCTTATGTGTTTCTCTCTTGTTGCTCTCTCGTATTGGCCAATACGTCCTGTCTGTCTGTTTCTGTCTATGTCTTTGTCCTTCCTCTGCTTCTGCCGTGTCCTTGTACAGCACACTTGCAGGCATTCCAGGTGAGCATCTCCAAGGGTTAAGGGCTCAGGAGCCAACGGGAATTCAGCAGGTTCGCAAGTCGCGCAAGGGAGAGCGGTGGTGCATCATGGCTGAATGACTCGGTGTTCTTGTAGAGGACCCGATACATAGGCGAGAGGGGGGGAAAGGGCTAAAGGATAGAATTCCCACAGCCACAGACTTTAGTGAGTGAGAGCTAACGCTGGGCTTTTTCGGCCACCCTTGCAGAGGAATCAGTGCGTGGCCGTGGGCGGAGAATAAATCGTCCGAGATGTACTTGAGCTGCCTGGACGTGATTCTCGGAACATGTGAAGGGTCCTCAGCGTTCGGCCTTCCCATGGCTCTGTGTGAGTAAGAGGTGCGTGCTTTGAAATCTTTAAGCGTCCTGGCAGTATGTTTCTTCTGAGGCAGAGAGCTTCCTGCTGGGTCACGGAGCCTGGTGGCTTGGGGACTGGTGAAGGGGCACAGGCAGTTCAACAGAGCGTGGATAGATATTCAAGGCCTCCGTTCTCTCCGCGTTCCTGGAGTGTCAGCGGGAGGGGGTGGCCGATGGTGGGAGGCAGCGGTGCGATGGTGGGAGGAGAAGCGATGCCGCGTCCTTGCGGACTGAAAAGCTAAGTTGTTTGTTTGTTTTTTCCCCTCTGCTGTGTTCGGTAGTGAGCGATAAGAAGTCAACCCTCCCGGTGTCCTCCCGTCTGGGGATGGAACGGAAACGAGAACAGCGAGCTCGGGAGCTTGGTCGAAGCGAGGCGAGAACCGTCCGGCTGGGAGCGGAGCAGCCATCGCTGACAGGGAGATAAGTGTCGGGTTTGGAAATCTCTCGGCTTACGGCGCACTCGGGTCTAGGAAGGAAAGTCAGGTTTGCTTAGACAGCGAGTCCGAGCGGAGGTTCGCGAGGTGATTCCTTGGTAGTGGGAGAAACAGGGCTTCCGTTTGTCAGGGGTGCTGATTTCTCTGGAACACGGTGTCCTTCTCAGCAGACGCTTGGCTCGAGGAGGAAGACGCAAGGCGGTAAGGTTTCCGTCTGCCTCTCATGTGTTTCTCTCTTGTTGCTCTCTCGTATTGGCCAAGACGTTCTGTCTGTCTGTTTCTGTCTGTGTCTTTGTCCTTGCTCTGCTTCTGCCGTGTCCTTGTATAGCTCACGTGCAGGCATTCCAGGTGAGCATCTCCACGGGTTAAGGGCTCAGGAGCCAACGGGAATTCAGCAGGTACGCCAGTCGCGCAAGGGAGAGCGGTGGTGCGTCATGGCTGACTGACTCAGTGTTCTTGTAGAGGGCCCTATACATAGGCGAGGGGCGGGGGGGAAGGGCTAAAGGATAGAATTCCCACAGCCACAGACCTTAGTGAGTGAGAGGTCTCTTCAGTCACGCCGCTCTCGGATCTCGCTGCAGGGAGGGATTCTGGTGCCGCTCTCGGGTCGTGCAGCTTGGGGGTGTCTCTAGCGCTGCTCTCGGGTCTCGCTGCTGGGGGGGAGGGGTCTTTGGGGCCACTCTCAGGTCGTGCTGCTGGGAGGGAGTCTGGCGCCTCTCTCGGGTTATGCTGCTGCGGGGAATCTCTGGTGCCGCTCTCGAGTCGCGCTACTGGGGGGGTCTCTGGCGCCTCCTTGGGATCATGCTGCTGGGGGGGTCTCTGGCTTCGCTCTCCGGTCGTGCTGCTGGGGGGGGGTCTCTGTTACCGCTTTCGGGTCGCGCCGTTAGGGGGGGTCTCTGGTGCCGCTCTCGGTAGTGGTGCTGGGGGTGGGGTCTCTGTCTCCACTCTCGGGTCGCGCTGCTGGGGGGAGGTCTCTGGCGCCGCTCTCGGGTCGCGCTGCTGGGGGGTGGTCTCTGGAGCCTCCCTCCGGTCATGCTGCAGACGGGGGGTGTCACTGGCCCCGCTATCAGGTGATGCTGCTGCGGGGGGTCTCTGGCACCTCTCTCGGGTTTTGCTGCTGGGTGGGTGTCTGGGGCCGCTCTCGGGTGATGCTGTTCGGGGAGGTCTCTGGCGCCGCTCTCCGGTAGCGGTGCTGGGGGTGGGGTTTCTGTCTCCACTCTCGGGTAATGCTTCTGGGGGGGGTCTCCGGCGCCGGTCTCGGGTCGCGCTCCTTGGGGGTGGGGTCTCTGTCGCCACTTTCATCTCATGCTGCTGGGGGGGGTCTCTGGCGCCACTCTCGGGTGATGCTGCTGGGGGGGGCCTCTGGCTCCCATCTCAGGTCGTGCTGCTGGGGGGGGGGGGAGGTCTCTGTCGCCGTTCTCTGGTGATGCTGCTGGGGGGAGGGTCTCTGGCGCCACTCTTGGGTCGCACTGCTGGGGGCGGGTCTGTGGTGCCGCTCTCGGGTCTTGCTGCTGGGGGGGGTCTCTGGCACCGTTTTCGGGTCACTCTGCTGGGGGAGGTCTCTGGCTTCGCTCTCGGGTCACGCTGCTGGGGAGGGTCTCTGGCGCCGCCCTCGGGACTTGCTGCTGGGGGGGGGTCTCTGGCGCCGCCCTCGGGTCGCAATGCCGGGGGGGTTCTTTCGCGCTGCTCTCGGGTTTTGCTGCTGGGGGGGGGTCTCTTGTTTCGCTCTCGGGTCATGCTGCTGGGGGGGGACTTTGCAAGCGGGGCCGGGTACTAAAGGCACCAAGCAGCTGGCGGAATCACTGAGAACAAGGGTCATGGGGTCGGGGGTTGGTTGAGACTCTTTGGACCAGAGGCAGGGGGTCCAGGCTGCCAAATGTGTCGCGGAGAACCTCCATCTATCGGACGCGGCTTCCTCTCTGCGCTTGCAGAACCGAGCAGCTAAAAGTGTTAGAAGCCAAATCAGAGCGGCTCATGTGTGTGTTAGAAACGGCTACGGGGAGCCAATTGCACTGGCACCTGACGCCTTCTTCAGCCCTTTGTTGCTGCATTCTCAGGCTGGCACCTCTCACAACCATTCATTCATCGTCCAAGCACTCTCTCTCTTATGTACATTCCCTAATTAATGTTTCCCATACAGTATTTTGCATAATAATACAAGAGTTGTAGTTACAAAAAGTTACAAAAGTTTCTGGGTGGCATTTCTTAAAACATTCTCTCTCTGAGCGCTGAGTTAGTTACTGTTATAGTTACAATGCTTCACTTTGCGATTAGGGTTAAGTGCTTCACAATGCTTTGAAGAGAACGGTTGTCAATTGTGTAACAGTAAGTTTGAGCGTGCCCTGGCGCACAGCGAGGGGAGCTGTTTCTGGCTACATAGTAGTATATTTTTAACAGTTTGAAGTTACATGACCTAATATTACATTCCTAACCAATTATATTCTAGAGGGGCAAAAATGTTTAGATTTATAATTAAACAATCCTAACAAATAATAATAATAATAATAATTATAAATCTAAACACTTCTCAAGCTTGATAACACTAAATCTAAACACTTTCACAAGAATAAATCTAAACACTTCTATGCTTCTTCTACTTAACAAACTTCTCCTCCTTAGACTTTTAGTTGTGGGGAACAAATTCTGGGGAGTCACTTCCACTTGGGGAATCCTGTTTCATACTTGACTATGTTATCCCTACACTAAGGCTGGCCGAGAGACTGTCCCGGACTGATCGTAACAGACTGTTCTGTCCGCGAATGGGCTGAGAGTAAAGGGCGTGTTCGGAATCTGTGGCGCCCAATCTGAGGCTGTCCGAGGTGACTCTTAACGGACTGCTCCGTGCGCCAATGGGCGGTGACTCAAGGCGTGTTCTGGGGCTGCTGGCGGCCAATAGGTTGTCCGGGGTGGATTATAACAGACTCTTCTGTCCGCGAATGGGCTGTGACTAAGGGGCGTGTTCTGAATCAGAGGCACCCAATAGGCTGACCCGGCTGCATCTTAACGGACAGCTCTGTCTGCGAATGCGGTGTGACTAGGGGGACTGACCTGCCACTGCTCTCGACCAATAGGCTGTCCGGGGTGGATCTTAATGGGCTGCTCTGTCCTGGAATTGTCTGTGACTTAGGGGTGGTTCCTGGCTGTGTGCCAGCCAATGGGCTTTCGGAAGACAGCCTTGGCGGAGGATAGTGTCGCCCAATGGGCTGTCAGCAAAGGGGATCCTGCCTCTGGTTCGGCCAATGGGCTGCCGCAGGGGGGCGTTGTCTGACTGGGCGGCCGGCGCCGCCATGACAGGAAGGTCCGAGGAGCGCGCGGGGGCGCGAGCGAATCCTGGGTCCGAGTGCGAAGCTCCCCGCCCCCAGCCCGCCCCTTGTTGGTGTCTGGCCCGGGGGAGGAGGGGGCGCGAGGGAAGGTGGGGGAGCGGGCTGGGGGTGGGGTGTCTGGACAGGGGTGAGGTGTAGGAGCAGGCTGGGTGTGAGGGGCCGGGGGGGGCGCTTGGCACTGGGGGGGCAGGAGGGGGTGAGGGGCCGGGGGGGGTGCTCGGCACTGGGGGGGCAGGGGGGGGTGAGGGGCCGGGGGGGTGCTCGGCACTGGGGGGGCAGGAGGGAGGGGGAGGGGCCGGGGGGGGCCTTGGCACTGGGGGGGGCAGGAGGGGACAGGGCGCGGGAGAGCGCAGGCGCGGGCGGCGCTGGCTGGGCGGGAAACTCCCGGGACGCTCGCGCTGACGAGGCGGGCGGGAAAACGCTGCGGGGGGCGCTGAGGGGCGGAGCCTGGGGGGCGGGGCGGGAGCTGGCAGTGACGTGGAGCCCCCCCCCCCCCGCCTGCTTCTCTCCGGGCCCCAGGCTGGACATCGGCGGGGCGGCCCCTGGCGGAGGTGGGGGGGCGATTTCTGCCCCCCCCCCGGCGCTGCAGCCTCCCCGGGGAGCAGCGCCCCTGTGACCCCCCCCACGTGGTGCCGGGGGAACGGGGCTGTGGCCCCCCCTTTGGGGCGCGGGAGCTGACCCGGGCTCCAGTCACGTGGGTGTCTCGGGGAGGGGGGGCTGCGGGCCACCGGGGCGCGGGAGTGTCACGTGCCCCCTCCCCCCGCCGGGGAGCCGCGCGCCCTCGAGGGGTGGTTCCCGCGGGCGGGGCACGCACAGAACGTGTCCCGCACGCGGGGGGGGGGGCGGCCTGAGCCCTGCTCCCCGCGCTGCTCGCTGCCTGGGGGCGGGGCCGGGTGCCCGCTGAATCCCCCCTGTGCCCGGGGGGGGGGCAGTTCGGCGGGGGGCGATGCTCTGGCCCTGGCTGCCCGCAGTGCTGCCCAGTGCCCGGCTGTGCCTCCTGCAGAGGCCGAGAGCGTCCTGGGTGGGGGGCGTGTGGGGAGAGGGGGGGAGTGGCTGAGAATTGGGGGGCAAACTTAGGGGCTGCACGGGGCGGGGAGGAGTTTGGTGAGGGGGGATCATACTGCATGGGGCGGAGAGGAGTTTGGGGGGAAGCAGACTGCACGGGGCGGGGAGGAGTTTGGTGAGGGGGGATCAGACTGCATGGCGCGGAGAGGAGTTAGGGGGGTAGGGGATCAGACTGCAGGGGGCGGAGAGGAGTTTCGTGGGGGTTGGAGATCAGACTGCACGGGGCGAGGAGGAGTTTGGGGGGGGATCAGACTGCACGGGGCGGGGAGGAGTTTGGGGGGGATCAGACTGCACGGGGCGAGGAGGAGTTTAGGGGGGGATCAGACTGCACGGGGCGAGGAGTTTGGGGGGGATCAGACTGCACGGGGGTGAGGAGTTTGGGGGGATCAGACTGCATGGGGCGGGGAGGAGTTTGGGGGGGATCAGACTGCACGGGGCGGACAGGAGTTTTGGGGAGCGATCAGACTGCACGGGGGAGGAGGAGTTTGGAGGGGGATCAGACTGCACGGGGCGGGGAGGAGTTTGGGGGGATCGGACTGCACAGGGCGGGGAGGTGTTTGGGGGGATCGGACTGCACAGGGCGGGGAGGTGTTTGGGGGGGATCGGACTGCACGGAGTGGGGAGGAGTTTGGGGGGATCAGACTGGACGGGGCGGGGAGGAGTTTTGGGGGAGATCGGACTGCACGGGGCGGGGAGGAGTTTGGGGGGATCGGACTGCACGGGGCGGGGAAGAGTTTGGGGGGGATCGGACTGCACGGGGCGCGGAGGAGTTTGGGGGGGATCAGATTGCACGGGGGGAGAGGAGTTTGGGGGGATCAGATTGCACGGGGGGGAGGATCAGACTGCACGGGGGGGGAGGAGTTTGGGGGGGATCAGACTGCACGGGGGGAGAGCGGTGCATGCAAATGATGGAACGCGGGGCACGTTCTATCGGCTCCCGGGCGAGTGACACGTGGGTTTGTGTGGCACACAGACGGGTCCCAGGCTCCGTCATTAATGGCAGGGGCGGGGCCTGATCTGGGGGCGGGGCCACTGACTGGCAGGAACTCAGCTGGGACACAGAAGTGAGCGGCAGAAAACTCCTCGGGGTCTCCGGAAAATCCTCGCACGGCCCCTCTGGGCTTGTGAACGGGACGCAGCAGAGGCAGCCGCCCCCCTCCCCACCCACCCGCCTCACGCTCCCCGCTGCACTTTCGAAGGCAACAGCAGCATCAGCCTGTCCCGCTGCCAGTCCCTGCACAAGCCGGCTGGGAAATTTGGTGTTGGGGGGAGCAGACTGCACGGGGCGGAGAGGAGTTTGGGGGTGGTGGGGGATCAGACTGCATGGAGCGGAGAGGAGTTTGGGGGGAAGCAGACTGCACGGGGCGGGGAGGAGTTTGGTGAGGGGGGATCATACTGCACGGGGCGGAGAGGAGTTTGGTGAGGGGGGATCATACTGCATGGGGCGGAGAGGAGTTTGGGGGGAAGCAGACTGCACGGGGCGGGGAGGAGTTTGGTGAGGGGGGATCAGACTGCATGGGGCGGAGAGGAGTTTGGGGGGAAGCAGACTGCACGGGGCGGGGAGGAGTTTGGTGAGGGGGGATCAGACTGCACGGGGCGGAGAGGAGTTTGGTGAGGGGGGATCATACTGCATGGGGCGGAGAGGAGTTTGGGGGGAAGCAGACTGCACGGGGCGGGGAGGAGTTTGGTGAGGGGGGATCAGACTGCATGGGGCGGAGAGGAGTTTGGGGGGAAGCAGACTGCACGGGGCGGGGAGGAGTTTGGTGAGGGGGGATCAGATTGCATGGCGCGGAGAGGAGTTAGGGGGGTAGGGGATCAGACTGCAGGGGGCGGAGAGGAGTTTCGTGGGGGGTAGGAGATCAGACTGCACGGGGCGGGGAGGAGTTGGGGGGGGATCAGACTGCACGGGGGGAGGAGTTTGGGGGGGATCAGACTGCACGGGGCGGGGAGGAGTTTGCGGGGGAGCAGACTGCACGGGGCGGGGAGGAGTTTGGGGGGGTTCAGACTGCATGGGGCGGGGAGGAGTTTGGGGGGGGAGCAGACTGCATGTGGCGGGGAGGAGTTTGGGGGGGATCAGACTGCACAGGGGGGAGGATCAGACTCCACGGGGCGGCGAGGAGTTTGGGGAGGGGTTCAGACTGCACGGGGCGGAGAGGAGTTTGGGGAGGGGATCAGACTACACGGGGCGGAGAGGAGTTTGGGGGGGATCGGACTGCACGGGGCGGGGAGGAGTTTGGGGGGATGGGACTGCACGGGGCGGGGAGGAGTTTGGGGGGATCAGACTGCACGGAGCGGGGAGGAGTTTGGGGGGGGGATCAGACTGCACGGGGGGAGGATCAGACTGCACGAGGCAGGGAGGAGCTTTGGGGGGGATCAGACTGCACGGGGCGGACAGGAGTTTGGGGGGGCGATCAGACTGCACGGGGCGGAGGGGAGTGTGGGGGGGATCAGACTGCACGGGGGGGAGAGGAGTTTGGGGGGGATCAGACTGCACGGGGCGGGGAGGAGTTTGGGGGGATCGGACTGCACGGGGGGAGAGGAGTTTGGGGGGATCAGATTGCACGGGGGGGAGGATCAGACTGCACGGGGGGGAGGAGTTTGGGGGGGGATCAGACTGCACGGGGCAGGGAGGAGTTTGAGGGGGATCAGACTGCACGGGGGGAGAGGAGTTTGGGGGGATCAGACTGCACGGGGGGGAGGATCAGACTGCACGGGGCGGAGGGGAAGTTTGGGGGGATCAGACTGCACGGGGGGGAGGAGTTTGAGGGGGATCAGACTGCACGGGGCGGGGAGGAGTTTGGGGGGATCAGACTGCACGGGGCTGGGAGGAGTTTGGGGGGGAAGGGTTGCCGCGGAGTCTCCTCTCCCGAGTGGGGGCGGAGCATCAGCTGCGGACGCTGCCGTCTCTGAGGCAGGAGCCCCGCCCAGCAATGGGGAGGGGCGGGTTGAGGGGGAGTAGGGAAAGTAGCCGCAGTGGCTTGTGGGAAACTGAGTGCCCCTGTCCGCAGCTCCCATCGGCCATTGCAGGGCCAGGGCAGGCCCGGCGCTGTTCGGTTGGGCGGGTGCAGCGGAAGTGACATCACAACGGGGCATTGACCAGGGAGCGACGCGGTTGGTCCCGCGCTCGTGTCACTCCAAGTGTTAGCGACGCATCCTGGGACTTGTAGTTCTCATAGTGCGGCCTCCCGGGGCACGTCGCAGCGCGCCTCGCCCCTATCATAGCCCCGCCCCCCGGCATAGCCCCGCCCAGCGTGTTCTTAGTTCGGAATGGGGCATTTCTACCCTAAAAACAATCTTTTTTATTAGGAAATAACGGCCCTTAGCAGAGCAACAGTGACACTCGGTAGTCACCGGCGGTAATGCACGTGTAATTCCGAAGCGCCTCCACAGTGCCGCTCGGTGGTCATTGCGGGTAATGCACGTGTAATTCCGTAGCGCCCACACAGTGCCGCTCGGTGGTCATTGCGGGTAATGCACGTGTAATTCCGAAGCGCCTCCACAGTGCCGCTCGGTGGTCATTGCGGGTAATGCACGTGTAATTCCGAAGCGCCTCCACAGTGCCGCTCGGTGGTCATTGCCGGTAATGCACGTGTAATTCCGTAGCGCCTCCACAGTGCCGCTCGGTGGTCATTGCAGGTAATGCACGTGTAATTCCATCGCCCCCAGCTGCTGTCCCTGCTCCGCACGCCACGTGGCCCCAGTCTTGCCCTTTGACAGCAGGCAAAGTAAGAAGCTCGTTATTTCCAGGCTCCGCGCAGCCCTCTCCCCTCCTGCCCCCGGCCCCCTCATCCCACACACCAGGCTCCGCGCAGCCCTCTCCCCTCCTGCCCATGGCCCCCTCATCCCACACACCAGGCTCCGCGCAGCCCCCTCCCCTCCTGCTTCCTCACCCCAGCCTGCACCCCGTCCATACTCTTATCCCGGGGCCCTTCCTCTCCCCAGCCTGCACCCCCGTCCATATGCTTATCCCGGGGCCCTTCCTCCCCCCAGCCTGCACCCCCATCCATATTCTTATCCCGGGGCCCTTCCTCACTCCAGTCTGCACGCCCATTCATGGGAGCCATCAGTCCACCTTTTCCCTGCACCACATTCAGTAAAGTGTCTGATCAGGGTATGAGAGCAGCCCTGAGCCTTTGTCTCCACTCAGCAGGTTGCACCACACAGGATATGTGGATGGTCCTGGGCTTTGTACAGCACTCCAGACTGACCCCTGGACACGGCTTCTGGGTCCTAGCCCTTTGCTGTCACTCCTGCCCGAGGGCTTTGCTGGCTCCAGACTGGGTAACAGCTGGGAAACTGGCTGGGCAGTGGGCTGAGAAGATACCGTCCGAGATGGACTTGAGCTGCCTGGACGTGATTCTCGGAACACGTGAAGGGTCCTCAGCGTTCGGCCTTCCCATGGCTCTGTGTGAGTAAGAGGTGCGTGCTTTGAAATCTTCAAGTGTCCTGGCAGTATGTTTCTTCTGAGGCAGAGAGCTTCCTGCTGGGGCACGGAGCCTGGTGGCTTGGGGACTGGTGAAGGGGCAGTAGGCGGTTCAACAGTGCGTGGATAGATATTCAAGGCCTCCGTTCTCTCCGAGTTCCTGGAGTGGCAGCGGGAGGGGGTGGCCGATGGTGGGAGGAGAAGCGATGCCGCGTCCTTGCGGACTGAAAAGCTAAGTAGTTTGTTTGTTTTTTCCCCTCTGCTGTGTTCGGTAGCGAGCGATAAGAAGTCAACCCTCCCGGTGTCCTCCCGTCTGGGGATGGAACGGAAACGAGAACAGCGAGCTCGGGAGCTTGGTCGAAGCGAGGCGAGAACCGTCCGGCTGGGAGCGGAGCAGCCATCGCTGACAGGGAGATAAGTGTCGGGTTTGGAAATCTCTCGGCTTACGGCGCACTCGGGTCTAGGAAGGGAAGTCAGGTTTGCTTAGACAGCGAGTCCGAGCGGAGGTTCGCGAGGTGATTCCTTGGTAGTGGGAGAAACAGGGCTTCCGTTTGTCAGGGGTGCTGATTTCTCTGGAACACGGTGTCCTTCTCAGCAGACGCTTGGCTCGAGGAGGAAGACGCAAGGCGGTAAGGTTTCCGTCTGCCTCTCATGTGTTTCTCTCTTGTTGCTCTCTCGTATTGGCCAAGACGTTCTGTCTGTCTGTTTCTGTCTGTGTCTTTGTCCTTGCTCTGCTTCTGCCGTGTCCTTGTATAGCTCACGTGCAGGCATTCCAGGTGAGCATCTCCACGGGTTAAGGGCTCAGGAGCCAACGGGAATTCTGCAGGTACGCCAGTCGCGCAAGGGAGAGCGGTGGTGCGTCATGGCTGACTGACTCAGTGTTCTTGTAGAGGGCCCTATACATAGGCGAGGGGCGGGGGGGAAGGGCTAAAGGATAGAATTCCCACAGCCACAGACCTTAGTGAGTGAGAGGTCTCTTCAGTCACGCCGCTCTCGGATCTCGCTGCAGGGAGGGATTCTGGTGCCGCTCTCGGGTCGTGCAGCTTGGGGGTGTCTCTAGCGCTGCTCTCGGGTCTCGCTGCTGGGGGGGAGGGGTCTTTGGGGCCACTCTCAGGTCGTGCTGCTGGGAGGGAGTCTGGCGCCTCTCTCGGGTTATGCTGCTGCGGGGAATCTCTGGTGCCGCTCTCGAGTCGCGCTACTGGGGGGGTCTCTGGCGCCTCCTTGGGATCATGCTGCTGGGGGGGTCTCTGGCTTCGCTCTCCGGTCGTGCTGCTGGGGGGGGGTCTCTGTTACCGCTTTCGGGTCGCGCTGTTAGGGGGGGTCTCTGGTGCCGCTCTCGGTAGTGGTGCTGGGGGTGGGGTCTCTGTCTCCACTCTCGGGTCGCGCTGCTGGGGGGAGGTCTCTGGCGCCGCTCTCGGGTCGCACTACTGGGGGTGGTCTCTGGAGCCTCCCTCCGGTCATGCTGCAGACGGGGGGTGTCACTGGCCCCGCTATCAGGTGATGCTGCTGCGGGGGGTCTCTGGCACCTCTCTCGGGTTTTGCTGCTGGGTGGGTGTCTGGGGCCGCTCTCGGGTGATGCTGTTCGGGGAGGTCTCTGGCGCCGCTCTCCGGTAGCGGTGCTGGGGGTGGGGTTTCTGTCTCCACTCTCGGGTAATGCTTCTGGGGGGGGTCTCCGGCACCGGTCTCGGGTCGCGCTCCTTGGGGGTGGGGTCTCTGTCGCCACTTTCATCTCATGCTGCTGGGGGGGGTCTCTGGCGCCACTCTCGGGTGATGCTGCTGGGGGGGGCCTCTGGCTCCCATCTCAGGTCGTGCTGCTGGGGGGGGGGGGAGGTCTCTGTCGCCGTTCTCTGGTGATGCTGCTGGGGGGAGGGTCTCTGGCGCCACTCTTGGGTCGCACTGCTGGGGGCGGGTCTGTGGTGCCGCTCTCGGGTCTTGCTGCTGGGGGGGGTCTCTGGCACCGTTTTCGGGTCACTCTGCTGGGGGAGGTCTCTGGCTTCGCTCTCGGGTCACGCTGCTGGGGAGGGTCTCTGGCGCCGCCCTCGGGACTTGCTGCTGGGGGGGGTCTCTGGCTTCGCTCTCGGGTCGCAATGCCGGGGGGGTTCTTTCGCGCTGCTCTCGGGTTTTGCTGCTGGGGGGGGGGTCTCTTGTTTCGCTCTCGGGTCATGCTGCTGGGGGGGGACTTTGCAAGCGGGGCCGGGTACTAAAGGCACCAAGCAGCTGGCGGAATCACTGAGAACAAGGGTCATGGGGTCGGGGGTTGGTTGAGACTCTTTGGACCAGAGGCAGGGGGTCCAGGCTGCCAAATGTGTCGCGGAGAACCTCCATCTATCGGACGCGGCTTCCTCTCCGCGCTTGCAGAACCGAGCAGCTAAAAGTGTTAGAAGCCAAATCAGAGCGGCTCATGTGTGTGTTAGAAACGGCTACGGGGAGCCAATTGCACTGGCACCTGACGCCTTCTTCAGCCCTTTGTTGCTGCATTCTCAGGCTGGCACCTCTCACAACCATTCATTCATCGTCCAAGCACTCTCTCTCTTATGTACATTCCCTAATTAATGTTTCCCATACAGTATTTTGCATAATAATACAAGAGTTGTAGTTACAAAAGGTTACAAAAGTTTCTGGGTGGCATTTCTTAAAACATTCTCTCTCTGAGCGCTGAGTTAGTTACTGTTATAGTTACAATGCTTCACTTTGCGATTAGGGTTAAGTGCTTCACAATGCTTTGAAGAGAACGGTTGTCAATTGTGTAACAGTAAGTTTGAGCGTGCCCTGGCGCACAGCGAGGGGAGCTGTTTCTGGCTACATAGTAGTATATTTTTAACAGTTTGAAGTTACATGACCTAATATTACATTCCTAACCAATTATATTCTAGAGGGGCAAAAATGTTTAGATTTATAATTAAACAATCCTAACAAATAATAATAATAATAATAATTATAAATCTAAACACTTCTCAAGCTTGATAACACTAAATCTAAACACTTTCACAAGAATAAATCTAAACACTTCTATGCTTCTTCTACTTAACAAACTTCTCCTCCTTAGACTTTTAGTTGTGGGGAACAAATTCTGGGGAGTCACTTCCACTTGGGGAATCCTGTTTCATACTTGACTATGTTATCCCTACACTAAGGCTGGCCGAGAGACTGTCCCGGACTGATCGTAACAGACTGTTCTGTCCGCGAATGGGCTGAGAGTAAAGGGCGTGTTCGGAATCTGTGGCGCCCAATCTGAGGCTGTCCGAGGTGACTCTTAACGGACTGCTCCGTGCGCCAATGGGCGGTGACTCAAGGCGTGTTCTGGGGCTGCTGGCGGCCAATAGGTTGTCCGGGGTGGATTATAACAGACTCTTCTGTCCGCGAATGGGCTGTGACTAAGGGGCGTGTTCTGAATCAGAGGCACCCAATAGGCTGACCCGGCTGCATCTTAACGGACAGCTCTGTCTGCGAATGCGGTGTGACTAGGGGGACTGACCTGCCACTGCTCTCGACCAATAGGCTGTCCGGGGTGGATCTTAATGGGCTGCTCTGTCCTGGAATTGTCTGTGACTTAGGGGTGGTTCCTGGCTGTGTGCCAGCCAATGGGCTTTCGGAAGACAGCCTTGGCGGAGGATAGTGTCGCCCAATGGGCTGTCAGCAAAGGGGATCCTGCCTCTGGTTCGGCCAATGGGCTGCCGCAGGGGGGCGTTGTCTGACTGGGCGGCCGGCGCCGCCATGACAGGAAGGTCCGAGGAGCGCGCGGGGGCGCGAGCGAATCCTGGGTCCGAGTGCGAAGCTCCCCGCCCCCAGCCCGCCCCTTGTTGGTGTCTGGCCCGGGGGAGGAGGGGGCGCGAGGGAAGGTGGGGGAGCGGGCTGGGGGTGGGGTGTCTGGACAGGGGTGAGGTGTAGGAGCAGGCTGGGTGTGAGGGGCCGGGGGGGGCGCTTGGCACTGGGGGGGCAGGAGGGGGTGAGGGGCCGGGGGGGGTGCTCGGCACTGGGGGGGCAGGAGGGGGTGAGGGGCCGGGGGGGTGCTCGGCACTGGGGGGGCAGGAGGGAGGGGGAGGGGCCGGGGGGGGCCTTGGCACTGGGGGGGGGGCAGGAGGGGACAGGGCGCGGGAGAGCGCAGGCGCGGGCGGCGCTGGCTGGGCGGGAAACTCCCGGGACGCTCGCGCTGACGAGGCGGGCGGGAAAACGCTGCGGGGGGCGCTGAGGGGCGGAGCCTGGGGGGCGGGGCGGGAGCTGGCAGTGACGTGGAGCCCCCCCCCCCCCCGCCTGCTTCTCTCCGGGCCCCAGGCTGGACATCGGCGGGGCGGCCCCTGGCGGAGGTGGGGGGGCGATTTCTGCCCCCCCCCCCCGGCGCTGCAGCCTCCCCGGGGAGCAGCGCCCCTGTGACCCCCCCCACGTGGTGCCGGGGGAACGGGGCTGTGGCCCCCCCTTTGGGGCGCGGGAGCTGACCCGGGCTCCAGTCACGTGGGTGTCTCGGGGAGGGGGGGCTGCGGGCCACCGGGGCGCGGGAGTGTCACGTGCCCCCTCCCCCCGCCGGGGAGCCGCGCGCCCTCGAGGGGTGGTTCCCGCGGGCGGGGCACGCACAGAACGTGTCCCGCACGCGGGGGGGGGGGCGGCCTGAGCCCTGCTCCCCGCGCTGCTCGCTGCCTGGGGGCGGGGCCGGGTGCCCGCTGAATCCCCCCTGTGCCCGGGGGGGGGGCAGTTCGGCGGGGGGCGATGCTCTGGCCCTGGCTGCCCGCAGTGCTGCCCAGTGCCCGGCTGTGCCTCCTGCAGAGGCCGAGAGCGTCCTGGGTGGGGGGCGTGTGGGGAGAGGGGGGGAGTGGCTGAGAATTGGGGGGCAAACTTAGGGGCTGCACGGGGCGGGGAGGAGTTTGGTGAGGGGGGATCATACTGCATGGGGCGGAGAGGAGTTTGGGGGGAAGCAGACTGCACGGGGCGGGGAGGAGTTTGGTGAGGGGGGATCAGACTGCATGGCGCGGAGAGGAGTTAGGGGGGTAGGGGATCAGACTGCAGGGGGCGGAGAGGAGTTTCGTGGGGGGTAGGAGATCAGACTGCACGGGGGGAGGAGGAGTTTGGGGGGGGATCAGACTGCACGGGGCGGGGAGGAGTTGGGGGGGATCAGACTGCACGGGGCGAGGAGGAGTTTAGGGGGGGATCAGACTGCACGGGGCGAGGAGGAGTTTGGGGGGGATCAGACTGCACGGGGGTGAGGAGTTTGGGGGGATCAGACTGCATGGGGCGGGGAGGAGTTTGGGGGGGATCAGACTGCACGGGGCGGACAGGAGTTTTGGGGAGCGATCAGACTGCACGGGGGAGGAGGAGTTTGGAGGGGGATCAGACTGCACGGGGCGGGGAGGAGTTTGGGGGGATCGGACTGCACAGGGCGGGGAGGTGTTTGGGGGGGATCGGACTGCACGGAGTGGGGAGGAGTTTGGGGGGGGATCAGACTGCACGGGGCGGGGAGGAGTTTTGGGGGAGATCGGACTGCACGGGGCGGGGAGGAGTTTGGGGGGATCGGACTGCACGGGGCGGGGAAGAGTTTGGGGGGGATCGGACTGCACGGGGCGCGGAGGAGTTTGGGGGGGATCAGATTGCACGGGGGGAGAGGAGTTTGGGGGGATCAGATTGCACGGGGGGGAGGATCAGACTGCACGGGGGGGGAGGAGTTTGGGGGGGATCAGACTGCACGGGGGGAGAGCGGTGCATGCAAATGATGGAACGCGGGGCACGTTCTATCGGCTCCCGGGCGAGTGACACGTGGGTTTGTGTGGCACACAGACGGGTCCCAGGCTCCGTCATTAATGGCAGGGGCGGGGCCTGATCTGGGGGCGGGGCCACTGACTGGCAGGAACTCAGCTGGGACACAGAAGTGAGCGGCAGAAAACTCCTCGGGGTCTCCGGAAAATCCTCGCACGGCCCCTCTGGGCTTGTGAACGGGACGCAGCAGAGGCAGCCGCCCCCCTCCCCACCCACCCGCCTCACGCTCCCCGCTGCACTTTCGAAGGCAACAGCAGCATCAGCCTGTCCCGCTGCCAGTCCCTGCACAAGCCGGCTGGGAAATTTGGTGTTGGGGGGAGCAGACTGCACGGGGCGGAGAGGAGTTTGGGGGTGGTGGGGGATCAGACTGCATGGAGCGGAGAGGAGTTTGGGGGGAAGCAGACTGCACGGGGCGGGGAGGAGTTTGGTGAGGGGGGATCACACTGCACGGGGCGGAGAGGAGTTTGGTGAGGGGGGATCATACTGCATGGGGCGGAGAGGAGTTTGGGGGGAAGCAGACTGCACGGGGCGGGGAGGAGTTTGGTGAGGGGGGATCAGACTGCATGGCGCGGAGAGGAGTTTGGGGGGGAAGCAGACTGCACGGGGCGGGGAGGAGTTTGGTGAGGGGGGATCAGACTGCATGGGGCGGAGAGGAGTTTGGGGGGAAGCAGACTGCACGGGGCGGGGAGGAGTTTGGTGAGGGGGGATCAGACTGCATGGGGCGGAGAGGAGTTTGGGGGGAAGCAGACTGCACGGGGCGGGGAGGAGTTTGGTGAGGGGGGATCATACTGCACGGGGCGGAGAGGAGTTTGGTGAGGGGGGATCATACTGCATGGGGCGGAGAGGAGTTTGGGGGGAAGCAGACTGCACGGGGCGGGGAGGAGTTTGGTGAGGGGGTATCAGACTGCATGGCGCGGAGAGGAGTTAGGGGGGTAGGGGATCAGACTGCAGGGGGCGGAGAGGAGTTTCGTGGGGGGTAGGAGATCAGACTGCACGGGGCGGGGAGGAGTTGGGGGGGGATCAGACTGCACGGGGGGAGGAGTTTGGGGGGGATCAGACTGCACGGGGCGGGGAGGAGTTTGCGGGGGAGCAGACTGCACGGGGCGGGGAGGAGTTTGGGGGGGTTCAGACTGCATGGGGCGGGGAGGAGTTTGGGGGGGGAGCAGACTGCACGGGGCGAGGAGGAGTTTGGGGGGATCAGACTGCATGTGGCGGGGAGGAGTTTGGGGGGGATCAGACTGCACGGGGGGGAGGATCAGACTCCACGGGGCGGCGAGGAGTTTGGGGAGGGGTTCAGACTGCACGGGGCGGAGAGGAGTTTGGGGAGGGGATCAGACTACACGGGGCGGAGAGGAGTTTGGGGGGCATCGGACTGCACGGGGCGGGGAGGAGTTTGGGGGGATGGGACTGCACGGGGCGGGGAGGAGTTTGGGGGGATCAGACTGCACGGAGCGGGGAGGAGTTTGGGGGGATCAGACTGCACGGGGGGGAGGATCAGACTGCACGGAGCGGGGAGGAGTTTGGGGGGGGGGATCAGACTGCACGGGGGGAGGATCAGACTGCACGAGGCAGGGAGGAGCTTTGGGGGGGATCAGACTGCACGGGGCGGACAGGAGTTTGGGGGGGCGATCAGACTGCACGGGGCGGAGGGGAGTGTGGGGGGGATCAGACTGCACGGGGGGGAGAGGAGTTTGGGGGGGATCAGACTGCACGGGGCGGGGAGGAGTTTGGGGGGATCGGACTGCACGGGGGGAGAGGAGTTTGGGGGGATCAGATTGCACGGGGGGGAGGATCAGACTGCACGGGGGGGAGGAGTTTGGGGGGGGATCAGACTGCACGGGGCAGGGAGGAGTTTGAGGGGGATCAGACTGCACGGGGGGAGAGGAGTTTGGGGGGATCAGACTGCACGGGGGGGAGGATCAGACTGCACGGGGCGGAGGGGAAGTTTGGGGGGATCAGACTGCACGGGGGGGAGGAGTTTGAGGGGGATCAGACTGCACGGGGCGGGGAGGAGTTTGGGGGGATCAGACTGCACGGGGCTGGGAGGAGTTTGGGGGGGAAGGGTTGCCGCGGAGTCTCCTCTCCCGAGTGGGGGCGGAGCATCAGCTGCGGACGCTGCCGTCTCTGAGGCAGGAGCCCCGCCCAGCAATGGGGAGGGGCGGGTTGAGGGGGAGTAGGGAAAGTAGCCGCAGTGGCTTGTGGGAAACTGAGTGCCCCTGTCCGCAGCTCCCATCGGCCATTGCAGGGCCAGGGCAGGCCCGGCGCTGTTCGGTTGGGCGGGTGCAGCGGAAGTGACATCACAACGGGGCATTGACCAGGGAGCGACGCGGTTGGTCCCGCGCTCGTGTCACTCCAAGTGTTAGCGACGCATCCTGGGACTTGTAGTTCTCATAGTGCGGCCTCCCGGGGCACGTCGCAGCGCGCCTCGCCCCTATCATAGCCCCGCCCCCCGGCATAGCCCCGCCCAGCGTGTTCTTAGTTCGGAATGGGGCATTTCTACCCTAAAAACAATCTTTTTTATTAGGAAATAACGGCCCTTAGCAGAGCAACAGTGACACTCGGTAGTCACCGGCGGTAATGCACGTGTAATTCCGAAGCGCCTCCACAGTGCCGCTCGGTGGTCATTGCGGGTAATGCACGTGTAATTCCGTAGCGCCTCCACAGTGCCGCTCGGTGGTCATTGCGGGTAATGCACGTGTAATTCCGTAGCGCCTCCACAGTGCCGCTCGGTGGTCATTGCGGGTAATGCACGTGTAATTCCGTAGCGCCTCCACGGTGCCGCTCGGTGGTCATTGCGGGTAATGCACGTGTAATTCCGAAGCGCCTCCACAGTGCCGCTCGGTGGTCATTGCCGGTAATGCACGTGTAATTCCGTAGCGCCTCCACAGTGCCGCTCGGTGGTCATTGCAGGTAATGCACGTGTAATTCCATCGCCCCCAGCTGCTGTCCCTGCTCCGCACGCCACGTGGCCCCAGTCTTGCCCTTTGACAGCAGGCAAAGTAAGAAGCTCGTTATTTCCAGGCTCCGCGCAGCCCTCTCCCCTCCTGCCCCCGGCCCCCTCATCCCACACACCAGGCTCCGCGCAGCCCTCTCCCCTCCTGCCCATGGCCCCCTCATCCCACACACCAGGCTCCGCGCAGCCCCCTCCCCTCCTGCTTCCTCACCCCAGCCTGCACCCCGTCCATACTCTTATCCCGGGGCCCTTCCTCTCCCCAGCCTGCACCCCCGTCCATATGCTTATCCCGGGGCCCTTCCTCCCCCCAGCCTGCACCCCCATCCATATTCTTATCCCGGGGCCCTTCCTCACTCCAGTCTGCACGCCCATTCATGGGAGCCATCAGTCCACCTTTTCCCTGCACCACATTCAGTAAAGTGTCTGATCAGGGTATGAGAGCAGCCCTGAGCCTTTGTCTCCACTCAGCAGGTTGCACCACACAGGATATGTGGATGGTCCTGGGCTTTGTACAGCACTCCAGACTGACCCCTGGACACGGCTTCTGGGTCCTAGCCCTTTGCTGTCACTCCTGCCCGAGGGCTTTGCTGGCTCCAGACTGGGTAACAGCTGGGAAACTGGCTGGGCAGTGGGCTGAGAAGATACCGTCCGAGATGGACTTGAGCTGCCTGGACGTGATTCTCGGAACACGTGAAGGGTCCTCAGCGTTCGGCCTTCCCATGGCTCTGTGTGAGTAAGAGGTGCGTGCTTTGAAATCTTCAAGCGTCCTGGCAGTATGTTTCTTCTGAGGCAGAGAGCTTCCTGCTGGGGCACGGAGCCTGGTGGCTTGGGGACTGGTGAAGGGGCAGTAGGCGGTTCAACAGTGCGTGGATAGATATTCAAGGCCTCCGTTCTCTCCGAGTTCCTGGAGTGGCAGCGGGAGGGGGTGGCCGATGGTGGGAGGAGAAGCGATGCCGCGTCCTTGCGGACTGAAAAGCTAAGTTGTTTGTTTGTTTTTTCCCCTCAGCTGTGTTCGGTAGCGAGCGATAAGAAGTCAACCCTCCCGGTGTCCTCCCGTCTGGGGATGGAACGGAAAAGAGAACGGCGAGCTTGGGAGCTTGGTCGAAGCGAGGCGAGAACCGTCCTGCTGGGAGCGGAGCAGCCATCGCTGACCGGGAGATAAGTGTCGGGTCTGGAAATCTCTCCGCTTACGGCCCACTCGGGTCTAGGAAGGGAAGTCACGTTTGCTTAGACAGCGAGTCCGAGCGGAGGTTCCCGAGGTGCTTCCTTGGTAGTGGGAGAAACAGGGCTCCCGTTTGTCAGGGGTGCTGGTTTCTCTGGAACACGGTGTCCTTCTCAGCAGACGCTTGGCTCGAGGAGGAAGACGCAAGGTGGTAAGGTTTCTGACTGCCTCTTATGTGTTTCTCTCTTGTTGCTCTCTCGTATTGGCCAATACGTCCTGTCTGTCTTTTTCTGTCTATGTCTTTGTCCTTCCTCTGCTTCTGCCGTGTCCTTGTACAGCACACTTGCAGGCATTCCAGGTGAGCATCTCCAAGGGTTAAGGGCTCAGGAGCCAACGGGAATTCAGCAGGTTCGCAAGTCGCGCAAGGGAGAGCGGTGGTGCATCATGGCTGAATGACTCGGTGTTCTTGTAGAGGACCCGATACATAGGCGAGAGGGGGGGAAAGGGCTAAAGGATAGAATTCCCACAGCCACAGACTTTAGTGAGTGAGAGCTAACGCTGGGCTTTTTCGGCCACCCTTGCAGAGGAATCAGTGCGTGGCCGTGGGCGGAGAATAAATCGTCCGAGATGTACTTGAGCTGCCTGGACGTGATTCTCGGAACATGTGAAGGGTCCTCAGCGTTCGGCCTTCCCATGGCTCTGTGTGAGTAAGAGGTGCGTGCTTTGAAATCTTTAAGCGTCCTGGCAGTATGTTTCTTCTGAGGCAGAGAGCTTCCTGCTGGGTCACGGAGCCTGGTGGCTTGGGGACTGGTGAAGGGGCATAGGCAGTTCAACAGAGCGTGGATAGATATTCAAGGCCTCCGTTCTCTCCGCGTTCCTGGAGTGTCAGCGGGAGGGGGTGGCCGATGGTGGGAGGCAGCGGTGCGATGGTGGGAGGAGAAGCGATGCCGCGTCCTTGCGGACTGAAAAGCTAAGTTGTTTGTTTGTTTTTTCCCCTCTGCTGTGTTCGGTAGTGAGCGATAAGAAGTCAACCCTCCCGGTGTCCTCCCGTCTGGGGATGGAACGGAAACGAGAACAGCGAGCTCGGGAGCTTGGTCGAAGCGAGGCGAGAACCGTCCGGCTGGGAGCGGAGCAGCCATCGCTGACAGGGAGATAAGTGTCGGGTTTGGAAATCTCTCGGCTTACGGCGCACTCGGGTCTAGGAAGGGAAGTCAGGTTTGCTTAGACAGCGAGTCCGAGCGGAGGTTCGCGAGGTGATTCCTTGGTAGTGGGAGAAACAGGGCTTCCGTTTGTCAGGGGTGCTGATTTCTCTGGAACACGGTGTCCTTCTCAGCAGACGCTTGGCTCGAGGAGGAAGACGCAAGGCGGTAAGGTTTCCGTCTGCCTCTCATGTGTTTCTCTCTTGTTGCTCTCTCGTATTGGCCAATACGTTCTGTCTGTCTGTTTCTGTCTGTGTCTTTGTCCTTGCTCTGCTTCTGCCGTGTCCTTGTATAGCTCACGTGCAGGCATTCCAGGTGAGCATCTCCACGGGTTAAGGGCTCAGGAGCCAACGGGAATTCTGCAGGTACGCCAGTCGCGCAAGGGAGAGCGGTGGTGCGTCATGGCTGACTGACTCAGTGTTCTTGTAGAGGGCCCTATACATAGGCGAGGGGCGGGGGGGAAGGGCTAAAGGATAGAATTCCCACAGCCACAGACCTTAGTGAGTGAGAGGTCTCTTCAGTCACGCCGCTCTCGGATCTCGCTGCAGGGAGGGATTCTGGTGCCGCTCTCGGGTCGTGCAGCTTGGGGGTGTCTCTAGCGCTGCTCTCGGGTCTCGCTGCTGGGGGGGAGGGGTCTTTGGGGCCACTCTCAGGTCGTGCTGCTGGGAGGGAGTCTGGCGCCTCTCTCGGGTTATGCTGCTGCGGGGAATCTCTGGTGCCGCTCTCGAGTCGCGCTACTGGGGGGGTCTCTGGCGCCTCCTTGGGATCATGCTGCTGGGGGGGTCTCTGGCTTCGCTCTCCGGTCGTGCTGCTGGGGGGGGGTCTCTGTTACCGCTTTCGGGTCGCGCTGTTAGGGGGGGTCTCTGGTGCCGCTCTCGGTAGTGGTGCTGGGGGGGGGGTCTCTGTCTCCACTCTCGGGTCGCGCTGCTGGGGGGAGGTCTCTGGCGCCGCTCTCGGGTCGCACTACTGGGGGTGGTCTCTGGAGCCTCCCTCCGGTCATGCTGCAGACGGGGGGTGTCACTGGCCCCGCTATCAGGTGATGCTGCTGCGGGGGGTCTCTGGCACCTCTCTCGGGTTTTGCTGCTGGGTGGGTGTCTGGGGCCGCTCTCGGGTGATGCTGTTCGGGGAGGTCTCTGGCGCCGCTCTCCGGTAGCGGTGCTGGGGGTGGGGTTTCTGTCTCCACTCTCGGGTAATGCTTCTGGGGGGGTCTCCGGCGCCGGTCTCGGGTCGCGCTCCTTGGGGGTGGGGTCTCTGTCGCCACTTTCATCTCATGCTGCTGGGGGGGGTCTCTGGCGCCACTCTCGGGTGATGCTGCTGGGGGGGGCCTCTGGCTCCCATCTCAGGTCGTGCTGCTGGGGGGGGGGGGAGGTCTCTGTCGCCGTTCTCTGGTGATGCTGCTGGGGGGAGGGTCTCTGGCGCCACTCTTGGGTCGCACTGCTGGGGGCGGGTCTGTGGTGCCGCTCTCGGGTCTTGCTGCTGGGGGGGGTCTCTGGCACCGTTTTCGGGTCACTCTGCTGGGGGAGGTCTCTGGCTTCGCTCTCGGGTCACGCTGCTGGGGAGGGTCTCTGGCGCCGCCCTCGGGACTTGCTGCTGGGGGGGGGTCTCTGGCTTCGCTCTCGGGTCGCAATGCCGGGGGGGTTCTTTCGCGCTGCTCTCGGGTTTTGCTGCTGGGGGGGGGTCTCTTGTTTCGCTCTCGGGTCATGCTGCTGGGGGGGGACTTTGCAAGCGGGGCCGGGTACTAAAGGCACCAAGCAGCTGGCAGAATCACTGAGAACAAGGGTCATGGGGTCGGGGTTGGTTGAGACTCTTTGGACCAGAGGCAGGGGGTCCAGGCTGCCAAATGTGTCGCGGAGAACCTCCATCTATCGGACGCGGCTTCCTCTCCGCGCTTGCAGAACCGAGCAGCTAAAAGTGTTAGAAGCCAAATCAGAGCGGCTCATGTGTGTGTTAGAAACGGCTACGGGGAGCCAATTGCACTGGCACCTGACGCCTTCTTCAGCCCTTTGTTGCTGCATTCTCAGGCTGGCACCTCTCACAACCATTCATTCATCGTCCAAGCACTCTCTCTCTTATGTACATTCCCTAATTAATGTTTCCCATACAGTATTTTGCATAATAATACAAGAGTTGTAGTTACAAAAAGTTACAAAAGTTTCTGGGTGGCATTTCTTAAAACATTCTCTCTCTGAGCGCTGAGTTAGTTACTGTTATAGTTACAATGCTTCACTTTGCGATTAGGGTTAAGTGCTTCACAATGCTTTGAAGAGAACGGTTGTCAATTGTGTAACAGTAAGTTTGAGCGTGCCCTGGCGCACAGCGAGGGGAGCTGTTTCTGGCTACATAGTAGTATATTTTTAACAGTTTGAAGTTACATGACCTAATATTACATTCCTAACCAATTATATTCTAGAGGGGCAAAAATGTTTAGATTTATAATTAAACAATCCTAACAAATAATAATAATAATAATAATTATAAATCTAAACACTTCTCAAGCTTGATAACACTAAATCTAAACACTTTCACAAGAATAAATCTAAACACTTCTATGCTTCTTCTACTTAACAAACTTCTCCTCCTTAGACTTTTAGTTGTGGGGAACAAATTCTGGGGAGTCACTTCCACTTGCGGGAATCCTGTTTCATACTTGACTATGTTATCCCTACACTAAGGCTGGCCGAGAGACTGTCCCGGACTGATCGTAACAGACTGTTCTGTCCGCGAATGGGCTGAGAGTAAAGGGCGTGTTCGGAATCTGTGGCGCCCAATCTGAGGCTGTCCGAGGTGACTCTTAACGGACTGCTCCGTGCGCCAATGGGCGGTGACTCAAGGCGTGTTCTGGGGCTGCTGGCGGCCAATAGGTTGTCCGGGGTGGATTATAACAGACTCTTCTGTCCGCGAATGGGCTGTGACTAAGGGGCGTGTTCTGAATCAGAGGCACCCAATAGGCTGACCCGGCTGCATCTTAACGGACAGCTCTGTCTGCGAATGCGGTGTGACTAGGGGGACTGACCTGCCACTGCTCTCGACCAATAGGCTGTCCGGGGTGGATCTTAATGGGCTGCTCTGTCCTGGAATTGTCTGTGACTTAGGGGTGGTTCCTGGCTGTGTGCCAGCCAATGGGCTTTCGGAAGACAGCCTTGGCGGAGGATAGTGTCGCCCAATGGGCTGTCAGCAAAGGGGATCCTGCCTCTGGTTCGGCCAATGGGCTGCCGCAGGGGGGCGTTGTCTGACTGGGCGGCCGGCGCCGCCATGACAGGAAGGTCCGAGGAGCGCGCGGGGGCGCGAGCGAATCCTGGGTCCGAGTGCGAAGCTCCCCGCCCCGAGCCCGCCCCTTGTTGGTGTCTGGCCCGGGGGAGGAGGGGGCGCGAGGGAAGGTGGGGGAGCGGGCTGGGGGTGGGGTGTCTGGACAGGGGTGAGGTGTAGGAGCAGGCTGGGTGTGAGGGGCCGGGGGGGGGCGCTTGGCACTGGGGGGGCAGGAGGGGGGGAGGGGCCGGGGGGGTGCTCGGCACTGGGGGGGCAGGAGGGAGGGGGAGGGGCCGGGGGGGGCCTTGGCACTGGGGGGGGCAGGAGGGGACAGGGCGCGGGAGAGCGCAGGCGCGGGCGGCGCTGGCTGGGCGGGAAACTCCCGGGACGCTCGCGCTGACGAGGCGGGCGGGAAAACGCTGCGGGGGGCGCTGAGGGGCGGAGCCTGGGGGGCGGGGCGGGAGCTGGCAGTGACGTGGAGCCCCCCCCCCCGCCTGCTTCTCTCCGGGCCCCAGGCTGGACATCGGCGGGGCGGCCCCTGGCGGAGGTGGGGGGGCGATTTCTGCCCCCCCCCCCCCCGGCGCTGCAGCCTCCCCGGGGAGCAGCGCCCCTGTGACCCCCCCCACGTGGTGCCGGGGGAACGGGGCTGTGGCCCCCCCTTTGGGGCGCGGGAGCTGACCCGGGCTCCAGTCACGTGGGTGTCTCGGGGAGGGGGGGCTGCGGGCCACCGGGGCGCGGGAGTGTCACGTGCCCCCTCCCCCCGCCGGGGAGCCGCGCGCCCTCGAGGGGTGGTTCCCGCGGGCGGGGCACGCACAGAACGTGTCCCGCACGCGGGGGGGCGGGGCGGCCTGAGCCCTGCTCCCCGCGCTGCTCGCTGCCTGGGGGCGGGGCCGGGTGCCCGCTGAATCCCCCCTGTGCCCGGGGGGGGGCAGTTCGGCGGGGGGCGATGCTCTGGCCCTGGCTGCCCGCAGTGCTGCCCAGTGCCCGGCTGTGCCTCCTGCAGAGGCCGAGAGCGTCCTGGGTGGGGGGCGTGTGGGGAGAGGGGGGGAGTGGCTGAGAATTGGGGGGCAAACTTAGGGGCTGCACGGGGCGGGGAGGAGTTTGGTGAGGGGGGATCATACTGCATGGGGCGGAGAGGAGTTTGGGGGGAAGCAGACTGCACGGGGCGGGGAGGAGTTTGGTGAGGGGGGATCAGACTGCATGGCGCGGAGAGGAGTTAGGGGGGTAGGGGATCAGACTGCAGGGGGCGGAGAGGAGTTTCGTGGGGGGTAGGAGATCAGACTGCACGGGGCGAGGAGGAGTTTGGGGGGGGATCAGACTGCACGGGGCGGGGAGGAGTTGGGGGGGGATCAGACTGCACGGGGCGGGGAGGAGTTTGGGGGGGATCAGACTGCACGGGGCGAGGAGGAGTTTAGGGGGGGATCAGACTGCACGGGGGGAGGAGTTTGGGGGGGATCAGACTGCACGGGGGTGAGGAGTTTGGGGGGATCAGACTGCATGGGGCGGGGAGGAGTTTGGGGGGGATCAGACTGCACGGGGCGGACAGGAGTTTTGGGGAGCGATCAGACTGCACGGGGGAGGAGGAGTTTGGAGGGGGATCAGACTGCACGGGGCGGGGAGGAGTTTGGGGGGGATCGGACTGCACAGGGCGGGGAGGTGTTTGGGGGGGATCGGACTGCACGGAGTGGGGAGGAGTTTGGGGGGGGATCAGACTGCACGGGGCGGGGAGGAGTTTTGGGGGAGATCGGACTGCACGGGGCGGGGAGGAGTTTGGGGGGATCGGACTGCACGGGGCGGGGAAGAGTTTGGGGGGGATCGGACTGCACGGGGCGCGGAGGAGTTTGGGGGGGATCAGATTGCACGGGGGGAGAGGAGTTTGGGGGGATCAGATTGCACGGGGGGGAGGATCAGACTGCACGTGGGGGGAGGAGTTTGGGGGGGATCAGACTGCACGGGGGGAGAGCGGTGCATGCAAATGATGGAACGCGGGGCACGTTCTATCGGCTCCCGGGCGAGTGACACGTGGGTTTGTGTGGCACACAGACGGGTCCCAGGCTCCGTCATTAATGGCAGGGGCGGGGCCTGATCTGGGGGCGGGGCCACTGACTGGCAGGAACTCAGCTGGGACACAGAAGTGAGCGGCAGAAAACTCCTCGGGGTCTCCGGAAAATCCTCGCACGGCCCCTCTGGGCTTGTGAACGGGACGCAGCAGAGGCAGCCGCCCCCCTCCCCACCCACCCGCCTCACGCTCCCCGCTGCACTTTCGAAGGCAACAGCAGCATCAGCCTGTCCCGCTGCCAGTCCCTGCACAAGCCGGCTGGGAAATTTGGTGTTGGGGGGAGCAGACTGCACGGGGCGGAGAGGAGTTTGGGGGTGGTGGGGGATCAGACTGCATGGAGCGGAGAGGAGTTTGGGGGGAAGCAGACTGCACGGGGCGGGGAGGAGTTTGGTGAGGGGGGATCATACTGCACGGGGCGGAGAGGAGTTTGGTGAGGGGGGATCATACTGCATGGGGCGGAGAGGAGTTTGGGGGGAAGCAGACTGCACGGGGCGGAGAGGAGTTTGGTGAGGGGGGATCAGACTGCATGGGGCGGAGAGGAGTTTGGGGGGGAAGCAGACTGCACGGGGCGGGGAGGAGTTTGGTGAGGGGGGATCAGACTGCATGGGGCGGAGAGGAGTTTGGTGAGGGGGGATCATACTGCATGGGGCGGAGAGGAGTTTGGGGGGAAGCAGACTGCACGGGGCGGGGAGGAGTTTGGTGAGGGGGGATCAGACTGCATGGCGCGGAGAGGAGTTAGGGGGGTAGGGGATCAGACTGCAGGGGGCGGAGAGGAGTTTCGTGGGGGGTAGGAGATCAGACTGCACGGGGCGGGGAGGAGTTGGGGGGGATCAGACTGCACGGGGGGAGGAGTTTGGGGGGGATCAGACTGCACGGGGCGGGGAGGAGTTTGCGGGGGAGCAGACTGCACGGGGCGGGGAGGAGTTTGGGGGGGTTCAGACTGCATGGGGCGGGGAGGAGTTTGGGGGGGGAGCAGACTGCACGGGGCGGGGAGGAGTTTGGGGGGATCAGACTGCATGTGGCGGGGAGGAGTTTGGGGGGGATCAGACTGCACGGGGGGGAGGATCAGACTCCACGGGGCGGCGAGGAGTTTGGGGAGGGGTTCAGACTGCACGGGGCGGAGAGGAGTTTGGGGAGGGGATCAGACTACACGGGGCGGAGAGGAGTTTGGGGGGGATCGGACTGCACGGGGCGGGGAGGAGTTTGGGGGGATGGGACTGCACGGGGCGGGGAGGAGTTTGGGGGGATCAGACTGCACGGAGCGGGGAGGAGTTTGGGGGGATCAGACTGCACGGGGGGGAGGATCAGACTGCACGGAGCGGGGAGGAGTTTGGGGGGGGGATCAGACTGCACGGGGGGAGGATCAGACTGCACGAGGCAGGGAGGAGCTTTGGGGGGGATCAGACTGCACGGGGCGGACAGGAGTTTGGGGGGGCGATCAGACTGCACGGGGCGGAGGGGAGTGTGGGGGGGATCAGACTGCACGGGGGGGAGAGGAGTTTGGGGGGGATCAGACTGCACGGGGCGGGGAGGAGTTTGGGGGGATCGGACTGCACGGGGGGAGAGGAGTTTGGGGGGATCAGATTGCACGGGGGGGAGGATCAGACTGCACGGGGGGGAGGAGTTTGGGGGGGATCAGACTGCACGGGGCAGGGAGGAGTTTGAGGGGGATCAGACTGCACGGGGGGAGAGGAGTTTGGGGGGATCAGACTGCACGGGGGGGAGGATCAGACTGCACGGGGCGGAGGGGAAGTTTGGGGGGATCAGACTGCACGGGGGGGAGGAGTTTGAGGGGGATCAGACTGCACGGGGCGGGGAGGAGTTTGGGGGGATCAGACTGCACGGGGCTGGGAGGAGTTTGGGGGGGAAGGGTTGCCGCGGAGTCTCCTCTCCCGAGTGGGGGCGGAGCATCAGCTGCGGACGCTGCCGTCTCTGAGGCAGGAGCCCCGCCCAGCAATGGGGAGGGGCGGGTTGAGGGGGAGTAGGGAAAGTAGCCGCAGTGGCTTGTGGGAAACTGAGTGCCCCTGTCCGCAGCTCCCATCGGCCATTGCAGG
Organism: Pelodiscus sinensis; assembly: GCF_052426305.1. Lineage (NCBI taxonomy): Eukaryota > Metazoa > Chordata > Testudines > Trionychidae > Pelodiscus > Pelodiscus sinensis. The sequence goes on along the minus strand of NC_143085.1, from coordinate 166,870 downwards.
GCCAGGGCAGGCCCGGCGCTGTTCGGTTGGGCGGGTGCAGCGGAAGTGACATCACAACGGGGCATTGACCAGGGAGCGACGCGGTTGGTCCCGCGCTCGTGTCACTCCAAGTGTTAGCGACGCATCCTGGGACTTGTAGTTCTCATAGTGCGGCCTCCCGGGGCACGTCGCAGCGCGCCTCGCCCCTATCATAGCCCCGCCCCCCGGCATAGCCCCGCCCAGCGTGTTCTTAGTTCGGAATGGGGCATTTCTACCCTAAAAACAATCTTTTTTATTAGGAAATAACGGCCCTTAGCAGAGCAACAGTGACACTCGGTAGTCACCGGCGGTAATGCACGTGTAATTCCGAAGCGCCTCCACAGTGCCGCTCGGTGGTCATTGCGGGTAATGCACGTGTAATTCCGTAGCGCCTCCACAGTGCCGCTCGGTGGTCATTGCGGGTAATGCACGTGTAATTCCGTAGCGCCTCCACAGTGCCGCTCGGTGGTCATTGCGGGTAATGCACGTGTAATTCCGAAGCGCCTCCACAGTGCCGCTCGGTGGTCATTGCGGGTAATGCACGTGTAATTCCGTAGCGCCTCCACAGTGCCGCTCGGTGGTCATTGCAGGTAATGCACGTGTAATTCCATCGCCCCCAGCTGCTGTCCCTGCTCCGCACGCCACGTGGCCCCAGTCTTGCCCTTTGACAGCAGGCAAAGTAAGAAGCTCGTTATTTCCAGGCTCCGCGCAGCCCTCTCCCCTCCTGCCCCCGGCCCCCTCATCCCACACACCAGGCTCCGCGCAGCCCTCTCCCCTCCTGCCCATGGCCCCCTCATCCCACACACCAGGCTCCGCGCAGCCCCCTCCCCTCCTGCTTCCTCACCCCAGCCTGCACCCCGTCCATACTCTTATCCCGGGGCCCTTCCTCTCCCCAGCCTGCACCCCCGTCCATATGCTTATCCCGGGGCCCTTCCTCCCCCCAGCCTGCACCCCCATCCATATTCTTATCCCGGGGCCCTTCCTCACTCCAGTCTGCACGCCCATTCATGGGAGCCATCAGTCCACCTTTTCCCTGCACCACATTCAGTAAAGTGTCTGATCAGGGTATGAGAGCAGCCCTGAGCCTTTGTCTCCACTCAGCAGGTTGCACCACACAGGATATGTGGATGGTCCTGGGCTTTGTACAGCACTCCAGACTGACCCCTGGACACGGCTTCTGGGTCCTAGCCCTTTGCTGTCACTCCTGCCCGAGGGCTTTGCTGGCTCCAGACTGGGTAACAGCTGGGAAACTGGCTGGGCAGTGGGCTGAGAAGATACCGTCCGAGATGGACTTGAGCTGCCTGGACGTGATTCTCGGAACACGTGAAGGGTCCTCAGCGTTCGGCCTTCCCATGGCTCTGTGTGAGTAAGAGGTGCGTGCTTTGAAATCTTCAAGCGTCCTGGCAGTATGTTTCTTCTGAGGCAGAGAGCTTCCTGCTGGGGCACGGAGCCTGGTGGCTTGGGGACTGGTGAAGGGGCAGTAGGCGGTTCAACAGTGCGTGGATAGATATTCAAGGCCTCCGTTCTCTCCGAGTTCCTGGAGTGGCAGCGGGAGGGGGTGGCCGATGGTGGGAGGAGAAGCGATGCCGCGTCCTTGCGGACTGAAAAGCTAAGTTGTTTGTTTGTTTTTTCCCCTCAGCTGTGTTCGGTAGCGAGCGATAAGAAGTCAACCCTCCCGGTGTCCTCCCGTCTGGGGATGGAACGGAAAAGAGAACGGCGAGCTTGGGAGCTTGGTCGAAGCGAGGCGAGAACCGTCCTGCTGGGAGCGGAGCAGCCATCGCTGACCGGGAGATAAGTGTCGGGTCTGGAAATCTCTCCGCTTACGGCCCACTCGGGTCTAGGAAGGGAAGTCACGTTTGCTTAGACAGCGAGTCCGAGCGGAGGTTCCCGAGGTGCTTCCTTGGTAGTGGGAGAAACAGGGCTCCCGTTTGTCAGGGGTGCTGGTTTCTCTGGAACACGGTGTCCTTCTCAGCAGACGCTTGGCTCGAGGAGGAAGACGCAAGGTGGTAAGGTTTCTGACTGCCTCTTATGTGTTTCTCTCTTGTTGCTCTCTCGTATTGGCCAATACGTCCTGTCTGTCTGTTTCTGTCTATGTCTTTGTCCTTCCTCTGCTTCTGCCGTGTCCTTGTACAGCACACTTGCAGGCATTCCAGGTGAGCATCTCCAAGGGTTAAGGGCTCAGGAGCCAACGGGAATTCAGCAGGTTCGCAAGTCGCGCAAGGGAGAGCGGTGGTGCATCATGGCTGAATGACTCGGTGTTCTTGTAGAGGACCCGATACATAGGCGAGAGGGGGGGAAAGGGCTAAAGGATAGAATTCCCACAGCCACAGACTTTAGTGAGTGAGAGCTAACGCTGGGCTTTTTCGGCCACCCTTGCAGAGGAATCAGTGCGTGGCCGTGGGCGGAGAATAAATCGTCCGAGATGTACTTGAGCTGCCTGGACGTGATTCTCGGAACATGTGAAGGGTCCTCAGCGTTCGGCCTTCCCATGGCTCTGTGTGAGTAAGAGGTGCGTGCTTTGAAATCTTTAAGCGTCCTGGCAGTATGTTTCTTCTGAGGCAGAGAGCTTCCTGCTGGGTCACGGAGCCTGGTGGCTTGGGGACTGGTGAAGGGGCATAGGCAGTTCAACAGAGCGTGGATAGATATTCAAGGCCTCCGTTCTCTCCGCGTTCCTGGAGTGTCAGCGGGAGGGGGTGGCCGATGGTGGGAGGCAGCGGTGCGATGGTGGGAGGAGAAGCGATGCCGCGTCCTTGCGGACTGAAAAGCTAAGTTGTTTGTTTGTTTTTTCCCCTCTGCTGTGTTCGGTAGTGAGCGATAAGAAGTCAACCCTCCCGGTGTCCTCCCGTCTGGGGATGGAACGGAAACGAGAACAGCGAGCTCGGGAGCTTGGTCGAAGCGAGGCGAGAACCGTCCGGCTGGGAGCGGAGCAGCCATCGCTGACAGGGAGATAAGTGTCGGGTTTGGAAATCTCTCGGCTTACGGCGCACTCGGGTCTAGGAAGGGAAGTCAGGTTTGCTTAGACAGCGAGTCCGAGCGGAGGTTCGCGAGGTGATTCCTTGGTAGTGGGAGAAACAGGGCTTCCGTTTGTCAGGGGTGCTGATTTCTCTGGAACACGGTGTCCTTCTCAGCAGACGCTTGGCTCGAGGAGGAAGACGCAAGGCGGTAAGGTTTCCGTCTGCCTCTCATGTGTTTCTCTCTTGTTGCTCTCTCGTATTGGCCAATACGTTCTGTCTGTCTGTTTCTGTCTGTGTCTTTGTCCTTGCTCTGCTTCTGCCGTGTCCTTGTATAGCTCACGTGCAGGCATTCCAGGTGAGCATCTCCACGGGTTAAGGGCTCAGGAGCCAACGGGAATTCTGCAGGTACGCCAGTCGCGCAAGGGAGAGCGGTGGTGCGTCATGGCTGACTGACTCAGTGTTCTTGTAGAGGGCCCTATACATAGGCGAGGGGCGGGGGGGAAGGGCTAAAGGATAGAATTCCCACAGCCACAGACCTTAGTGAGTGAGAGGTCTCTTCAGTCACGCCGCTCTCGGATCTCGCTGCAGGGAGGGATTCTGGTGCCGCTCTCGGGTCGTGCAGCTTGGGGGTGTCTCTAGCGCTGCTCTCGGGTCTCGCTGCTGGGGGGGAGGGGTCTTTGGGGCCACTCTCAGGTCGTGCTGCTGGGAGGGAGTCTGGCGCCTCTCTCGGGTTATGCTGCTGCGGGGAATCTCTGGTGCCGCTCTCGAGTCGCGCTACTGGGGGGGTCTCTGGCGCCTCCTTGGGATCATGCTGCTGGGGGGGTCTCTGGCTTCGCTCTCCGGTCGTGCTGCTGGGGGGGGGTCTCTGTTACCGCTTTCGGGTCGCGCCGTTAGGGGGGGTCTCTGGTGCCGCTCTCGGTAGTGGTGCTGGGGGTGGGGTCTCTGTCTCCACTCTCGGGTCGCGCTGCTGGGGGGAGGTCTCTGGCGCCGCTCTCGGGTCGCGCTGCTGGGGGGTGGTCTCTGGAGCCTCCCTCCGGTCATGCTGCAGACGGGGGGTGTCACTGGCCCCGCTATCAGGTGATGCTGCTGCGGGGGGTCTCTGGCACCTCTCTCGGGTTTTGCTGCTGGGTGGGTGTCTGGGGCCGCTCTCGGGTGATGCTGTTCGGGGAGGTCTCTGGCGCCGCTCTCCGGTAGCGGTGCTGGGGGTGGGGTTTCTGTCTCCACTCTCGGGTAATGCTTCTGGGGGGGGTCTCCGGCGCCGGTCTCGGGTCGCGCTCCTTGGGGGTGGGGTGTCTGTCGCCACTTTCATCTCATGCTGCTGGGGGGGGTCTCTGGCGCCACTCTCGGGTGATGCTGCTGGGGGGGGCCTCTGGCTCCCATCTCAGGTCGTGCTGCTGGGGGGGGGGGGAGGTCTCTGTCGCCGTTCTCTGGTGATGCTGCTGGGGGGAGGGTCTCTGGCGCCACTCTTGGGTCGCACTGCTGGGGGCGGGTCTGTGGTGCCGCTCTCGGGTCTTGCTGCTGGGGGGGCTCTCTGGCACCGTTTTCGGGTCACTCTGCTGGGGGAGGTCTCTGGCTTCGCTCTCGGGTCACGCTGCTGGGGAGGGTCTCTGGCGCCGCCCTCGGGACTTGCTGCTGGGGGGGGGTCTCTGGCTTCGCTCTCGGGTCGCAATGCCGGGGGGGTTCTTTCGCGCTGCTCTCGGGTTTTGCTGCTGGGGAGGGGTCTCTTGTTTCGCTCTCGGGTCATGCTGCTGGGGGGGGACTTTGCAAGCGGGGCCGGGTACTAAAGGCACCAAGCAGCTGGCGGAATCACTGAGAACAAGGGTCATGGGGTCGGGGGTTGGTTGAGACTCTTTGGACCAGAGGCAGGGGGTCCAGGCTGCCAAATGTGTCGCGGAGAACCTCCATCTATCGGACGCGGCTTCCTCTCCGCGCTTGCAGAACCGAGCAGCTAAAAGTGTTAGAAGCCAAATCAGAGCGGCTCATGTGTGTGTTAGAAACGGCTACGGGGAGCCAATTGCACTGGCACCTGACGCCTTCTTCAGCCCTTTGTTGCTGCATTCTCAGGCTGGCACCTCTCACAACCATTCATTCATCGTCCAAGCACTCTCTCTCTTATGTACATTCCCTAATTAATGTTTCCCATACAGTATTTTGCATAATAATACAAGAGTTGTAGTTACAAAAAGTTACAAAAGTTTCTGGGTGGCATTTCTTAAAACATTCTCTCTCTGAGCGCTGAGTTAGTTACTGTTATAGTTACAATGCTTCACTTTGCGATTAGGGTTAAGTGCTTCACAATGCTTTGAAGAGAACGGTTGTCAATTGTGTAACAGTAAGTTTGAGCGTGCCCTGGCGCACAGCGAGGGGAGCTGTTTCTGGCTACATAGTAGTATATTTTTAACAGTTTGAAGTTACATGACCTAATATTACATTCCTAACCAATTATATTCTAGAGGGGCAAAAATGTTTAGATTTATAATTAAACAATCCTAACAAATAATAATAATAATAATAATTATAAATCTAAACACTTCTCAAGCTTGATAACACTAAATCTAAACACTTTCACAAGAATAAATCTAAACACTTCTATGCTTCTTCTACTTAACAAACTTCTCCTCCTTAGACTTTTAGTTGTGGGGAACAAATTCTGGGGAGTCACTTCCACTTGGGGAATCCTGTTTCATACTTGACTATGTTATCCCTACACTAAGGCTGGCCGAGAGACTGTCCCGGACTGATCGTAACAGACTGTTCTGTCCGCGAATGGGCTGAGAGTAAAGGGCGTGTTCGGAATCTGTGGCGCCCAATCTGAGGCTGTCCGAGGTGACTCTTAACGGACTGCTCCGTGCGCCAATGGGCGGTGACTCAAGGCGTGTTCTGGGGCTGCTGGCGGCCAATAGGTTGTCCGGGGTGGATTATAACAGACTCTTCTGTCCGCGAATGGGCTGTGACTAAGGGGCGTGTTCTGAATCAGAGGCACCCAATAGGCTGACCCGGCTGCATCTTAACGGACAGCTCTGTCTGCGAATGCGGTGTGACTAGGGGGACTGACCTGCCACTGCTCTCGACCAATAGGCTGTCCGGGGTGGATCTTAATGGGCTGCTCTGTCCTGGAATTGTCTGTGACTTAGGGGTGGTTCCTGGCTGTGTGCCAGCCAATGGGCTTTCGGAAGACAGCCTTGGCGGAGGATAGTGTCGCCCAATGGGCTGTCAGCAAAGGGGATCCTGCCTCTGGTTCGGCCAATGGGCTGCCGCAGGGGGGCGTTGTCTGACTGGGCGGCCGGCGCCGCCATGACAGGAAGGTCCGAGGAGCGCGCGGGGGCGCGAGCGAATCCTGGGTCCGAGTGCGAAGCTCCCCGCCCCCAGCCCGCCCCTTGTTGGTGTCTGGCCCGGGGGAGGAGGGGGCGCGAGGGAAGGTGGGGGAGCGGGCTGGGGGTGGGGTGTCTGGACAGGGGTGAGGTGTAGGAGCAGGCTGGGTGTGAGGGGCCGGGGGGGGGCGCTTGGCACTGGGGGGGCAGAGGGGGTGAGGGGCCGGGGGGGGTGCTCGGCACTGGGGGGCAGGAGGCGGGGGAGGGGCCGGGGGGGTGCTCGGCACTGGGGGGGCAGGAGGGAGGGGGAGGGGCCGGGGGGGGCCTTGGCACTGGGGGGGGCAGGAGGGGACAGGGCGCGGGAGAGCGCAGGCGCGGGCGGCGCTGGCTGGGCGGGAAACTCCCGGGACGCTCGCGCTGACGAGGCGGGCGGGAAAACGCTGCGGGGGGCGCTGAGGGGCGGAGCCTGGGGGGCGGGGCGGGAGCTGGCAGTGACGTGGAGCCCCCCCCCCCCCGCCTGCTTCTCTCCGGGCCCCAGGCTGGACATCGGCGGGGGGGCGATTTCTGCCCCCCCCCCGGCGCTGCAGCCTCCCCGGGGAGCAGCGCCCCTGTGACCCCCCCCACGTGGTGCCGGGGGAACGGGGCTGTGGCCCCCCCTTTGGGGCGCGGGAGCTGACCCGGGCTCCAGTCACGTGGGTGTCTCGGGGAGGGGGGGCTGCGGGCCACCGGGGCGCGGGAGTGTCACGTGCCCCCACCCCCCGCCGGGGAGCCGCGCGCCCTCGAGGGGTGGTTCCCGCGGGCGGGGCACGCACAGAACGTGTCCCGCACGCGGGGGGGCGGGGCGGCCTGAGCCCTGCTCCCCGCGCTGCTCGCTGCCTGGGGGCGGGGCCGGGTGCCCGCTGAATCCCCCCTGTGCCCGGGGGGGGGGCAGTTCGGCGGGGGGCGATGCTCTGGCCCTGGCTGCCCGCAGTGCTGCCCAGTGCCCGGCTGTGCCTCCTGCAGAGGCCGAGAGCGTCCTGGGTGGGGGGCGTGTGGGGAGAGGGGGGGAGTGGCTGAGAATTGGGGGGCAAACTTAGGGGCTGCACGGGGCGGGGAGGAGTTTGGTGAGGGGGGATCATACTGCATGGGGCGGAGAGGAGTTTGGGGGGAAGCAGACTGCACGGGGCGGGGAGGAGTTTGGTGAGGGGGGATCAGACTGCATGGCGCGGAGAGGAGTTAGGGGGGTAGGGGATCAGACTGCAGGGGGCGGAGAGGAGTTTCGTGGGGGGTAGGAGATCAGACTGCACGGGGCGAGGAGGAGTTTGGGGGGGGATCAGACTGCACGGGGCGGGGAGGAGTTGGGGGGGGATCAGACTGCACGGGGCGGGGAGGAGTTTGGGGGGGATCAGACTGCACGGGGCGAGGAGGAGTTTAGGGGGGGATCAGACTGCACGGGGCGAGGAGTTTGGGGGGGATCAGACTGCACGGGGGTGAGGAGTTTGGGGGGATCAGACTGCATGGGGTGGGGAGGAGTTTAGGGGGGATCAGACTGCACGGGGCGGACAGGAGTTTTGGGGAGCGATCAGACTGCACGGGGGAGGAGGAGTTTGGAGGGGGATCAGACTGCACGGGGCGGGGAGGAGTTTGGGGGGATCGGACTGCACAGGGCGGGGAGGTGTTTGGGGGGGATCGGACTGCACGGAGTGGGGAGGAGTTTGGGGGGGATCAGACTGGACGGGGCGGGGAGGAGTTTTGGGGGAGATCGGACTGCACGGGGCGGGGAGGAGTTTGGGGGGATCGGACTGCACGGGGCGGGGAAGAGTTTGGGGGGGATCGGACTGCACGGGGCGCGGAGGAGTTTGGGGGGGATCAGATTGCACGGGGGGAGAGGAGTTTGGGGGGATCAGATTGCACGGGGGGGAGGATCAGACTGCACGGGGGGGGAGGAGTTTGGGGGGGATCAGACTGCACGGGGGGAGAGCGGTGCATGCAAATGATGGAACGCGGGGCACGTTCTATCGGCTCCCGGGCGAGTGACACGTGGGTTTGTGTGGCACACAGACGGGTCCCAGGCTCCGTCATTAATGGCAGGGGCGGGCCTGATCTGGGGGCGGGGCCACTGACTGGCAGGAACTCAGCTGGGACACAGAAGTGAGCGGCAGAAAACTCCTCGGGGTCTCCGGAAAATCCTCGCACGGCCCCTCTGGGCTTGTGAACGGGACGCAGCAGAGGCAGCCGCCCCCCTCCCCACCCACCCGCCTCACGCTCCCCGCTGCACTTTCGAAGGCAACAGCAGCATCAGCCTGTCCCGCTGCCAGTCCCTGCACAAGCCGGCTGGGAAATTTGGTGTTGGGGGGAGCAGACTGCACGGGGCGGAGAGGAGTTTGGGGGTGGTGGGGGATCAGACTGCATGGAGCGGAGAGGAGTTTGGGGGGAAGCAGACTGCACGGGGCGGGGAGGAGTTTGGTGAGGGGGGATCATACTGCACGGGGCGGAGAGGAGTTTGGTGAGGGGGGATCATACTGCATGGGGCGGAGAGGAGTTTGGGGGGAAGCAGACTGCACGGGGCGGGGAGGAGTTTGGTGAGGGGGGATCAGACTGCATGGGGCGGAGAGGAGTTTGGGGGGAAGCAGACTGCACGGGGCGGGGAGGAGTTTGGTGAGGGGGGATCAGACTGAACGGGGCGGAGAGGAGTTTGGTGAGGGGGGATCATACTGCATGGGGCGGAGAGGAGTTTGGGGGGAAGCAGACTGCACGGGGCGGGGAGGAGTTTGGTGAGGGGGGATCAGACTGCATGGCGCGGAGAGGAGTTAGGGGGGTAGGGGATCAGACTGCAGGGGGCGGAGAGGAGTTTCGTGGGGGGTAGGAGATCAGACTGCACGGGGCGGGGAGGAGTTGGGGGGGGATCAGACTGCACGGGGGGAGGAGTTTGGGGGGGATCAGACTGCACGGGGCGGGGAGGAGTTTGCGGGGGAGCAGACTGCACGGGGCGGGGAGGAGTTTGGGGGGGTTCAGACTGCATGGGGCGGGGAGGAGTTTGGGGGGGGAGCAGACTGCACGGGGCGGGGAGGAGTTTGGGGGGATCAGACTGCATGTGGCGGGGAGGAGTTTGGGGGGATCGGACTGCACGGGGGGAGAGGAGTTTGGGGGGATCAGATTGCACGGGGGGGAGGATCAGACTGCACGGGGGGGAGGAGTTTGGGGGGGGATCAGACTGCACGGGGCAGGGAGGAGTTTGAGGGGGATCAGACTGCACGGGGGGAGAGGAGTTTGGGGGGATCAGACTGCACGGGGGGGAGGATCAGACTGCACGGGGCGGAGGGGAAGTTTGGGGGGATCAGACTGCACGGGGGGGAGGAGTTTGAGGGGGATCAGACTGCACGGGGCGGGGAGGAGTTTGGGGGGATCAGACTGCACGGGGCTGGGAGGAGTTTGGGGGGGAAGGGTTGCCGCGGAGTCTCCTCTCCCGAGTGGGGGCGGAGCATCAGCTGCGGACGCTGCCGTCTCTGAGGCAGGAGCCCCGCCCAGCAATGGGGAGGGGCGGGTTGAGGGGGAGTAGGGAAAGTAGCCGCAGTGGCTTGTGGGAAACTGAGTGCCCCTGTCCGCAGCTCCCATCGGCCATTGCAGGGCCAGGGCAGGCCCGGCGCTGTTCGGTTGGGCGGGTGCAGCGGAAGTGACATCACAACGGGGCATTGACCAGGGAGCGACGCGGTTGGTCCCGCGCTCGTGTCACTCCAAGTGTTAGCATCCTGGGACTTGTAGTTCTCATAGTGCGGCCTCCCGGGGCACGTCGCAGCGCGCCTCGCCCCTATCATAGCCCCGCCCCCCGGCATAGCCCCGCCCAGCGTGTTCTTAGTTCGGAATGGGGCATTTCTACCCTAAAAACAATCTTTTTTATTAGGAAATAACGGCCCTTAGCAGAGCAACAGTGACACTCGGTAGTCACCGGCGGTAATGCACGTGTAATTCCGAAGCGCCTCCACAGTGCCGCTCGGTGGTCATTGCGGGTAATGCACGTGTAATTCCGTAGCGCCTCCACAGTGCCGCTCGGTGGTCATTGCGGGTAATGCACGTGTAATTCCGTAGCGCCTCCACAGTGCCGCTCGGTGGTCATTGCGGGTAATGCACGTGTAATTCCGAAGCGCCTCCACAGTGCCGCTCGGTGGTCATTGCCGGTAATGCACGTGTAATTCCGTAGCGCCTCCACAGTGCCGCTCGGTGGTCATTGCAGGTAATGCACGTGTAATTCCATCGCCCCCAGCTGCTGTCCCTGCTCCGCACGCCACGTGGCCCCAGTCTTGCCCTTTGACAGCAGGCAAAGTAAGAAGCTCGTTATTTCCAGGCTCCGCGCAGCCCTCTCCCCTCCTGCCCCCGGCCCCCTCATCCCACACACCAGGCTCCGCGCAGCCCTCTCCCCTCCTGCCCATGGCCCCCTCATCCCACACACCAGGCTCCGCGCAGCCCCCTCCCCTCCTGCTTCCTCACCCCAGCCTGCACCCCGTCCATACTCTTATCCCGGGGCCCTTCCTCTCCCCAGCCTGCACCCCCGTCCATATGCTTATCCCGGGGCCCTTCCTCCCCCCAGCCTGCACCCCCATCCATATTCTTATCCCGGGGCCCTTCCTCACTCCAGTCTGCACGCCCATTCATGGGAGCCATCAGTCCACCTTTTCCCTGCACCACATTCAGTAAAGTGTCTGATCAGGGTATGAGAGCAGCCCTGAGCCTTTGTCTCCACTCAGCAGGTTGCACCACACAGGATATGTGGATGGTCCTGGGCTTTGTACAGCACTCCAGACTGACCCCTGGACACGGCTTCTGGGTCCTAGCCCTTTGCTGTCACTCCTGCCCGAGGGCTTTGCTGGCTCCAGACTGGGTAACAGCTGGGAAACTGGCTGGGCAGTGGGCTGAGAAGATACCGTCCGAGATGGACTTGAGCTGCCTGGACGTGATTCTCGGAACACGTGAAGGGTCCTCAGCGTTCGGCCTTCCCATGGCTCTGTGTGAGTAAGAGGTGCGTGCTTTGAAATCTTCAAGTGTCCTGGCAGTATGTTTCTTCTGAGGCAGAGAGCTTCCTGCTGGGGCACGGAGCCTGGTGGCTTGGGGACTGGTGAAGGGGCAGTAGGCGGTTCAACAGTGCGTGGATAGATATTCAAGGCCTCCGTTCTCTCCGAGTTCCTGGAGTGGCAGCGGGAGGGGGTGGCCGATGGTGGGAGGAGAAGCGATGCCGCGTCCTTGCGGACTGAAAAGCTAAGTAGTTTGTTTGTTTTTTCCCCTCTGCTGTGTTCGGTAGCGAGCGATAAGAAGTCAACCCTCCCGGTGTCCTCCCGTCTGGGGATGGAACGGAAACGAGAACAGCGAGCTCGGGAGCTTGGTCGAAGCGAGGCGAGAACCGTCCGGCTGGGAGCGGAGCAGCCATCGCTGACAGGGAGATAAGTGTCGGGTTTGGAAATCTCTCGGCTTACGGCGCACTCGGGTCTAGGAAGGGAAGTCAGGTTTGCTTAGACAGCGAGTCCGAGCGGAGGTTCGCGAGGTGATTCCTTGGTAGTGGGAGAAACAGGGCTTCCGTTTGTCAGGGGTGCTGATTTCTCTGGAACACGGTGTCCTTCTCAGCAGACGCTTGGCTCGAGGAGGAAGACGCAAGGCGGTAAGGTTTCCGTCTGCCTCTCATGTGTTTCTCTCTTGTTGCTCTCTCGTATTGGCCAAGACGTTCTGTCTGTCTGTTTCTGTCTGTGTCTTTGTCCTTGCTCTGCTTCTGCCGTGTCCTTGTATAGCTCACGTGCAGGCATTCCAGGTGAGCATCTCCACGGGTTAAGGGCTCAGGAGCCAACGGGAATTCTGCAGGTACGCCAGTCGCGCAAGGGAGAGCGGTGGTGCGTCATGGCTGACTGACTCAGTGTTCTTGTAGAGGGCCCTATACATAGGCGAGGGGCGGGGGGGAAGGGCTAAAGGATAGAATTCCCACAGCCACAGACCTTAGTGAGTGAGAGGTCTCTTCAGTCACGCCGCTCTCGGATCTCGCTGCAGGGAGGGATTCTGGTGCCGCTCTCGGGTCGTGCAGCTTGGGGGTGTCTCTAGCGCTGCTCTCGGGTCTCGCTGCTGGGGGGGAGGGGTCTTTGGGGCCACTCTCAGGTCGTGCTGCTGGGAGGGAGTCTGGCGCCTCTCTCGGGTTATGCTGCTGCGGGGAATCTCTGGTGCCGCTCTCGAGTCGCGCTACTGGGGGGGTCTCTGGCGCCTCCTTGGGATCATGCTGCTGGGGGGGTCTCTGGCTTCGCTCTCCGGTCGTGCTGCTGGGGGGGGGTCTCTGTTACCGCTTTCGGGTCGCGCTGCTGGGGGGAGGTCTCTGGCGCCGCTCTCGGGTCGCGCTGCTGGGGGGTGGTCTCTGGAGCCTCCCTCCGGTCATGCTGCAGACGGGGGGTGTCACTGGCCCCGCTATCAGGTGATGCTGCTGCGGGGGGTCTCTGGCACCTCTCTCGGGTTTTGCTGCTGGGTGGGTGTCTGGGGCCGCTCTCGGGTGATGCTGTTCGGGGAGGTCTCTGGCGCCGCTCTCCGGTAGCGGTGCTGGGGGTGGGGTTTCTGTCTCCACTCTCGGGTAATGCTTCTGGGGGGGGTCTCCGGCGCCGGTCTCGGGTCGCGCTCCTTGGGGGTGGGGTCTCTGTCGCCACTTTCATCTCATGCTGCTGGGGGGGGTCTCTGGCGCCACTCTCGGGTGATGCTGCTGGGGGGGGCCTCTGGCTCCCATCTCAGGTCGTGTTGCTGGGGGGGGGGGAGGTCTCTGTCGCCGTTCTCTGGTGATGCTGCTGGGGGGAGGGTCTCTGGCGCCACTCTTGGGTTGCACTGCTGGGGGCGGGTCTGTGGTGCCGCTCTCGGGTCTTGCTGCTGGGGGGGGTCTCTGGCACCGTTTTCGGGTCACTCTGCTGGGGGAGGTCTCTGGCTTCGCTCTCGGGTCACGCTGCTGGGGAGGGTCTCTGGCGCCGCCCTCGGGACTTGCTGCTGGGGGGGGTCTCTGGCTTCGCTCTCGGGTCGCAATGCCGGGGGGGTTCTTTCGCGCTGCTCTCGGGTTTTGCTGCTGGGGGGGGGTCTCTTGTTTCGCTCTCGGGTCATGCTGCTGGGGGGGGACTTTGCAAGCGGGGCCGGGTACTAAAGGCACCAAGCAGCTGGCGGAATCACTGAGAACAAGGGTCATGGGGTCGGGGGTTGGTTGAGACTCTTTGGACCAGAGGCAGGGGGTCCAGGCTGCCAAATGTGTCGCGGAGAACCTCCATCTATCGGACGCGGCTTCCTCTCCGCGCTTGCAGAACCGAGCAGCTAAAAGTGTTAGAAGCCAAATCAGAGCGGCTCATGTGTGTGTTAGAAACGGCTACGGGGAGCCAATTGCACTGGCACCTGACGCCTTCTTCAGCCCTTTGTTGCTGCATTCTCAGGCTGGCACCTCTCACAACCATTCATTCATCGTCCAAGCACTCTCTCTCTTATGTACATTCCCTAATTAATGTTTCCCATACAGTATTTTGCATAATAATACAAGAGTTGTAGTTACAAAAAGTTACAAAAGTTTCTGGGTGGCATTTCTTAAAACATTCTCTCTCTGAGCGCTGAGTTAGTTACTGTTATAGTTACAATGCTTCACTTTGCGATTAGGGTTAAGTGCTTCACAATGCTTTGAAGAGAACGGTTGTCAATTGTGTAACAGTAAGTTTGAGCGTGCCCTGGCGCACAGCGAGGGGAGCTGTTTCTGGCTACATAGTAGTATATTTTTAACAGTTTGAAGTTACATGACCTAATATTACATTCCTAACCAATTATATTCTAGAGGGGCAAAAATGTTTAGATTTATAATTAAACAATCCTAACAAATAATAATAATAATAATAATTATAAATCTAAACACTTCTCAAGCTTGATAACACTAAATCTAAACACTTTCACAAGAATAAATCTAAACACTTCTATGCTTCTTCTACTTAACAAACTTCTCCTCCTTAGACTTTTAGTTGTGGGGAACAAATTCTGGGGAGTCACTTCCACTTGGGGAATCCTGTTTCATACTTGACTATGTTATCCCTACACTAAGGCTGGCCGAGAGACTGTCCCGGACTGATCGTAACAGACTGTTCTGTCCGCGAATGGGCTGAGAGTAAAGGGCGTGTTCGGAATCTGTGGCGCCCAATCTGAGGCTGTCCGAGGTGACTCTTAACGGACTGCTCCGTGCGCCAATGGGCGGTGACTCAAGGCGTGTTCTGGGGCTGCTGGCGGCCAATAGGTTGTCCGGGGTGGATTATAACAGACTCTTCTGTCCGCGAATGGGCTGTGACTAAGGGGCGTGTTCTGAATCAGAGGCACCCAATAGGCTGACCCGGCTGCATCTTAACGGACAGCTCTGTCTGCGAATGCGGTGTGACTAGGGGGACTGACCTGCCACTGCTCTCGACCAATAGGCTGTCCGGGGTGGATCTTAATGGGCTGCTCTGTCCTGGAATTGTCTGTGACTTAGGGGTGGTTCCTGGCTGTGTGCCAGCCAATGGGCTTTCGGAAGACAGCCTTGGCGGAGGATAGTGTCGCCCAATGGGCTGTCAGCAAAGGGGATCCTGCCTCTGGTTCGGCCAATGGGCTGCCGCAGGGGGGCGTTGTCTGACTGGGCGGCCGGCGCCGCCATGACAGGAAGGTCCGAGGAGCGCGCGGGGGCGCGAGCGAATCCTGGGTCCGAGTGCGAAGCTCCCCGCCCCCAGCCCGCCCCTTGTTGGTGTCTGGCCCGGGGGAGGAGGGGGCGCGAGGGAAGGTGGGGGAGCGGGCTGGGGGTGGGGTGTCTGGACAGGGGTGAGGTGTAGGAGCAGGCTGGGTGTGAGGGGCCGGGGGGGGCGCTTGGCACTGGGGGGGCAGGAGGGGGTGAGGGGCCGGGGGGGGTGCTCGGCACTGGGGGGGCAGGAGGGGGTGAGGGGCCGGGGGGGTGCTCGGCACTGGGGGGGCAGGAGGGAGGGGGAGGGGCCGGGGGGGGCCTTGGCACTGGGGGGGGGGCAGGAGGGGACAGGGCGCGGGAGAGCGCAGGCGCGGGCGGCGCTGGCTGGGCGGGAAACTCCCGGGACGCTCGCGCTGACGAGGCGGGCGGGAAAACGCTGCGGGGGGCGCTGAGGGGCGGAGCCTGGGGGGCGGGGCGGGAGCTGGCAGTGACGTGGAGCCCCCCCCCCCCGCCTGCTTCTCTCCGGGCCCCAGGCTGGACATCGGCGGGGCGGCCCCTGGCGGAGGTGGGGGGGCGATTTCTGCCCCCCCCCCCCGGCGCTGCAGCCTCCCCGGGGAGCAGCGCCCCTGTGACCCCCCCCACGTGGTGCCGGGGGAACGGGGCTGTGGCCCCCCCTTTGGGGCGCGGGAGCTGACCCGGGCTCCAGTCACGTGGGTGTCTCGGGGAGGGGGTGCTGCGGGTCACCGGGGCGCGGGAGTGTCACGTGCCCCCTCCCCCCGCCGGGGAGCCGCGCGCCCTCGAGGGGTGGTTCCCGCGGGCGGGGCACGCACAGAACGTGTCCCGCACGCGGGGGGGCGCGGCGGCCTGAGCCCTGCTCCCCGCGCTGCTCGCTGCCTGGGGGCGGGGCCGGGTGCCCGCTGAATCCCCCCTGTGCCCGGGGGGGGGCAGTTCGGCGGGGGGCGATGCTCTGGCCCTGGCTGCCCGCAGTGCTGCCCAGTGCCCGGCTGTGCCTCCTGCAGAGGCCGAGAGCGTCCTGGGTGGGGGGCGTGTGGGGAGAGGGGGGGAGTGGCTGAGAATTGGGGGGCAAACTTAGGGGCTGCACGGGGCGGGGAGGAGTTTGGTGAGGGGGGATCATACTGCATGGGGCGGAGAGGAGTTTGGGGGGAAGCAGACTGCACGGGGCGGGGAGGAGTTTGGTGAGGGGGGATCAGACTGCATGGCGCGGAGAGGAGTTAGGGGGGTAGGGGATCAGACTGCAGGGGGCGGAGAGGAGTTTCGTGGGGGGTAGGAGATCAGACTGCACGGGGGGAGGAGGAGTTTGGGGGGGGATCAGACTGCACGGGGCGGGGAGGAGTTGGGGGGGATCAGACTGCACGGGGCGAGGAGGAGTTTAGGGGGGATCAGACTGCACGGGGCGAGGAGGAGTTTGGGGGGGATCAGACTGCACGGGGGTGAGGAGTTTGGGGGGATCAGACTGCATGGGGCGGGGAGGAGTTTGGGGGGGATCAGACTGCACGGGGCGGACAGGAGTTTTGGGGAGCGATCAGACTGCACGGGGGAGGAGGAGTTTGGAGGGGGATCAGACTGCACGGGGCGGGGAGGAGTTTGGGGGGATCGGACTGCACAGGGCGGGGAGGTGTTTGGGGGGGATCGGACTGCACGGAGTGGGGAGGAGTTTGGGGGGGGATCAGACTGCACGGGGCGGGGAGGAGTTTTGGGGGAGATCGGACTGCACGGGGCGGGGAGGAGTTTGGGGGGATCGGACTGCACGGGGCGGGGAAGAGTTTGGGGGGGATCGGACTGCACGGGGCGCGGAGGAGTTTGGGGGGGATCAGATTGCACGGGGGGAGAGGAGTTTGGGGGGATCAGATTGCACGGGGGGGAGGATCAGACTGCACGGGGGGGAGGAGTTTGGGGGGGATCAGACTGCACGGGGGGAGAGCGGTGCATGCAAATGACGGAACGCGGGGCACGTTCTATCGGCTCCCGGGCGAGTGACACGTGGGTTTGTGTGGCACACAGACGGGTCCCAGGCTCCGTCATTAATGGCAGGGGCGGGGCCTGATCTGGGGGCGGGGCCACTGACTGGCAGGAACTCAGCTGGGACACAGAAGTGAGCGGCAGAAAACTCCTCGGGGTCTCCGGAAAATCCTCGCGCGGCCCCTCTGGGCTTGTGAACGGGACGCAGCAGAGGCAGCCGCCCCCCTCCCCACCCACCCGCCTCACGCTCCCCGCTGCACTTTCGAAGGCAACAGCAGCATCAGCCTGTCCCGCTGCCAGTCCCTGCACAAGCCGGCTGGGAAATTTGGTGCTGGGGGGAGCAGACTGCACGGGGCGGAGAGGAGTTTGGGGGTGGTGGGGGATCAGACTGCATGGAGCGGAGAGGAGTTTGGGGGGAAGCAGACTGCACGGGGCGGGGAGGAGTTTGGTGAGGGGGGATCACACTGCACGGGGCGGAGAGGAGTTTGGTGAGGGGGGATCATACTGCATGGGGCGGAGAGGAGTTTGGGGGGAAGCAGACTGCACGGGGCGGGGAGGAGTTTGGTGAGGGGGGATCAGACTGCATGGGGCGGAGAGGAGTTTGGGGGGAAGCAGACTGCACGGGGCGGGGAGGAGTTTGGTGAGGGGGGATCAGACTGCATGGGGCGGAGAGGAGTTTGGTGAGGGGGGATCATACTGCATGGGGCGGAGAGGAGTTTGGGGGGAAGCAGACTGCACGGGGCGGGGAGGAGTTTGGTGAGGGGGGATCAGACTGCATGGCGCGGAGAGGAGTTAGGGGGGTAGGGGATCAGACTGCAGGGGGCGGAGAGGAGTTTCGTGGGGGGTAGGAGATCAGACTGCACGGGGCGGGGAGGAGTTTGGGGGGGGATCAGACTGCACGGGGCGGGGAGGAGTTGGGGGGGGATCAGACTGCACGGGGCGGGGAGGAGTTGGGGGGGGATCAGACTGCACGGGGCGGGGAGGAGTTTGGGGGGGATCAGACTGCACGGGGCGAGGAGGAGTTTAGGGGGGGATCAGACTGCACGGGGCGAGGAGTTTGGGGGGGATCAGACTGCACGGGGGTGAGGAGTTTGGGGGGATCAGACTGCATGGGGCGGGGAGGAGTTTGGGGGGGATCAGACTGCACGGGGCGGACAGGAGTTTTGGGGAGCGATCAGACTGCACGGGGGAGGAGGAGTTTGGAGGGGGATCAGACTGCACGGGGCGGGGAGGAGTTTGGGGGGATCGGACTGCACAGGGCGGGGAGGTGTTTGGGGGGGATCGGACTGCACGGAGTGGGGAGGAGTTTGGGGGGGGATCAGACTGGACGGGGCGGGGAGGAGTTTTGGGGGAGATCGGACTGCACGGGGCGGGGAGGAGTTTGGGGGGATCGGACTGCACGGGGCGGGGAAGAGTTTGGGGGGGATCGGACTGCACGGGGCGCGGAGGAGTTTGGGGGGGATCAGATTGCACGGGGGGAGAGGAGTTTGGGGGGATCAGATTGCACGGGGGGGAGGATCAGACTGCACGGGGGGGGAGGAGTTTGGGGGGGATCAGACTGCACGGGGGGAGAGCGGTGCATGCAAATGATGGAACGCGGGGCACGTTCTATCGGCTCCCGGGCGAGTGACACGTGGGTTTGTGTGGCACACAGACGGGTCCCAGGCTCCGTCATTAATGGCAGGGGCGGGGCCTGATCTGGGGGCGGGGCCACTGACTGGCAGGAACTCAGCTGGGACACAGAAGTGAGCGGCAGAAAACTCCTCGGGGTCTCCGGAAAATCCTCGCACGGCCCCTCTGGGCTTGTGAACGGGACGCAGCAGAGGCAGCCGCCCCCCTCCCCACCCACCCGCCTCACGCTCCCCGCTGCACTTTCGAAGGCAACAGCAGCATCAGCCTGTCCCGCTGCCAGTCCCTGCACAAGCCGGCTGGGAAATTTGGTGTTGGGGGGAGCAGACTGCACGGGGCGGAGAGGAGTTTGGGGGTGGTGGGGGATCAGACTGCATGGAGCGGAGAGGAGTTTGGGGGGAAGCAGACTGCACGGGGCGGGGAGGAGTTTGGTGAGGGGGGATCATACTGCACGGGGCGGAGAGGAGTTTGGTGAGGGGGGATCATACTGCATGGGGCGGAGAGGAGTTTGGGGGGAAGCAGACTGCACGGGGCGGGGAGGAGTTTGGTGAGGGGGGATCAGACTGCATGGGGCGGAGAGGAGTTTGGGGGGAAGCAGACTGCACGGGGCGGGGAGGAGTTTGGTGAGGGGGGATCAGACTGCACGGGGCGGAGAGGAGTTTGGTGAGGGGGGATCATACTGCATGGGGCGGAGAGGAGTTTGGGGGGAAGCAGACTGCACGGGGCGGGGAGGAGTTTGGTGAGGGGGGATCAGACTGCATGGCGCGGAGAGGAGTTAGGGGGGTAGGGGATCAGACTGCAGGGGGCGGAGAGGAGTTTCGTGGGGGGTAGGAGATCAGACTGCACGGGGCGGGGAGGAGTTGGGGGGGGATCAGACTGCACGGGGGGAGGAGTTTGGGGGGGATCAGACTGCACGGGGCGGGGAGGAGTTTGCGGGGGAGCAGACTGCACGGGGCGGGGAGGAGTTTGGGGGGGTTCAGACTGCATGGGGCGGGGAGGAGTTTGGGGGGGGAGCAGACTGCACGGGGCGAGGAGGAGTTTGGGGGGATCAGACTGCATGTGGCGGGGAGGAGTTTGGGGGGGATCAGACTGCACGGGGGGGAGGATCAGACTCCACGGGGCGGCGAGGAGTTTGGGGAGGGGTTCAGACTGCACGGGGCGGAGAGGAGTTTGGGGAGGGGATCAGACTACACGGGGCGGAGAGGAGTTTGGGGGGGATCGGACTGCACGGGGCGGGGAGGAGTTTGGGGGGATGGGACTGCACGGGGCGGGGAGGAGTTTGGGGGGATCAGACTGCACGGAGCGGGGAGGAGTTTGGGGGGGGGATCAGACTGCACGGGGGGAGGATCAGACTGCACGAGGCAGGGAGGAGCTTTGGGGGGGATCAGACTGCACGGGGCGGACAGGAGTTTGGGGGGGCGATCAGACTGCACGGGGCGGAGGGGAGTGTGGGGGGGATCAGACTGCACGGGGGGGAGAGGAGTTTGGGGGGGATCAGACTGCACGGGGCGGGGAGGAGTTTGGGGGGATCGGACTGCACGGGGGGAGAGGAGTTTGGGGGGATCAGATTGCACGGGGGGGAGGATCAGACTGCACGGGGGGGAGGAGTTTGGGGGGGGATCAGACTGCACGGGGCAGGGAGGAGTTTGAGGGGGATCAGACTGCACGGGGGGAGAGGAGTTTGGGGGGATCAGACTGCACGGGGGGGAGGATCAGACTGCACGGGGCGGAGGGGAAGTTTGGGGGGATCAGACTGCACGGGGGGGAGGAGTTTGAGGGGGATCAGACTGCACGGGGCGGGGAGGAGTTTGGGGGGATCAGACTGCACGGGGCTGGGAGGAGTTTGGGGGGGAAGGGTTGCCGCGGAGTCTCCTCTCCCGAGTGGGGGCGGAGCATCAGCTGCGGACGCTGCCGTCTCTGAGGCAGGAGCCCCGCCCAGCAATGGGGAGGGGCGGGTTGAGGGGGAGTAGGGAAAGTAGCCGCAGTGGCTTGTGGGAAACTGAGTGCCCCTGTCCGCAGCTCCCATCGGCCATTGCAGGGCCAGGGCAGGCCCGGCGCTGTTCGGTTGGGCGGGTGCAGCGGAAGTGACATCACAACGGGGCATTGACCAGGGAGCGACGCGGTTGGTCCCGCGCTCGTGTCACTCCAAGTGTTAGCGACGCATCCTGGGACTTGTAGTTCTCATAGTGCGGCCTCCCGGGGCACGTCGCAGCGCGCCTCGCCCCTATCATAGCCCCGCCCCCCGGCATAGCCCCGCCCAGCGTGTTCTTAGTTCGGAATGGGGCATTTCTACCCTAAAAACAATCTTTTTTATTAGGAAATAACGGCCCTTAGCAGAGCAACAGTGACACTCGGTAGTCACCGGCGGTAATGCACGTGTAATTCCGAAGCGCCTCCACAGTGCCGCTCGGTGGTCATTGCGGGTAATGCACGTGTAATTCCGTAGCGCCTCCACAGTGCCGCTCGGTGGTCATTGCGGGTAATGCACGTGTAATTCCGAAGCGCCTCCACAGTGCCGCTCGGTGGTCATTGCCGGTAATGCACGTGTAATTCCGTAGCGCCTCCACAGTGCCGCTCGGTGGTCATTGCAGGTAATGCACGTGTAATTCCATCGCCCCCAGCTGCTGTCCCTGCTCCGCACGCCACGTGGCCCCAGTCTTGCCCTTTGACAGCAGGCAAAGTAAGAAGCTCGTTATTTCCAGGCTCCGCGCAGCCCTCTCCCCTCCTGCCCCCGGCCCCCTCATCCCACACACCAGGCTCCGCGCAGCCCTCTCCCCTCCTGCCCATGGCCCCCTCATCCCACACACCAGGCTCCGCGCAGCCCCCTCCCCTCCTGCTTCCTCACCCCAGCCTGCACCCCGTCCATACTCTTATCCCGGGGCCCTTCCTCTCCCCAGCCTGCACCCCCGTCCATATGCTTATCCCGGGGCCCTTCCTCCCCCCAGCCTGCACCCCCATCCATATTCTTATCCCGGGGCCCTTCCTCACTCCAGTCTGCACGCCCATTCATGGGAGCCATCAGTCCACCTTTTCCCTGCACCACATTCAGTAAAGTGTCTGATCAGGGTATGAGAGCAGCCCTGAGCCTTTGTCTCCACTCAGCAGGTTGCACCACACAGGATATGTGGATGGTCCTGGGCTTTGTACAGCACTCCAGACTGACCCCTGGACACGGCTTCTGGGTCCTAGCCCTTTGCTGTCACTCCTGCCCGAGGGCTTTGCTGGCTCCAGACTGGGTAACAGCTGGGAAACTGGCTGGGCAGTGGGCTGAGAAGATACCGTCCGAGATGGACTTGAGCTGCCTGGACGTGATTCTCGGAACACGTGAAGGGTCCTCAGCGTTCGGCCTTCCCATGGCTCTGTGTGAGTAAGAGGTGCGTGCTTTGAAATCTTCAAGCGTCCTGGCAGTATGTTTCTTCTGAGGCAGAGAGCTTCCTGCTGGGGCACGGAGCCTGGTGGCTTGGGGACTGGTGAAGGGGCAGTAGGCGGTTCAACAGTGCGTGGATAGATATTCAAGGCCTCCGTTCTCTCCGAGTTCCTGGAGTGGCAGCGGGAGGGGGTGGCCGATGGTGGGAGGAGAAGCGATGCCGCGTCCTTGCGGACTGAAAAGCTAAGTTGTTTGTTTGTTTTTTCCCCTCTGCTGTGTTCGGTAGCGAGCGATAAGAAGTCAACCCTCCCGGTGTCCTCCCGTCTGGGGATGGAACGGAAACGAGAACAGCGAGCTCGGGAGCTTGGTCGAAGCGAGGCGAGAACCGTCCGGCTGGGAGCGGAGCAGCCATCGCTGACAGGGAGATAAGTGTCGGGTTTGGAAATCTCTCGGCTTACGGCGCACTCGGGTCTAGGAAGGGAAGTCAGGTTTGCTTAGACAGCGAGTCCGAGCGGAGGTTCGCGAGGTGATTCCTTGGTAGTGGGAGAAACAGGGCTTCCGTTTGTCAGGGGTGCTGATTTCTCTGGAACACGGTGTCCTTCTCAGCAGACGCTTGGCTCGAGGAGGAAGACGCAAGGCGGTAAGGTTTCCGTCTGCCTCTCATGTGTTTCTCTCTTGTTGCTCTCTCGTATTGGCCAATACGTTCTGTCTGTCTGTTTCTGTCTGTGTCTTTGTCCTTGCTCTGCTTCTGCCGTGTCCTTGTATAGCTCACGTGCAGGCATTCCAGGTGAGCATCTCCACGGGTTAAGGGCTCAGGAGCCAACGGGAATTCTGCAGGTACGCCAGTCGCGCAAGGGAGAGCGGTGGTGCGTCATGGCTGACTGACTCAGTGTTCTTGTAGAGGGCCCTATACATAGGCGAGGGGCGGGGGGGAAGGGCTAAAGGATAGAATTCCCACAGCCACAGACCTTAGTGAGTGAGAGGTCTCTTCAGTCACGCCGCTCTCGGATCTCGCTGCAGGGAGGGATTCTGGTGCCGCTCTCGGGTCGTGCAGCTTGGGGGTGTCTCTAGCGCTGCTCTCGGGTCTCGCTGCTGGGGGGGAGGGGTCTTTGGGGCCACTCTCAGGTCGTGCTGCTGGGAGGGAGTCTGGCGCCTCTCTCGGGTTATGCTGCTGCGGGGAATCTCTGGTGCCGCTCTCGAGTCGCGCTACTGGGGGGGTCTCTGGCGCCTCCTTGGGATCATGCTGCTGGGGGGGTCTCTGGCTTCGCTCTCCGGTCGTGCTGCTGGGGGGGGGTCTCTGTTACCGCTTTCGGGTCGCGCTGTTAGGGGGGGTCTCTGGTGCCGCTCTCGGTAGTGGTGCTGGGGGTGGGGTCTCTGTCTCCACTCTCGGGTCGCGCTGCTGGGGGGAGGTCTCTGGCGCCGCTCTCGGGTCGCACTACTGGGGGTGGTCTCTGGAGCCTCCCTCCGGTCATGCTGCAGACGGGGGGTGTCACTGGCCCCGCTATCAGGTGATGCTGCTGCGGGGGGTCTCTGGCACCTCTCTCGGGTTTTGCTGCTGGGTGGGTGTCTGGGGCCGCTCTCGGGTGATGCTGTTCGGGGAGGTCTCTGGCGCTGCTCTCCGGTAGCGGTGCTGGGGGTGGGGTTTCTGTCTCCACTCTCGGGTAATGCTTCTGGGGGGGGTCTCCGGCACCGGTCTCGGGTCGCGCTCCTTGGGGGTGGGGTCTCTGTCGCCACTTTCATCTCATGCTGCTGGGGGGGGTCTCTGGCGCCACTCTCGGGTGATGCTGCTGGGGGGGGCCTCTGGCTCCCATCTCAGGTCGTGCTGCTGGGGGGGGGGGGAGGTCTCTGTCGCCGTTCTCTGGTGATGCTGCTGGGGGGAGGGTCTCTGGCGCCACTCTTGGGTCGCACTGCTGGGGGCGGGTCTGTGGTGCCGCTCTCGGGTCTTGCTGCTGGGGGGGGTCTCTGGCACCGTTTTCGGGTCACTCTGCTGGGGGAGGTCTCTGGCTTCGCTCTCGGGTCACGCTGCTGGGGAGGGTCTCTGGCGCCGCCCTCGGGACTTGCTGCTGGGGGGGGTCTCTGGCTTCGCTCTCGGGTCGCAATGCCGGGGGGGTTCTTTCGCGCTGCTCTCGGGTTTTGCTGCTGGGGGGGGGTCTCTTGTTTCGCTCTCGGGTCATGCTGCTGGGGGGGGACTTTGCAAGCGGGGCCGGGTACTAAAGGCACCAAGCAGCTGGCGGAATCACTGAGAACAAGGGTCATGGGGTCGGGGGTTGGTTGAGACTCTTTGGACCAGAGGCAGGGGGTCCAGGCTGCCAAATGTGTCGCGGAGAACCTCCATCTATCGGACGCGGCTTCCTCTCCGCGCTTGCAGAACCGAGCAGCTAAAAGTGTTAGAAGCCAAATCAGAGCGGCTCATGTGTGTGTTAGAAACGGCTACGGGGAGCCAATTGCACTGGCACCTGACGCCTTCTTCAGCCCTTTGTTGCTGCATTCTCAGGCTGGCACCTCTCACAACCATTCATTCATCGTCCAAGCACTCTCTCTCTTATGTACATTCCCTAATTAATGTTTCCCATACAGTATTTTGCATAATAATACAAGAGTTGTAGTTACAAAAAGTTACAAAAGTTTCTGGGTGGCATTTCTTAAAACATTCTCTCTCTGAGCGCTGAGTTAGTTACTGTTATAGTTACAATGCTTCACTTTGCGATTAGGGTTAAGTGCTTCACAATGCTTTGAAGAGAACGGTTGTCAATTGTGTAACAGTAAGTTTGAGCGTGCCCTGGCGCACAGCGAGGGGAGCTGTTTCTGGCTACATAGTAGTATATTTTTAACAGTTTGAAGTTACATGACCTAATATTACATTCCTAACCAATTATATTCTAGAGGGGCAAAAATGTTTAGATTTATAATTAAACAATCCTAACAAATAATAATAATAATAATAATTATAAATCTAAACACTTCTCAAGCTTGATAACACTAAATCTAAACACTTTCACAAGAATAAATCTAAACACTTCTATGCTTCTTCTACTTAACAAACTTCTCCTCCTTAGACTTTTAGTTGTGGGGAACAAATTCTGGGGAGTCACTTCCACTTGGGGAATCCTGTTTCATACTTGACTATGTTATCCCTACACTAAGGCTGGCCGAGAGACTGTCCCGGACTGATCGTAACAGACTGTTCTGTCCGCGAATGGGCTGAGAGTAAAGGGCGTGTTCGGAATCTGTGGCGCCCAATCTGAGGCTGTCCGAGGTGACTCTTAACGGACTGCTCCGTGCGCCAATGGGCGGTGACTCAAGGCGTGTTCTGGGGCTGCTGGCGGCCAATAGGTTGTCCGGGGTGGATTATAACAGACTCTTCTGTCCGCGAATGGGCTGTGACTAAGGGGCGTGTTCTGAATCAGAGGCACCCAATAGGCTGACCCGGCTGCATCTTAACGGACAGCTCTGTCTGCGAATGCGGTGTGACTAGGGGGACTGACCTGCCACTGCTCTCGACCAATAGGCTGTCCGGGGTGGATCTTAATGGGCTGCTCTGTCCTGGAATTGTCTGTGACTTAGGGGTGGTTCCTGGCTGTGTGCCAGCCAATGGGCTTTCGGAAGACAGCCTTGGCGGAGGATAGTGTCGCCCAATGGGCTGTCAGCAAAGGGGATCCTGCCTCTGGTTCGGCCAATGGGCTGCCGCAGGGGGGCGTTGTCTGACTGGGCGGCTGGCGCCGCCATGACAGGAAGGTCCGAGGAGCGCGCGGGGGCGCGAGCGAATCCTGGGTCCGAGTGCGAAGCTCCCCGCCCCCAGCCCGCCCCTTGTTGGTGTCTGGCCCGGGGGAGGAGGGGGCGCGAGGGAAGGTGGGGGAGCGGGCTGGGGGTGGGGTGTCTGGACAGGGGTGAGGTGTAGGAGCAGGCTGGGTGTGAGGGGCCGGGGGGGGCGCTTGGCACTGGGGGGGCAGGAGGGGGTGAGGGGCCGGGGGGGGTGCTCGGCACTGGGGGGGCAGGAGGGGGTGAGGGGCCGGGGGGGTGCTCGGCACTGGGGGGGCAGGAGGGAGGGGGAGGGGCCGGGGGGGCCTTGGCACTGGGGGGGGGGCAGGAGGGGACAGGGCGCGGGAGAGCGCAGGCGCGGGCGGCGCTGGCTGGGCGGGAAACTCCCGGGACGCTCGCGCTGACGAGGCGGGCGGGAAAACGCTGCGGGGGGCGCTGAGGGGCGGAGCCTGGGGGGCGGGGCGGGAGCTGGCAGTGACGTGGAGCCCCCCCCCGCCTGCTTCTCTCCGGGCCCCAGGCTGGACATCGGCGGGGCGGCCCCTGGCGGAGGTGGGGGGGCGATTTCTGCCCCCCCCCCCGGCGCTGCAGCCTCCCCGGGGAGCAGCGCCCCTGTGACCCCCCCCACGTGGTGCCGGGGGAACGGGGCTGTGGCCCCCCCTTTGGGGCGCGGGAGCTGACCCGGGCTCCAGTCACGTGGGTGTCTCGGGGAGGGGGGGCTGCGGGCCACCGGGGCGCGGGAGTGTCACGTGCCCCCTCCCCCCGCCGGGGAGCCGCGCGCCCTCGAGGGCTGGTTCCCGCGGGCGGGGCACGCACAGAACGTGTCCCGCACGCGGGGGGGCGGGGCGGCCTGAGCCCTGCTCCCCGCGCTGCTCGCTGCCTGGGGGCGGGGCCGGGTGCCCGCTGAATCCCCCCTGTGCCCGGGGGGGGGCAGTTCGGCGGGGGGCGATGCTCTGGCCCTGGCTGCCCGCAGTGCTGCCCAGTGCCCGGCTGTGCCTCCTGCAGAGGCCGAGAGCGTCCTGGGTGGGGGGCGTGTGGGGAGAGGGGGGGAGTGGCTGAGAATTGGGGGGCAAACTTAGGGGCTGCACGGGTCGGGGAGGAGTTTGGTGAGGGGGGATCATACTGCATGGGGCGGAGAGGAGTTTGGGGGGAAGCAGACTGCACGGGGCGGGGAGGAGTTTGGTGAGGGGGGATCAGACTGCATGGCGCGGAGAGGAGTTAGGGGGGTAGGGGATCAGACTGCAGGGGGCGGAGGAGTTTCGTGGGGGGTAGGAGATCAGACTGCACGGGGGGAGGAGGAGTTTGGGGGGGGATCAGACTGCACGGGGCGGGGAGGAGTTGGGGGGGATCAGACTGCACGGGGCGAGGAGGAGTTTAGGGGGGGATCAGACTGCACGGGGCGAGGAGGAGTTTGGGGGGGATCAGACTGCACGGGGGTGAGGAGTTTGGGGGGATCAGACTGCATGGGGCGGGGAGGAGTTTGGGGGGGATCAGACTGCACGGGGCGGACAGGAGTTTTGGGGAGCGATCAGACTGCACGGGGGAGGAGGAGTTTGGAGGGGGATCAGACTGCACGGGGCGGGGAGGAGTTTGGGGGGATCGGACTGCACAGGGCGGGGAGGTGTTTGGGGGGGATCGGACTGCACGGGGCGGAGAGGAGTTTGGGGAGGGGATCAGACTACACGGGGCGGAGAGGAGTTTGGGGGGCATCGGACTGCACGGGGCGGGGAGGAGTTTGGGGGGATGGGACTGCACGGGGCGGGGAGGAGTTTGGGGGGATCAGACTGCACGGAGCGGGGAGGAGTTTGGGGGGATCAGACTGCACGGGGGGGAGGATCAGACTGCACGGAGCGGGGAGGAGTTTGGGGGGGGGGGATCAGACTGCACGGGGGGAGGATCAGACTGCACGAGGCAGGGAGGAGCTTTGGGGGGGATCAGACTGCACGGGGCGGACAGGAGTTTGGGGGGGCGATCAGACTGCACGGGGCGGAGGGGAGTGTGGGGGGGATCAGACTGCACGGGGGGGAGAGGAGTTTGGGGGGGATCAGACTGCACGGGGCGGGGAGGAGTTTGGGGGGATCGGACTGCACGGGGGGAGAGGAGTTTGGGGGGATCAGATTGCACGGGGGGGAGGATCAGACTGCACGGGGGGGAGGAGTTTGGGGGGGGATCAGACTGCACGGGGCAGGGAGGAGTTTGAGGGGGATCAGACTGCACGGGGGGAGAGGAGTTTGGGGGGATCAGACTGCACGGGGCGGAGGGGAAGTTTGGGGGGATCAGACTGCACGGGGGGGAGGAGTTTGAGGGGGATCAGACTGCACGGGGCGGGGAGGAGTTTGGGGGGATCAGACTGCACGGGGCTGGGAGGAGTTTGGGGGGGAAGGGTTGCCGCGGAGTCTCCTCTCCCGAGTGGGGGCGGAGCATCAGCTGCGGACGCTGCCGTCTCTGAGGCAGGAGCCCCGCCCAGCAATGGGGAGGGGCGGGTTGAGGGGGAGTAGGGAAAGTAGCCGCAGTGGCTTGTGGGAAACTGAGTGCCCCTGTCCGCAGCTCCCATCGGCCATTGCAGGGCCAGGGCAGGCCCGGCGCTGTTCGGTTGGGCGGGTGCAGCGGAAGTGACATCACAACGGGGCATTGACCAGGGAGCGACGCGGTTGGTCCCGCGCTCGTGTCACTCCAAGTGTTAGCGACGCATCCTGGGACTTGTAGTTCTCATAGTGCGGCCTCCCGGGGCACGTCGCAGCGCGCCTCGCCCCTATCATAGCCCCGCCCCCCGGCATAGCCCCGCCCAGCGTGTTCTTAGTTCGGAATGGGGCATTTCTACCCTAAAAACAATCTTTTTTATTAGGAAATAACGGCCCTTAGCAGAGCAACAGTGACACTCGGTAGTCACCGGCGGTAATGCACGTGTAATTCCGAAGCGCCTCCACAGTGCCGCTCGGTGGTCATTGCGGGTAATGCACGTGTAATTCCGTAGCGCCTCCACAGTGCCGCTCGGTGGTCATTGCGGGTAATGCACGTGTAATTCCGTAGCGCCTCCACAGTGCCGCTCGGTGGTCATTGCGGGTAATGCACGTGTAATTCCGAAGCGCCTCCACAGTGCCGCTCGGTGGTCATTGCCGGTAATGCACGTGTAATTCCGTAGCGCCTCCACAGTGCCGCTCGGTGGTCATTGCAGGTAATGCACGTGTAATTCCATCGCCCCCAGCTGCTGTCCCTGCTCCGCACGCCACGTGGCCCCAGTCTTGCCCTTTGACAGCAGGCAAAGTAAGAAGCTCGTTATTTCCAGGCTCCGCGCAGCCCTCTCCCCTCCTGCCCCCGGCCCCCTCATCCCACACACCAGGCTCCGCGCAGCCCTCTCCCCTCCTGCCCATGGCCCCCTCATCCCACACACCAGGCTCCGCGCAGCCCCCTCCCCTCCTGCTTCCTCACCCCAGCCTGCACCCCGTCCATACTCTTATCCCGGGGCCCTTCCTCTCCCCAGCCTGCACCCCCGTCCATATGCTTATCCCGGGGCCCTTCCTCCCCCCAGCCTGCACCCCCATCCATATTCTTATCCCGGGGCCCTTCCTCACTCCAGTCTGCACGCCCATTCATGGGAGCCATCAGTCCACCTTTTCCCTGCACCACATTCAGTAAAGTGTCTGATCAGGGTATGAGAGCAGCCCTGAGCCTTTGTCTCCACTCAGCAGGTTGCACCACACAGGATATGTGGATGGTCCTGGGCTTTGTACAGCACTCCAGACTGACCCCTGGACACGGCTTCTGGGTCCTAGCCCTTTGCTGTCACTCCTGCCCGAGGGCTTTGCTGGCTCCAGACTGGGTAACAGCTGGGAAACTGGCTGGGCAGTGGGCTGAGAAGATACCGTCCGAGATGGACTTGAGCTGCCTGGACGTGATTCTCGGAACACGTGAAGGGTCCTCAGCGTTCGGCCTTCCCATGGCTCTGTGTGAGTAAGAGGTGCGTGCTTTGAAATCTTCAAGCGTCCTGGCAGTATGTTTCTTCTGAGGCAGAGAGCTTCCTGCTGGGGCACGGAGCCTGGTGGCTTGGGGACTGGTGAAGGGGCAGTAGGCGGTTCAACAGTGCGTGGATAGATATTCAAGGCCTCCGTTCTCTCCGAGTTCCTGGAGTGGCAGCGGGAGGGGGTGGCCGATGGTGGGAGGAGAAGCGATGCCGCGTCCTTGCGGACTGAAAAGCTAAGTTGTTTGTTTGTTTTTTCCCCTCAGCTGTGTTCGGTAGCGAGCGATAAGAAGTCAACCCTCCCGGTGTCCTCCCGTCTGGGGATGGAACGGAAAAGAGAACGGCGAGCTTGGGAGCTTGGTCGAAGCGAGGCGAGAACCGTCCTGCTGGGAGCGGAGCAGCCATCGCTGACCGGGAGATAAGTGTCGGGTCTGGAAATCTCTCAGCTTACGGCCCACTCGGGTCTAGGAAGGGAAGTCACGTTTGCTTAGACAGCGAGTCCGAGCGGAGGTTCCCGAGGTGCTTCCTTGGTAGTGGGAGAAACAGGGCTCCCGTTTGTCAGGGGTGCTGGTTTCTCTGGAACACGGTGTCCTTCTCAGCAGACGCTTGGCTCGAGGAGGAAGACGCAAGGTGGTAAGGTTTCTGACTGCCTCTTATGTGTTTCTCTCTTGTTGCTCTCTCGTATTGGCCAGTACGTCCTGTCTGTCTTTTTCTGTCTATGTCTTTGTCCTTCCTCTGCTTCTGCCGTGTCCTTGTACAGCACACTTGCAGGCATTCCAGGTGAGCATCTCCAAGGGTTAAGGGCTCAGGAGCCAACGGGAATTCAGCAGGTTCGCAAGTCGCGCAAGGGAGAGCGGTGGTGCATCATGGCTGAATGACTCGGTGTTCTTGTAGAGGACCCGATACATAGGCGAGAGGGGGGGAAAGGGCTAAAGGATAGAATTCCCACAGCCACAGACTTTAGTGAGTGAGAGCTAACGCTGGGCTTTTTCGGCCACCCTTGCAGAGGAATCAGTGCGTGGCCGTGGGCGGAGAATAAATCGTCCGAGATGTACTTGAGCTGCCTGGACGTGATTCTCGGAACATGTGAAGGGTCCTCAGCGTTCGGCCTTCCCATGGCTCTGTGTGAGTAAGAGGTGCGTGCTTTGAAATCTTTAAGCGTCCTGGCAGTATGTTTCTTCTGAGGCAGAGAGCTTCCTGCTGGGTCACGGAGCCTGGTGGCTTGGGGACTGGTGAAGGGGCATAGGCAGTTCAACAGAGCGTGGATAGATATTCAAGGCCTCCGTTCTCTCCGCGTTCCTGGAGTGTCAGCGGGAGGGGGTGGCCGATGGTGGGAGGCAGCGGTGCGATGGTGGGAGGAGAAGCGATGCCGCGTCCTTGCGGACTGAAAAGCTAAGTTGTTTGTTTGTTTTTTCCCCTCTGCTGTGTTCGGTAGCGAGCGATAAGAAGTCAACCCTCCCGGTGTCCTCCCGTCTGGGGATGGAACGGAAACGAGAACAGCGAGCTCGGGAGCTTGGTCGAAGCGAGGCGAGAACCGTCCGGCTGGGAGCGGAGCAGCCATCGCTGACAGGGAGATAAGTGTCGGGTTTGGAAATCTCTCGGCTTACGGCGCACTCGGGTCTAGGAAGGGAAGTCAGGTTTGCTTAGACAGCGAGTCCGAGCGGAGGTTCGCGAGGTGATTCCTTGGTAGTGGGAGAAACAGGGCTTCCGTTTGTCAGGGGTGCTGATTTCTCTGGAACACGGTGTCCTTCTCAGCAGACGCTTGGCTCGAGGAGGAAGACGCAAGGCGGTAAGGTTTCCGTCTGCCTCTCATGTGTTTCTCTCTTGTTGCTCTCTCGTATTGGCCAAGACGTTCTGTCTGTCTGTTTCTGTCTGTGTCTTTGTCCTTGCTCTGCTTCTGCCGTGTCCTTGTATAGCTCACGTGCAGGCATTCCAGGTGAGCATCTCCACGGGTTAAGGGCTCAGGAGCCAACGGGAATTCTGCAGGTACGCCAGTCGCGCAAGGGAGAGCGGTGGTGCGTCATGGCTGACTGACTCAGTGTTCTTGTAGAGGGCCCTATACATAGGCGAGGGGCGGGGGGGAAGGGCTAAAGGATAGAATTCCCACAGCCACAGACCTTAGTGAGTGAGAGGTCTCTTCAGTCACGCCGCTCTCGGATCTCGCTGCAGGGAGGGATTCTGGTGCCGCTCTCGGGTCGTGCAGCTTGGGGGTGTCTCTAGCGCTGCTCTCGGGTCTCGCTGCTGGGGGGGAGGGGTCTTTGGGGCCACTCTCAGGTCGTGCTGCTGGGAGGGAGTCTGGCGCCTCTCTCGGGTTATGCTGCTGCGGGGAATCTCTGGTGCCGCTCTCGAGTCGCGCTACTGGGGGGGTCTCTGGCGCCTCCTTGGGATCATGCTGCTGGGGGGGTCTCTGGCTTCGCTCTCCGGTCGTGCTGCTGGGGGGGGGTCTCTGTTACCGCTTTCGGGTCGCGCTGTTAGGGGGGGTCTCTGGTGCCGCTCTCGGTAGTGGTGCTGGGGGTGGGGTCTCTGTCTCCACTCTCGGGTCGCGCTGCTGGGGGGAGGTCTCTGGCGCCGCTCTCGGGTCGCACTACTGGGGGTGGTCTCTGGAGCCTCCCTCCGGTCATGCTGCAGACGGGGGGTGTCACTGGCCCCGCTATCAGGTGATGCTGCTGCGGGGGGTCTCTGGCACCTCTCTCGGGTTTTGCTGCTGGGTGGGTGTCTGGGGCCGCTCTCGGGTGATGCTGTTCGGGGAGGTCTCTGGCGCCGCTCTCCGGTAGCGGTGCTGGGGGTGGGGTTTCTGTCTCCACTCTCGGGTAATGCTTCTGGGGGGGGTCTCCGGCGCCGGTCTCGGGTCGCGCTCCTTGGGGGTGGGGTCTCTGTCGCCACTTTCATCTCATGCTGCTGGGGGGGGTCTCTGGCGCCACTCTCGGGTGATGCTGCTGGGGGGGGCCTCTGGCTCCCATCTCAGGTCGTGCTGCTGGGGGGGGGGGGAGGTCTCTGTCGCCGTTCTCTGGTGATGCTGCTGGGGGGAGGGTCTCTGGCGCCACTCTTGGGTCGCACTGCTGGGGGCGGGTCTGTGGTGCCGCTCTCGGGTCTTGCTGCTGGGGGGGGTCTCTGGCACCGTTTTCGGGTCACTCTGCTGGGGGAGGTCTCTGGCTTCGCTCTCGGGTCACGCTGCTGGGGAGGGTCTCTGGCGCCGCCCTCGGGACTTGCTGCTGGGGGGGGGTCTCTGGCTTCGCTCTCGGGTCGCAATGCCGGGGGGGTTCTTTCGCGCTGCTCTCGGGTTTTGCTGCTGGGGGGGGGTCTCTTGTTTCGCTCTCGGGTCATGCTGCTGGGGGGGGACTTTGCAAGCGGGGCCGGGTACTAAAGGCACCAAGCAGCTGGCAGAATCACTGAGAACAAGGGTCATGGGGTCGGGGGTTGGTTGAGACTCTTTGGACCAGAGGCAGGGGGTCCAGGCTGCCAAATGTGTCGCAGAGAACCTCCATCTATCGGACGCGGCTTCCTCTCCGCGCTTGCAGAACCGAGCAGCTAAAAGTGTTAGAAGCCAAATCAGAGCGGCTCATGTGTGTGTTAGAAACGGCTACGGGGAGCCAATTGCACTGGCACCTGACGCCTTCTTCAGCCCTTTGTTGCTGCATTCTCAGGCTGGCACCTCTCACAACCATTCATTCAT
Organism: Pelodiscus sinensis; assembly: GCF_052426305.1. Classification (NCBI taxonomy): domain Eukaryota; kingdom Metazoa; phylum Chordata; order Testudines; family Trionychidae; genus Pelodiscus; species Pelodiscus sinensis. Next base: position 133,568 of record NC_143085.1, on the reverse strand, counting down.
CGTCCAAGCACTCTCTCTCTTATGTACATTCCCTAATTAATGTTTCCCATACAGTATTTTGCATAATAATACAAGAGTTGTAGTTACAAAAAGTTACAAAAGTTTCTGGGTGGCATTTCTTAAAACATTCTCTCTCTGAGCGCTGAGTTAGTTACTGTTATAGTTACAATGCTTCACTTTGCGATTAGGGTTAAGTGCTTCACAATGCTTTGAAGAGAACGGTTGTCAATTGTGTAACAGTAAGTTTGAGCGTGCCCTGGCGCACAGCGAGGGGAGCTGTTTCTGGCTACATAGTAGTATATTTTTAACAGTTTGAAGTTACATAACCTAATATTACATTCCTAACCAATTATATTCTAGAGGGGCAAAAATGTTTAGATTTATAATTAAACAATCCTAACAAATAATAATAATAATAATAATTATAAATCTAAACACTTCTCAAGCTTGATAACACTAAATCTAAACACTTTCACAAGAATAAATCTAAACACTTCTATGCTTCTTCTACTTAACAAACTTCTCCTCCTTAGACTTTTAGTTGTGGGGAACAAATTCTGGGGAGTCACTTCCACTTGGGGAATCCTGTTTCATACTTGACTATGTTATCCCTACACTAAGGCTGGCCGAGAGACTGTCCCGGACTGATCGTAACAGACTGTTCTGTCCGCGAATGGGCTGAGAGTAAAGGGCGTGTTCGGAATCTGTGGCGCCCAATCTGAGGCTGTCCGAGGTGACTCTTAACGGACTGCTCCGTGCGCCAATGGGCGGTGATTCAAGGCGTGTTCTGGGGCTGCTGGCGGCCAATAGGTTGTCCGGGGTGGATTATAACAGACTCTTCTGTCCGCGAATGGGCTGTGACTAAGGGGCGTGTTCTGAATCAGAGGCACCCAATAGGCTGACCCGGCTGCATCTTAACGGACAGCTCTGTCTGCGAATGCGGTGTGACTAGGGGGACTGACCTGCCACTGCTCTCGACCAATAGGCTGTCCGGGGTGGATCTTAATGGGCTGCTCTGTCCTGGAATTGTCTGTGACTTAGGGGTGGTTCCTGGCTGTGTGCCAGCCAATGGGCTTTCGGAAGACAGCCTTGGCGGAGGATAGTGTCGCCCAATGGGCTGTCAGCAAAGGGGATCCTGCCTCTGGTTCGGCCAATGGGCTGCCGCAGGGGGGCGTTGTCTGACTGGGCGGCCGGCGCCGCCATGACAGGAAGGTCCGAGGAGCGCGCGGGGGCGCGAGCGAATCCTGGGTCCGAGTGCGAAGCTCCCCGCCCCGAGCCCGCCCCTTGTTGGTGTCTGGCCCGGGGGAGGAGGGGGCGCGAGGGAAGGTGGGGGAGCGGGCTGGGGGTGGGGTGTCTGGACAGGGGTGAGGTGTAGGAGCAGGCTGGGTGTGAGGGGCCGGGGGGGGGCGCTTGGCACTGGGGGGGCAGGAGGGGGGGAGGGGCCGGGGGGGGTGCTCGGCACTGGGGGGGCAGGAGGGGGGGGAGGGGCCGGGGGGGTGCTCGGCACTGGGGGGGCAGGAGGGAGGGGGAGGGGCCGGGGGGGGCCTTGGCACTGGGGGGGGCAGGAGGGGACAGGGCGCGGGAGAGCGCAGGCGCGGGCGGCGCTGGCTGGGCGGGAAACTCCCGGGACGCTCGCGCTGACGAGGCGGGCGGGAAAACGCTGCGGGGGGCGCTGAGGGGCGGAGCCTGGGGGGCGGGGCGGGAGCTGGCAGTGACGTGGAGCCCCCCCCCCCCCGCCTGGTTCTCTCCGGGCCCCAGGCTGGACATCGGCGGGGCGGCCCCTGGCGGAGGTGGGGGGGCGATTTCTGCCCCCCCCCCCGGCGCTGCAGCCTCCCCGGGGAGCAGCGCCCCTGTGACCCCCCCCACGTGGTGCCGGGGGAACGGGGCTGTGGCCCCCCCTTTGGGGCGCGGGAGCTGACCCGGGCTCCAGTCACGTGGGTGTCTCGGGGAGGGGGGGCTGCGGGCCACCGGGGCGCGGGAGTGTCACGTGCCCCCTCCCCCCGCCGGGGAGCCGCGCGCCCTCGAGGGGTGGTTCCCGCGGGCGGGGCACGCACAGAACGTGTCCCGCACGCGGGGGGGTGGGGCGGCCTGAGCCCTGCTCCCCGCGCTGCTCGCTGCCTGGGGGCGGGGCCGGGTGCCCGCTGAATCCCCCCTGTGCCCGGGGGGGGGGGCAGTTCGGCGGGGGGCGATGCTCTGGCCCTGGCTGCCCGCAGTGCTGCCCAGTGCCCGGCTGTGCCTCCTGCAGAGGCCGAGAGCGTCCTGGGTGGGGGGCGTGTGGGGAGAGGGGGGGAGTGGCTGAGAATTGGGGGGCAAACTTAGGGGCTGCACGGGGCGGGGAGGAGTTTGGTGAGGGGGGATCATACTGCATGGGGCGGAGAGGAGTTTGGGGGAAAGCAGACTGCACGGGGCGGGGAGGAGTTTGGTGAGGGGGGATCAGACTGCATGGCGCGGAGAGGAGTTAGGGGGGTAGGGGATCAGACTGCAGGGGGCGGAGAGGAGTTTCGTGGGGGGTAGGAGATCAGACTGCACGGGGCGAGGAGGAGTTTGGGGGGGGATCAGACTGCACGGGGCGGGGAGGAGTTGGGGGGGGATCAGACTGCACGGGGCGGGGAGGAGTTGGGGGGGGATCAGACTGCACGGGGCGGGGAGGAGTTTGGGGGGGATCAGACTGCACGGGGCGAGGAGGAGTTTGGGGGGGATCAGACTGCACGGGGGTGAGGAGTTTGGGGGGATCAGACTGCATGGGGCGGGGAGGAGTTTGGGGGGGATCAGACTGCACGGGGCGGACAGGAGTTTTGGGGAGCGATCAGACTGCACGGGGGAGGAGGAGTTTGGAGGGGGATCAGACTGCACGGGGCGGGGAGGAGTTTGGGGGGGATCGGACTGCACAGGGCGGGGAGGTGTTTGGGGGGGATCGGACTGCACGGAGTGGGGAGGAGTTTGGGGGGGGATCAGACTGCACGGGGCGGGGAGGAGTTTTGGGGGAGATCGGACTGCACGGGGCGGGGAGGAGTTTGGGGGGATCGGACTGCACGGGGCGGGGAAGAGTTTGGGGGGGATCGGACTGCACGGGGCGCGGAGGAGTTTGGGGGGGATCAGATTGCACGGGGGGAGAGGAGTTTGGGGGGATCAGATTGCACGGGGGGGAGGATCAGACTGCACGTGGGGGGAGGAGTTTGGGGGGGATCAGACTGCACGGGGGGAGAGCGGTGCATGCAAATGATGGAACGCGGGGCACGTTCTATCGGCTCCCGGGCGAGTGACACGTGGGTTTGTGTGGCACACAGACGGGTCCCAGGCTCCGTCATTAATGGCAGGGGCAGGGCCTGATCTGGGGGCGGGGCCACTGACTGGCAGGAACTCAGCTGGGACACAGAAGTGAGCGGCAGAAAACTCCTCGGGGTCTCCGGAAAATCCTCGCACGGCCCCTCTGGGCTTGTGAACGGGACGCAGCAGAGGCAGCCGCCCCCCTCCCCACCCACCCGCCTCACGCTCCCCGCTGCACTTTCGAAGGCAACAGCAGCATCAGCCTGTCCCGCTGCCAGTCCCTGCACAAGCCGGCTGGGAAATTTGGTGTTGGGGGGAGCAGACTGCACGGGGCGGAGAGGAGTTTGGGGGTGGTGGGGGATCAGACTGCATGGAGCGGAGAGGAGTTTGGGGGGAAGCAGACTGCACGGGGCGGGGAGGAGTTTGGTGAGGGGGGATCATACTGCACGGGGCGGAGAGGAGTTTGGTGAGGGGGGATCATACTGCATGGGGCGGAGAGGAGTTTGGGGGGAAGCAGACTGCACGGGGCGGGGAGGAGTTTGGTGAGGGGGGATCAGACTGCATGGGGCGGAGAGGAGTTTGGGGGGGAAGCAGACTGCACGGGGCGGGGAGGAGTTTGGTGAGGGGGGATCAGACTGCACGGGGCGGAGAGGAGTTTGGTGAGGGGGGATCATACTGCATGGGGCGGAGAGGAGTTTGGGGGGAAGCAGACTGCACGGGGCGGGGAGGAGTTTGGTGAGGGGGGATCAGACTGCATGGCGCGGAGAGGAGTTTCGTGGGGGGTAGGAGATCAGACTGCACGGGGCGGGGAGGAGTTGGGGGGGATCAGACTGCACGGGGGGAGGAGTTTGGGGGGGATCAGACTGCACGGGGCGGGGAGGAGTTTGCGGGGGAGCAGACTGCACGGGGCGGGGAGGAGTTTGGGGGGGTTCAGACTGCATGGGGCGGGGAGGAGTTTGGGGGGATCAGACTGCATGTGGCGGGGAGGAGTTTGGGGGGGATCAGACTGCACGGGGGGGAGGATCAGACTCCACGGGGCGGCGAGGAGTTTGGGGAGGGGTTCAGACTGCACGGGGCGGAGAGGAGTTTGGGGAGGGGATCAGACTACACGGGGCGGAGAGGAGTTTGGGGGGGATCGGACTGCACGGGGCGGGGAGGAGTTTGGGGGGATGGGACTGCACGGGGCGGGGAGGAGTTTGGGGGGGATCAGACTGCACGGGGGGGAGGATCAGACTCCACGGGGCGGCGAGGAGTTTGGGGAGGGGTTCAGACTGCACGGGGCGGAGAGGAGTTTGGGGAGGGGATCAGACTACACGGGGCGGAGAGGAGTTTGGGGGGGATCGGACTGCACGGGGCGGGGAGGAGTTTGGGGGGATGGGACTGCACGGGGCGGGGAGGAGTTTGGGGGGATCAGACTGCACGGAGCGGGGAGGAGTTTGGGGGGATCAGACTGCACGGGGGGGAGGATCAGACTGCACGGAGCGGGGAGGAGTTTGGGGGGGGATCAGACTGCACGGGGGGAGGATCAGACTGCACGAGGCAGGGAGGAGCTTTGGGGGGGATCAGACTGCACGGGGCGGACAGGAGTTTGGGGGGGCGATCAGACTGCACGGGGCGGAGGGGAGTGTGGGGGGGATCAGACTGCACGGGGGGGAGAGGAGTTTGGGGGGGATCAGACTGCACGGGGCGGGGAGGAGTTTGGGGGATCGGACTGCACGGGGGGAGAGGAGTTTGGGGGGATCAGATTGCACGGGGGGGAGGATCAGACTGCACGGGGGGGAGGAGTTTGGGGGGGGATCAGACTGCACGGGGCAGGGAGGAGTTTGAGGGGGATCAGACTGCACGGGGGGAGAGGAGTTTGGGGGGATCAGACTGCACGGGGGGGAGGATCAGACTGCACGGGGCGGAGGGGAAGTTTGGGGGGATCAGACTGCACGGGGGGGAGGAATTTGAGGGGGATCAGACTGCACGGGGCGGGGAGGAGTTTGGGGGGATCAGACTGCACGGGGCTGGGAGGAGTTTGGGGGGGAAGGGTTGCCGCGGAGTCTCCTCTCCCGAGTGGGGGCGGAGCATCAGCTGCGGACGCTGCCGTCTCTGAGGCAGGAGCCCCGCCCAGCAATGGGGAGGGGCGGGTTGAGGGGGAGTAGGGAAAGTAGCCGCAGTGGCTTGTGGGAAACTGAGTGCCCCTGTCCGCAGCTCCCATCGGCCATTGCAGGGCCAGGGCAGGCCCGGCGCTGTTCGGTTGGGCGGGTGCAGCGGAAGTGACATCACAACGGGGCATTGACCAGGGAGCGACGCGGTTGGTCCCGCGCTCGTGTCACTCCAAGTGTTAGCGACGCATCCTGGGACTTGTAGTTCTCATAGTGCGGCCTCCCGGGGCACGTCGCAGCGCGCCTCGCCCCTATCATAGCCCCGCCCCCCGGCATAGCCCCGCCCAGCGTGTTCTTAGTTCGGAATGGGGCATTTCTACCCTAAAAACAATCTTTTTTATTAGGAAATAACGGCCCTTAGCAGAGCAACAGTGACACTCGGTAGTCACCGGCGGTAATGCACGTGTAATTCCGAAGCGCCTCCACAGTGCCGCTCGGTGGTCATTGCGGGTAATGCACGTGTAATTCCGTAGCGCCTCCACAGTGCCGCTCGGTGGTCATTGCGGGTAATGCACGTGTAATTCCGAAGCGCCTCCACAGTGCCGCTCGGTGGTCATTGCCGGTAATGCACGTGTAATTCCGTAGCGCCTCCACAGTGCCGCTCGGTGGTCATTGCAGGTAATGCACGTGTAATTCCATCGCCCCCAGCTGCTGTCCCTGCTCCGCACGCCACGTGGCCCCAGTCTTGCCCTTTGACAGCAGGCAAAGTAAGAAGCTCGTTATTTCCAGGCTCCGCGCAGCCCTCTCCCCTCCTGCCCCCGGCCCCCTCATCCCACACACCAGGCTCCGCGCAGCCCTCTCCCCTCCTGCCCATGGCCCCCTCATCCCACACACCAGGCTCCGCGCAGCCCCCTCCCCTCCTGCTTCCTCACCCCAGCCTGCACCCCGTCCATACTCTTATCCCGGGGCCCTTCCTCTCCCCAGCCTGCACCCCCGTCCATATGCTTATCCCGGGGCCCTTCCTCCCCCCAGCCTGCACCCCCATCCATATTCTTATCCCGGGGCCCTTCCTCACTCCAGTCTGCACGCCCATTCATGGGAGCCATCAGTCCACCTTTTCCCTGCACCACATTCAGTAAAGTGTCTGATCAGGGTATGAGAGCAGCCCTGAGCCTTTGTCTCCACTCAGCAGGTTGCACCACACAGGATATGTGGATGGTCCTGGGCTTTGTACAGCACTCCAGACTGACCCCTGGACACGGCTTCTGGGTCCTAGCCCTTTGCTGTCACTCCTGCCCGAGGGCTTTGCTGGCTCCAGACTGGGTAACAGCTGGGAAACTGGCTGGGCAGTGGGCTGAGAAGATACCGTCCGAGATGGACTTGAGCTGCCTGGACGTGATTCTCGGAACACGTGAAGGGTCCTCAGCGTTCGGCCTTCCCATGGCTCTGTGTGAGTAAGAGGTGCGTGCTTTGAAATCTTCAAGCGTCCTGGCAGTATGTTTCTTCTGAGGCAGAGAGCTTCCTGCTGGGGCACGGAGCCTGGTGGCTTGGGGACTGGTGAAGGGGCAGTAGGCGGTTCAACAGTGCGTGGATAGATATTCAAGGCCTCCGTTCTCTCCGAGTTCCTGGAGTGGCAGCGGGAGGGGGTGGCCGATGGTGGGAGGAGAAGCGATGCCGCGTCCTTGCGGACTGAAAAGCTAAGTTGTTTGTTTGTTTTTTCCCCTCAGCTGTGTTCGGTAGCGAGCGATAAGAAGTCAACCCTCCCGGTGTCCTCCCGTCTGGGGATGGAACGGAAAAGAGAACGGCGAGCTCGGGAGCTTGGTCGAAGCGAGGCAAGAACCGTCCTGCTGGGAGCGGAGCAGCCATCGCTGACCGGGAGATAAGTGTCGGGTCTGGAAATCTCTCAGCTTACGGCCCACTCGGGTCTAGGAAGGGAAGTCACGTTTGCTTAGACAGCGAGTCCGAGCGGAGGTTCCCGAGGTGCTTCCTTGGTAGTGGGAGAAACAGGGCTCCCGTTTGTCAGGGGTGCTGGTTTCTCTGGAACACGGTGTCCTTCTCAGCAGACGCTTGGCTCGAGGAGGAAGACGCAAGGTGGTAAGGTTTCTGACTGCCTCTTATGTGTTTCTCTCTTGTTGCTCTCTCGTATTGGCCAATACGTCCTGTCTGTCTGTTTCTGTCTATGTCTTTGTCCTTCCTCTGCTTCTGCCGTGTCCTTGTACAGCACACTTGCAGGCATTCCAGGTGAGCATCTCCAAGGGTTAAGGGCTCAGGAGCCAACGGGAATTCAGCAGGTTCGCAAGTCGCGCAAGGGAGAGCGGTGGTGCATCATGGCTGAATGACTCGGTGTTCTTGTAGAGGACCCGTTACATAGGCGAGAGGGGGGGAAAGGGCTAAAGGATAGAATTCCCACAGCCACAGACTTTAGTGAGTGAGAGCTAACGCTGGGCTTTTTCGGCCACCCTTGCAGAGGAATCAGTGCGTGGCCGTGGGCGGAGAATAAATCGTCCGAGATGTACTTGAGCTGCCTGGACGTGATTCTCGGAACATGTGAAGGGTCCTCAGCGTTCGGCCTTCCCATGGCTCTGTGTGAGTAAGAGGTGCGTGCTTTGAAATCTTTAAGCGTCCTGGCAGTATGTTTCTTCTGAGGCAGAGAGCTTCCTGCTGGGTCACGGAGCCTGGTGGCTTGGGGACTGGTGAAGGGGCATAGGCAGTTCAACAGAGCGTGGATAGATATTCAAGGCCTCCGTTCTCTCCGCGTTCCTGGAGTGTCAGCGGGAGGGGGTGGCCGATGGTGGGAGGCAGCGGTGCGATGGTGGGAGGAGAAGCGATGCCGCGTCCTTGCGGACTGAAAAGCTAAGTTGTTTGTTTGTTTTTTCCCCTCTGCTGTGTTCGGTAGCGAGCGATAAGAAGTCAACCCTCCCGGTGTCCTCCCGTCTGGGGATGGAACGGAAACGAGAACAGCGAGCTCGGGAGCTTGGTCGAAGCGAGGCGAGAACCGTCCGGCTGGGAGCGGAGCAGCCATCGCTGACAGGGAGATAAGTGTCGGGTTTGGAAATCTCTCGGCTTACGGCGCACTCGGGTCTAGGAAGGGAAGTCAGGTTTGCTTAGACAGCGAGTCCGAGCGGAGGTTCGCGAGGTGATTCCTTGGTAGTGGGAGAAACAGGGCTTCCGTTTGTCAGGGGTGCTGATTTCTCTGGAACACGGTGTCCTTCTCAGCAGACGCTTGGCTCGAGGAGGAAGACGCAAGGCGGTAAGGTTTCCGTCTGCCTCTCATGTGTTTCTCTCTTGTTGCTCTCTCGTATTGGCCAATACGTTCTGTCTGTCTGTTTCTGTCTGTGTCTTTGTCCTTGCTCTGCTTCTGCCGTGTCCTTGTATAGCTCACGTGCAGGCATTCCAGGTGAGCATCTCCACGGGTTAAGGGCTCAGGAGCCAACGGGAATTCTGCAGGTACGCCAGTCGCGCAAGGGAGAGCGGTGGTGCGTCATGGCTGACTGACTCAGTGTTCTTGTAGAGGGCCCTATACATAGGCGAGGGGCGGGGGGGAAGGGCTAAAGGATAGAATTCCCACAGCCACAGACCTTAGTGAGTGAGAGGTCTCTTCAGTCACGCCGCTCTCGGATCTCGCTGCAGGGAGGGATTCTGGTGCCGCTCTCGGGTCGTGCAGCTTGGGGGTGTCTCTAGCGCTGCTCTCGGGTCTCGCTGCTGGGGGGGAGGGGTCTTTGGGGCCACTCTCAGGTCGTGCTGCTGGGAGGGAGTCTGGCGCCTCTCTCGGGTTATGCTGCTGCGGGGAATCTCTGGTGCCGCTCTCGAGTCGCGCTACTGGGGGGGTCTCTGGCGCCTCCTTGGGATCATGCTGCTGGGGGGGTCTCTGGCTTCGCTCTCCGGTCGTGCTGCTGGGGGGGGGTCTCTGTTACCGCTTTCGGGTCGCGCCGTTAGGGGGGGTCTCTGGTGCCGCTCTCGGTAGTGGTGCTGGGGGTGGGGTCTCTGTCTCCACTCTCGGGTCGCGCTGCTGGGGGGAGGTCTCTGGCGCCGCTCTCGGGTCGCGCTGCTGGGGGGTGGTCTCTGGAGCCTCCCTCCGGTCATGCTGCAGACGGGGGGTGTCACTGGCCCCGCTATCAGGTGATGCTGCTGCGGGGGGTCTCTGGCACCTCTCTCGGGTTTTGCTGCTGGGTGGGTGTCTGGGGCCGCTCTCGGGTGATGCTGTTCGGGGAGGTCTCTGGCGCCGCCCTCCGGTAGCGGTGCTGGGGGTGGGGTTTCTGTCTCCACTCTCGGGTAATGCTTCTGGGGGGGGTCTCCGGCGCCGGTCTCGGGTCGCGCTCCTTGGGGGTGGGGTGTCTGTCGCCACTTTCATCTCATGCTGCTGGGGGGGGTCTCTGGCGCCACTCTCCGGTGATGCTGCTGGGGGGGGCCTCTGGCTCCCATCTCAGGTCGTGCTGCTGGGGGGGGGGGGAGGTCTCTGTCGCCGTTCTCTGGTGATGCTGCTGGGGGGAGGGTCTCTGGCGCCACTCTTGGGTCGCACTGCTGGGGGCGGGTCTGTGGTGCCGCTCTCGGGTCTTGCTGCTGGGGGCGGTCTCTGGCACCGTTTTCGGGTCACTCTGCTGGGGGAGGTCTCTGGCTTCGCTCTCGGGTCACGCTGCTGGGGAGGGTCTCTGGCGCCGCCCTCGGGACTTGCTGCTGGGGGGGGGTCTCTGGCGCCGCCCTCGGGTCGCAATGCCGGGGGGGTTCTTTCGCGCTGCTCTCGGGTTTTGCTGCTGGGGGGGGGTCTCTTGTTTCGCTCTCGGGTCATGCTGCTGGGGGGGGACTTTGCAAGCGGGGCCGGGTACTAAAGGCACCAAGCAGCTGGCGGAATCACTGAGAACAAGGGTCATGGGGTCGGGGGTTGGTTGAGACTCTTTGGACCAGAGGCAGGGGGTCCAGGCTGCCAAATGTGTCGCGGAGAACCTCCATCTATCGGACGCGGCTTCCTCTCCGCGCTTGCAGAACCGAGCAGCTAAAAGTGTTAGAAGCCAAATCAGAGCGGCTCATGTGTGTGTTAGAAACGGCTACGGGGAGCCAATTGCACTGGCACCTGACGCCTTCTTCAGCCCTTTGTTGCTGCATTCTCAGGCTGGCACCTCTCACAACCATTCATTCATCGTCCAAGCACTCTCTCTCTTATGTACATTCCCTAATTAATGTTTCCCATACAGTATTTTGCATAATAATACAAGAGTTGTAGTTACAAAAAGTTACAAAAGTTTCTGGGTGGCATTTCTTAAAACATTCTCTCTCTGAGCGCTGAGTTAGTTACTGTTATAGTTACAATGCTTCACTTTGCGATTAGGGTTAAGTGCTTCACAATGCTTTGAAGAGAACGGTTGTCAATTGTGTAACAGTAAGTTTGAGCGTGCCCTGGCGCACAGCGAGGGGAGCTGTTTCTGGCTACATAGTAGTATATTTTTAACAGTTTGAAGTTACATGACCTAATATTACATTCCTAACCAATTATATTCTAGAGGGGCAAAAATGTTTAGATTTATAATTAAACAATCCTAACAAATAATAATAATAATAATAATTATAAATCTAAACACTTCTCAAGCTTGATAACACTAAATCTAAACACTTTCACAAGAATAAATCTAAACACTTCTATGCTTCTTCTACTTAACAAACTTCTCCTCCTTAGACTTTTAGTTGTGGGGAACAAATTCTGGGGAGTCACTTCCACTTGGGGAATCCTGTTTCATACTTGACTATGTTATCCCTACACTAAGGCTGGCCGAGAGACTGTCCCGGACTGATCGTAACAGACTGTTCTGTCCGCGAATGGGCTGAGAGTAAAGGGCGTGTTCGGAATCTGTGGCGCCCAATCTGAGGCTGTCCGAGGTGACTCTTAACGGACTGCTCCGTGCGCCAATGGGCGGTGACTCAAGGCGTGTTCTGGGGCTGCTGGCGGCCAATAGGTTGTCCGGGGTGGATTATAACAGACTCTTCTGTCCGCGAATGGGCTGTGACTAAGGGGCGTGTTCTGAATCAGAGGCACCCAATAGGCTGACCCGGCTGCATCTTAACGGACAGCTCTGTCTGCGAATGCGGTGTGACTAGGGGGACTGACCTGCCACTGCTCTCGACCAATAGGCTGTCCGGGGTGGATCTTAATGGGCTGCTCTGTCCTGGAATTGTCTGTGACTTAGGGGTGGTTCCTGGCTGTGTGCCAGCCAATGGGCTTTCGGAAGACAGCCTTGGCGGAGGATAGTGTCGCCCAATGGGCTGTCAGCAAAGGGGATCCTGCCTCTGGTTCGGCCAATGGGCTGCCGCAGGGGGGCGTTGTCTGACTGGGCGGCCGGCGCCGCCATGACAGGAAGGTCCGAGGAGCGCGCGGGGGCGCGAGCGAATCCTGGGTCCTCCCCGCCCCCAGCCCGCCCCTTGTTGGTGTCTGGCCCGGGGGAGGAGGGGGCGCGAGGGAAGGTGGGGGAGCGGGCTGGGGGTGGGGTGTCTGGACAGGGGTGAGGTGTAGGAGCAGGCTGGGTGTGAGGGGCCGGGGGGGGCGCTTGGCACTGGGGGGGCAGGAGGGGGTGAGGGGCCGGGGGGGGTGCTCGGCACTGGGGGGGCAGGAGGGGGTGAGGGGCCGGGGGGGTGCTCGGCACTGGGGGGGCAGGAGGGAGGGGGAGGGGCCGGGGGGGGCCTTGGCACTGGGGGGGGGCAGGAGGGGACAGGGCGCGGGAGAGCGCAGGCGCGGGCGGCGCTGGCTGGGCGGGAAACTCCCGGGACGCTCGCGCTGACGAGGCGGGCGGGAAAACGCTGCGGGGGGCGCTGAGGGGCGGAGCCTGGGGGGCGGGGCGGGAGCTGGCAGTGACGTGGAGCCCCCCCCCTGCTTCTCTCCGGGCCCCAGGCTGGACATCGGCGGGGCGGCCCCTGGCGGAGGTGGGGGGGCGATTTCTGCCCCCCCCCCCGGCGCTGCAGCCTCCCCGGGGAGCAGCGCCCCTGTGACCCCCCCCACGTGGTGCCGGGGGAACGGGGCTGTGGCCCCCCCTTTGGGGCGCGGGAGCTGACCCGGGCTCCAGTCACGTGGGTGTCTCGGGGAGGGGGGGCTGCGGGCCACCGGGGCGCGGGAGTGTCACGTGCCCCCTCCCCCCGCCGGGGAGCCGCGCGCCCTCGAGGGGTGGTTCCCGCGGGCGGGGCACGCACAGAACGTGTCCCGCACGCGGGGGGGCGGGGCGGCCTGAGCCCTGCTCCCCGCGCTGCTCGCTGCCTGGGGGCGGGGCCGGGTGCCCGCTGAATCCCCCCTGTGCCCGGGGGGGGGCAGTTCGGCGGGGGGCGATGCTCTGGCCCTGGCTGCCCGCAGTGCTGCCCAGTGCCCGGCTGTGCCTCCTGCAGAGGCCGAGAGCGTCCTGGGTGGGGGGCGTGTGGGGAGAGGGGGGGAGTGGCTGAGAATTGGGGGGCAAACTTAGGGGCTGCACGGGGCGGGGAGGAGTTTGGTGAGGGGGGATCATACTGCATGGGGCGGAGAGGAGTTTGGGGGGAAGCAGACTGCACGGGGCGGGGAGGAGTTTGGTGAGGGGGGATCAGACTGCATGGCGCGGAGAGGAGTTAGGGGGGTAGGGGATCAGACTGCAGGGGGCGGAGAGGAGTTTCGTGGGGGGTAGGAGATCAGACTGCACGGGGGGAGGAGGAGTTTGGGGGGGGATCAGACTGCACGGGGCGGGGAGGAGTTGGGGGGGATCAGACTGCACGGGGCGAGGAGGAGTTTAGGGGGGGATCAGACTGCACGGGGCGAGGAGGAGTTTGGGGGGGATCAGACTGCACGGGGGTGAGGAGTTTGGGGGGATCAGACTGCATGGGGCGGGGAGGAGTTTGGGGGGGATCAGACTGCACGGGGCGGACAGGAGTTTTGGGGAGCGATCAGACTGCACGGGGGAGGAGGAGTTTGGAGGGGGATCAGACTGCACGGGGCGGGGAGGAGTTTGGGGGGATCGGACTGCACAGGGCGGGGAGGTGTTTGGGGGGGATCGGACTGCACGGAGTGGGGAGGAGTTTGGGGGGAGATCGGACTGCACGGGGCGGGGAGGAGTTTGGGGGGATCGGACTGCACGGGGCGGGGAAGAGTTTGGGGGGGATCGGACTGCACGGGGCGCGGAGGAGTTTGGGGGGGATCAGATTGCACGGGGGGAGAGGAGTTTGGGGGGATCAGATTGCACGGGGGGGAGGATCAGACTGCACGGGGGGGGAGGAGTTTGGGGGGGATCAGACTGCACGGGGGGAGAGCGGTGCATGCAAATGATGGAACGCGGGGCACGTTCTATCGGCTCCCGGGCGAGTGACACGTGGGTTTGTGTGGCACACAGACGGGTCCCAGGCTCCGTCATTAATGGCAGGGGCGGGGCCTGATCTGGGGGCGGGGCCACTGACTGGCAGGAACTCAGCTGGGACACAGAAGTGAGCGGCAGAAAACTCCTCGGGGTCTCCGGAAAATCCTCGCACGGCCCCTCTGGGCTTGTGAACGGGACGCAGCAGAGGCAGCCGCCCCCCTCCCCACCCACCCGCCTCACGCTCCCCGCTGCACTTTCGAAGGCAACAGCAGCATCAGCCTGTCCCGCTGCCAGTCCCTGCACAAGCCGGCTGGGAAATTTGGTGCTGGGGGGAGCAGACTGCACGGGGCGGAGAGGAGTTTGGGGGTGGTGGGGGATCAGACTGCATGGAGCGGAGAGGAGTTTGGGGGGAAGCAGACTGCACGGGGCGGGGAGGAGTTTGGTGAGGGGGGATCACACTGCACGGGGCGGAGAGGAGTTTGGTGAGGGGGGATCATACTGCATGGGGCGGAGAGGAGTTTGGGGGGAAGCAGACTGCACGGGGCGGGGAGGAGTTTGGTGAGGGGGGATCAGACTGCATGGGGCGGAGAGGAGTTTGGGGGGAAGCAGACTGCACGGGGCGGGGAGGAGTTTGGTGAGGGGGGATCAGACTGCATGGGGCGGAGAGGAGTTTGGGGGGAAGCAGACTGCACGGGGCGGGGAGGAGTTTGGTGAGGGGGGATCATACTGCACGGGGCGGAGAGGAGTTTGGTGAGGGGGGATCATACTGCATGGGGCGGAGAGGAGTTTGGGGGGAAGCAGACTGCACGGGGCGGGGAGGAGTTTGGTGAGGGGGGATCAGACTGCATGGCGCGGAGAGGAGTTAGGGGGGTAGGGGATCAGACTGCAGGGGGCGGAGAGGAGTTTCGTGGGGGGTAGGAGATCAGACTGCACGGGGCGGGGAGGAGTTGGGGGGGGATCAGACTGCACGGGGGGAGGAGTTTGGGGGGGATCAGACTGCACGGGGCGGGGAGGAGTTTGCGGGGGAGCAGACTGCACGGGGCGGGGAGGAGTTTGGGGGGGTTCAGACTGCATGGGGCGGGGAGGAGTTTGGGGGGGGAGCAGACTGCACGGGGCGAGGAGGAGTTTGGGGGGATCAGACTGCATGTGGCGGGGAGGAGTTTGGGGGGGATCAGACTGCACGGGGGGGAGGATCAGACTCCACGGGGCGGCGAGGAGTTTGGGGAGGGGTTCAGACTGCACGGGGCGGAGAGGAGTTTGGGGAGGGGATCAGACTACACGGGGCGGAGAGGAGTTTGGGGGGCATCGGACTGCACGGGGCGGGGAGGAGTTTGGGGGGATGGGACTGCACGGGGCGGGGAGGAGTTTGGGGGGATCAGACTGCACGGAGCGGGGAGGAGTTTGGGGGGATCAGACTGCACGGGGGGGAGGATCAGACTGCACGGAGCGGGGAGGAGTTTGGGGGGGGGGATCAGACTGCACGGGGGGAGGATCAGACTGCACGAGGCAGGGAGGAGCTTTGGGGGGGATCAGACTGCACGGGGCGGACAGGAGTTTGGGGGGGCGATCAGACTGCACGGGGCGGAGGGGAGTGTGGGGGGGATCAGACTGCACGGGGGGGAGAGGAGTTTGGGGGGGATCAGACTGCACGGGGCGGGGAGGAGTTTGGGGGGATCGGACTGCACGGGGGGAGAGGAGTTTGGGGGGATCAGATTGCACGGGGGGGAGGATCAGACTGCACGGGGGGGAGGAGTTTGGGGGGGGATCAGACTGCACGGGGCAGGGAGGAGTTTGAGGGGGATCAGACTGCACGGGGGGAGAGGAGTTTGGGGGGATCAGACTGCACGGGGGGGAGGATCAGACTGCACGGGGCGGAGGGGAAGTTTGGGGGGATCAGACTGCACGGGGGGGAGGAGTTTGAGGGGGATCAGACTGCACGGGGCGGGGAGGAGTTTGGGGGGATCAGACTGCACGGGGCTGGGAGGAGTTTGGGGGGGAAGGGTTGCCGCGGAGTCTCCTCTCCCGAGTGGGGGCGGAGCATCAGCTGCGGACGCTGCCGTCTCTGAGGCAGGAGCCCCGCCCAGCAATGGGGAGGGGCGGGTTGAGGGGGAGTAGGGAAAGTAGCCGCAGTGGCTTGTGGGAAACTGAGTGCCCCTGTCCGCAGCTCCCATCGGCCATTGCAGGGCCAGGGCAGGCCCGGCGCTGTTCGGTTGGGCGGGTGCAGCGGAAGTGACATCACAACGGGGCATTGACCAGGGAGCGACGCGGTTGGTCCCGCGCTCGTGTCACTCCAAGTGTTAGCGACGCATCCTGGGACTTGTAGTTCTCATAGTGCGGCCTCCCGGGGCACGTCGCAGCGCGCCTCGCCCCTATCATAGCCCCGCCCCCCGGCATAGCCCCGCCCAGCGTGTTCTTAGTTCGGAATGGGGCATTTCTACCCTAAAAACAATCTTTTTTATTAGGAAATAACGGCCCTTAGCAGAGCAACAGTGACACTCGGTAGTCACCGGCGGTAATGCACGTGTAATTCCGAAGCGCCTCCACAGTGCCGCTCGGTGGTCATTGCGGGTAATGCACGTGTAATTCCGTAGCGCCTCCACAGTGCCGCTCGGTGGTCATTGCGGGTAATGCACGTGTAATTCCGTAGCGCCTCCACAGTGCCGCTCGGTGGTCATTGCGGGTAATGCACGTGTAATTCCGAAGCGCCTCCACAGTGCCGCTCGGTGGTCATTGCGGGTAATGCACGTGTAATTCCGAAGCGCCTCCACAGTGCCGCTCGGTGGTCATTGCCGGTAATGCACGTGTAATTCCGTAGCGCCTCCACAGTGCCGCTCGGTGGTCATTGCAGGTAATGCACGTGTAATTCCATCGCCCCCAGCTGCTGTCCCTGCTCCGCACGCCACGTGGCCCCAGTCTTGCCCTTTGACAGCAGGCAAAGTAAGAAGCTCGTTATTTCCAGGCTCCGCGCAGCCCTCTCCCCTCCTGCCCCCGGCCCCCTCATCCCACACACCAGGCTCCGCGCAGCCCTCTCCCCTCCTGCCCATGGCCCCCTCATCCCACACACCAGGCTCCGCGCAGCCCCCTCCCCTCCTGCTTCCTCACCCCAGCCTGCACCCCGTCCATACTCTTATCCCGGGGCCCTTCCTCTCCCCAGCCTGCACCCCCGTCCATATGCTTATCCCAGGGCCCTTCCTCCCCCCAGCCTGCACCCCCATCCATATTCTTATCCCGGGGCCCTTCCTCACTCCAGTCTGCACGCCCATTCATGGGAGCCATCAGTCCACCTTTTCCCTGCACCACATTCAGTAAAGTGTCTGATCAGGGTATGAGAGCAGCCCTGAGCCTTTGTCTCCACTCAGCAGGTTGCACCACACAGGATATGTGGATGGTCCTGGGCTTTGTACAGCACTCCAGACTGACCCCTGGACACGGCTTCTGGGTCCTAGCCCTTTGCTGTCACTCCTGCCCGAGGGCTTTGCTGGCTCCAGACTGGGTAACAGCTGGGAAACTGGCTGGGCAGTGGGCTGAGAAGATACCGTCCGAGATGGACTTGAGCTGCCTGGACGTGATTCTCGGAACACGTGAAGGGTCCTCAGCGTTCGGCCTTCCCATGGCTCTGTGTGAGTAAGAGGTGCGTGCTTTGAAATCTTCAAGCGTCCTGGCAGTATGTTTCTTCTGAGGCAGAGAGCTTCCTGCTGGGGCACGGAGCCTGGTGGCTTGGGGACTGGTGAAGGGGCAGTAGGCGGTTCAACAGTGCGTGGATAGATATTCAAGGCCTCCGTTCTCTCCGAGTTCCTGGAGTGGCAGCGGGAGGGGGTGGCCGATGGTGGGAGGAGAAGCGATGCCGCGTCCTTGCGGACTGAAAAGCTAAGTTGTTTGTTTGTTTTTTCCCCTCAGCTGTGTTCGGTAGCGAGCGATAAGAAGTCAACCCTCCCGGTGTCCTCCCGTCTGGGGATGGAACGGAAAAGAGAACGGCGAGCTCGGGAGCTTGGTCGAAGCGAGGCGAGAACCGTCCTGCTGGGAGCGGAGCAGCCATCGCTGACCGGGAGATAAGTGTCGGGTCTGGAAATCTCTCAGCTTACGGCCCACTCGGGTCTAGGAAGGGAAGTCACGTTTGCTTAGACAGCGAGTCCGAGCGGAGGTTCCCGAGGTGCTTCCTTGGTAGTGGGAGAAACAGGGCTCCCGTTTGTCAGGGGTGCTGGTTTCTCTGGAACACGGTGTCCTTCTCAGCAGACGCTTGGCTCGAGGAGGAAGACGCAAGGTGGTAAGGTTTCTGACTGCCTCTTATGTGTTTCTCTCTTGTTGCTCTCTCGTATTGGCCAATACGTCCTGTCTGTCTGTTTCTGTCTATGTCTTTGTCCTTCCTCTGCTTCTGCCGTGTCCTTGTACAGCACACTTGCAGGCATTCCAGGTGAGCATCTCCAAGGGTTAAGGGCTCAGGAGCCAACGGGAATTCAGCAGGTTCGCAAGTCGCGCAAGGGAGAGCGGTGGTGCATCATGGCTGAATGACTCGGTGTTCTTGTAGAGGACCCGATACATAGGCGAGAGGGGGGGAAAGGGCTAAAGGATAGAATTCCCACAGCCACAGACTTTAGTGAGTGAGAGCTAACGCTGGGCTTTTTCGGCCACCCTTGCAGAGGAATCAGTGCGTGGCCGTGGGCGGAGAATAAATCGTCCGAGATGTACTTGAGCTGCCTGGACGTGATTCTCGGAACATGTGAAGGGTCCTCAGCGTTCGGCCTTCCCATGGCTCTGTGTGAGTAAGAGGTGCGTGCTTTGAAATCTTTAAGCGTCCTGGCAGTATGTTTCTTCTGAGGCAGAGAGCTTCCTGCTGGGTCACGGAGCCTGGTGGCTTGGGGACTGGTGAAGGGGCATAGGCAGTTCAACAGAGCGTGGATAGATATTCAAGGCCTCCGTTCTCTCCGCGTTCCTGGAGTGTCAGCGGGAGGGGGTGGCCGATGGTGGGAGACAGCGGTGCGATGGTGGGAGGAGAAGCGATGCCGCGTCCTTGCGGACTGAAAAGCTAAGTTGTTTGTTTGTTTTTTCCCCTCTGCTGTGTTCGGTAGTGAGCGATAAGAAGTCAACCCTCCCGGTGTCCTCCCGTCTGGGGATGGAACGGAAACGAGAACAGCGAGCTCGGGAGCTTGGTCGAAGCGAGGCGAGAACCGTCCGGCTGGGAGCGGAGCAGCCATCGCTGACAGGGAGATAAGTGTCGGGTTTGGAAATCTCTCGGCTTACGGCGCACTCGGGTCTAGGAAGGGAAGTCAGGTTTGCTTAGACAGCGAGTCCGAGCGGAGGTTCGCGAGGTGATTCCTTGGTAGTGGGAGAAACAGGGCTTCCGTTTGTCAGGGGTGCTGATTTCTCTGGAACACGGTGTCCTTCTCAGCAGACGCTTGGCTCGAGGAGGAAGACGCAAGGCGGTAAGGTTTCCGTCTGCCTCTCATGTGTTTCTCTCTTGTTGCTCTCTCGTATTGGCCAAGACGTTCTGTCTGTCTGTTTCTGTCTGTGTCTTTGTCCTTGCTCTGCTTCTGCCGTGTCCTTGTATAGCTCACGTGCAGGCATTCCAGGTGAGCATCTCCACGGGTTAAGGGCTCAGGAGCCAACGGGAATTCTGCAGGTACGCCAGTCGCGCAAGGGAGAGCGGTGGTGCGTCATGGCTGACTGACTCAGTGTTCTTGTAGAGGGCCCTATACATAGGCGAGGGGCGGGGGGAAGGGCTAAAGGATAGAATTCCCACAGCCACAGACCTTAGTGAGTGAGAGGTCTCTTCAGTCACGCCGCTCTCGGATCTCGCTGCAGGGAGGGATTCTGGTGCCGCTCTCGGGTCGTGCAGCTTGGGGGTGTCTCTAGCGCTGCTCTCGGGTCTCGCTGCTGGGGGGGAGGGGTCTTTGGGGCCACTCTCAGGTCGTGCTGCTGGGAGGGAGTCTGGCGCCTCTCTCGGGTTATGCTGCTGCGGGGAATCTCTGGTGCCGCTCTCGAGTCGCGCTACTGGGGGGGTCTCTGGCGCCTCCTTGGGATCATGCTGCTGGGGGGGTCTCTGGCTTCGCTCTCCGGTCGTGCTGCTGGGGGGGGGTCTCTGTTACCGCTTTCGGGTCGCGCTGTTAGGGGGGGTCTCTGGTGCCGCTCTCGGTAGTGGTGCTGGGGGTGGGGTCTCTGTCTCCACTCTCGGGTCGCGCTGCTGGGGGGAGGTCTCTGGCGCCGCTCTCGGGTCGCACTACTGGGGGTGGTCTCTGGAGCCTCCCTCCGGTCATGCTGCAGACGGGGGGTGTCACTGGCCCCGCTATCAGGTGATGCTGCTGCGGGGGGTCTCTGGCACCTCTCTCGGGTTTTGCTGCTGGGTGGGTGTCTGGGGCCGCTCTCGGGTGATGCTGTTCGGGGAGGTCTCTGGCTTCGCTCTCGGGTCACGCTGCTGGGGAGGGTCTCTGGCGCCGCCCTCGGGACTTGCTGCTGGGGGGGGTCTCTGGCGCCGCCCTCGGGTCGCAATGCCGGGGGGGTTCTTTCGCGCTGCTCTCGGGTTTTGCTGCTGGGGGGGGGGGTCTCTTGTTTCGCTCTCGGGTCATGCTGCTGGGGGGGGGACTTTGCAAGCGGGGCCGGGTACTAAAGGCACCAAGCAGCTGGCGGAATCACTGAGAACAAGGGTCATGGGGTCGGGGGTTGGTTGAGACTCTTTGGACCAGAGGCAGGGGGTCCAGGCTGCCAAATGTGTCGCGGAGAACCTCCATCTATCGGACGCGGCTTCCTCTCCGCGCTTGCAGAACCGAGCAGCTAAAAGTGTTAGAAGCCAAATCAGAGCGGCTCATGTGTGTGTTAGAAACGGCTACGGGGAGCCAATTGCACTGGCACCTGACGCCTTCTTCAGCCCTTTGTTGCTGCATTCTCAGGCTGGCACCTCTCACAACCATTCATTCATCGTCCAAGCACTCTCTCTCTTATGTACATTCCCTAATTAATGTTTCCCATACAGTATTTTGCATAATAATACAAGAGTTGTAGTTACAAAAAGTTACAAAAGTTTCTGGGTGGCATTTCTTAAAACATTCTCTCTCTGAGCGCTGAGTTAGTTACTGTTATAGTTACAATGCTTCACTTTGCGATTAGGGTTAAGTGCTTCACAATGCTTTGAAGAGAACGGTTGTCAATTGTGTAACAGTAAGTTTGAGCGTGCCCTGGCGCACAGCGAGGGGAGCTGTTTCTGGCTACATAGTAGTATATTTTTAACAGTTTGAAGTTACATGACCTAATATTACATTCCTAACCAATTATATTCTAGAGGGGCAAAAATGTTTAGATTTATAATTAAACAATCCTAACAAATAATAATAATAATAATAATTATAAATCTAAACACTTCTCAAGCTTGATAACACTAAATCTAAACACTTTCACAAGAATAAATCTAAACACTTCTATGCTTCTTCTACTTAACAAACTTCTCCTCCTTAGACTTTTAGTTGTGGGGAACAAATTCTGGGGAGTCACTTCCACTTGGGGAATCCTGTTTCATACTTGACTATGTTATCCCTACACTAAGGCTGGCCGAGAGACTGTCCCGGACTGATCGTAACAGACTGTTCTGTCCGCGAATGGGCTGAGAGTAAAGGGCGTGTTCGGAATCTGTGGCGCCCAATCTGAGGCTGTCCGAGGTGACTCTTAACGGACTGCTCCGTGCGCCAATGGGCGGTGACTCAAGGCGTGTTCTGGGGCTGCTGGCGGCCAATAGGTTGTCCGGGGTGGATTATAACAGACTCTTCTGTCCGCGAATGGGCTGTGACTAAGGGGCGTGTTCTGAATCAGAGGCACCCAATAGGCTGACCCGGCTGCATCTTAACGGACAGCTCTGTCTGCGAATGCGGTGTGACTAGGGGGACTGACCTGCCACTGCTCTCGACCAATAGGCTGTCCGGGGTGGATCTTAATGGGCTGCTCTGTCCTGGAATTGTCTGTGACTTAGGGGTGGTTCCTGGCTGTGTGCCAGCCAATGGGCTTTCGGAAGACAGCCTTGGCGGAGGATAGTGTCGCCCAATGGGCTGTCAGCAAAGGGGATCCTGCCTCTGGTTCGGCCAATGGGCTGCCGCAGGGGGGCGTTGTCTGACTGGGCGGCCGGCGCCGCCATGACAGGAAGGTCCGAGGAGCGCGCGGGGGCGCGAGCGAATCCTGGGTCCGAGTGCGAAGCTCCCCGCCCCCAGCCCGCCCCTTGTTGGTGTCTGGCCCGGGGGAGGAGGGGGCGCGAGGGAAGGTGGGGGAGCGGGCTGGGGGTGGGGTGTCTGGACAGGGGTGAGGTGTAGGAGCAGGCTGGGTGTGAGGGGCCGGGGGGGGGGCGCTTGGCACTGGGGGGGCAGAGGGGGTGAGGGGCCGGGGGGGGTGCTCGGCACTGGGGGGGCAGGAGGGGGGTGAGGGGCCGGGGGGGTGCTCGGCACTGGGGGGGCAGGAGGGAGGGGGAGGGGCCGGGGGGGGCCTTGGCACTGGGGGGGGGCAGGAGGGGACAGGGCGCGGGAGAGCGCAGGCGCGGGCGGCGCTGGCTGGGCGGGAAACTCCCGGGACGCTCGCGCTGACGAGGCGGGCGGGAAAACGCTGCGGGGGGCGCTGAGGGGCGGAGCCTGGGGGGCGGGGCGGGAGCTGGCAGTGACGTGGAGCCCCCCCCCCCCCGCCTGCTTCTCTCCGGGCCCCAGGCTGGACATCGGCGGGGCGGCCCCTGGCGGAGGTGGGGGGGCGATTTCTGCCCCCCCCCCCGGCGCTGCAGCCTCCCCGGGGAGCAGCGCCCCTGTGACCCCCCCCACGTGGTGCCGGGGGAACGGGGCTGTGGCCCCCCCTTTGGGGCGCGGGAGCTGACCCGGGCTCCAGTCACGTGGGTGTCTCGGGGAGGGGGGGCTGCGGGCCACCGGGGCGCGGGAGTGTCACGTGCCCCCTCCCCCCGCCGGGGAGCCGCGCGCCCTCGAGGGGTGGTTCCCGCGGGCGGGGCACGCACAGAACGTGTCCCGCACGCGGGGGGGCGGGGCGGCCTGAGCCCTGCTCCCCGCGCTGCTCGCTGCCTGGGGGCGGGGCCGGGTGCCCGCTGAATCCCCCCTGTGCCCGGGGGGGGGGGCAGTTCGGCGGGGGGCGATGCTCTGGCCCTGGCTGCCCGCAGTGCTGCCCAGTGCCCGGCTGTGCCTCCTGCAGAGGCCGAGAGCGTCCTGGGTGGGGGGCGTGTGGGGAGAGGGGGGGAGTGGCTGAGAATTGGGGGGCAAACTTAGGGGCTGCACGGGGCGGGGAGGAGTTTGGTGAGGGGGGATCATACTGCATGGGGCGGAGAGGAGTTTGGGGGGAAGCAGACTGCACGGGGCGGGGAGGAGTTTGGTGAGGGGGGATCAGACTGCATGGGGCGGAGAGGAGTTTGGGGGAAAGCAGACTGCACGGGGCGGGGAGGAGTTTGGTGAGGGGGGATCAGACTGCATGGCGCGGAGAGGAGTTAGGGGGGTAGGGGATCAGACTGCAGGGGGCGGAGAGGAGTTTCGTGGGGGGTAGGAGATCAGACTGCACGGGGCGAGGAGGAGTTTGGGGGGGGATCAGACTGCACGGGGCGGGGAGGAGTTGGGGGGGGATCAGACTGCACGGGGCGGGGAGGAGTTTGGGGGGGATCAGACTGCACGGGGCGAGGAGGAGTTTAGGGGGGGATCAGACTGCACGGGGGGAGGAGTTTGGGGGGGATCAGACTGCACGGGGGTGAGGAGTTTGGGGGGATCAGACTGCATGGGGCGGGGAGGAGTTTGGGGGGGATCAGACTGCACGGGGCGGACAGGAGTTTTGGGGAGCGATCAGACTGCACGGGGGAGGAGGAGTTTGGAGGGGGATCAGACTGCACGGGGCGGGGAGGAGTTTGGGGGGATCGGACTGCACAGGGCGGGGAGGTGTTTGGGGGGGGTCGGACTGCACGGAGTGGGGAGGAGTTTGGGGGGGGATCAGACTGCACGGGGCGGGGAGGAGTTTTGGGGGAGATCGGACTGCACGGGGCGGGGAGGAGTTTGGGGGGATCGGACTGCACGGGGCGGGGAAGAGTTTGGGGGGGATCGGACTGCACGGGGCGCGGAGGAGTTTGGGGGGGATCAGATTGCACGGGGGGAGAGGAGTTTGGGGGGATCAGATTGCACGGGGGGGAGGATCAGACTGCACGTGGGGGGAGGAGTTTGGGGGGGATCAGACTGCACGGGGGGAGAGCGGTGCATGCAAATGATGGAACGCGGGGCACGTTCTATCGGCTCCCGGGCGAGTGACACGTGGGTTTGTGTGGCACACAGACGGGTCCCAGGCTCCGTCATTAATGGCAGGGGCGGGGCCTGATCTGGGGGCGGGGCCACTGACTGGCAGGAACTCAGCTGGGACACAGAAGTGAGCGGCAGAAAACTCCTCGGGGTCTCCGGAAAATCCTCGCACGGCCCCTCTGGGCTTGTGAACGGGACGCAGCAGAGGCAGCCGCCCCCCTCCCCACCCACCCGCCTCACGCTCCCCGCTGCACTTTCGAAGGCAACAGCAGCATCAGCCTGTCCCGCTGCCAGTCCCTGCACAAGCCGGCTGGGAAATTTGGTGTTGGGGGGAGCAGACTGCACGGGGCGGAGAGGAGTTTGGGGGTGGTGGGGGATCAGACTGCATGGAGCGGAGAGGAGTTTGGGGGGAAGCAGACTGCACGGGGCGGGGAGGAGTTTGGTGAGGGGGGATCATACTGCACGGGGCGGAGAGGAGTTTGGTGAGGGGGGATCATACTGCATGGGGCGGAGAGGAGTTTGGGGGGAAGCAGACTGCACGGGGCGGGGAGGAGTTTGGTGAGGGGGGATCAGACTGCATGGGGCGGAGAGGAGTTTGGGGGGGAAGCAGACTGCACGGGGCGGGGAGGAGTTTGGTGAGGGGGGATCAGACTGCATGGGGCGGAGAGGAGTTTGGTGAGGGGGGATCATACTGCATGGGGCGGAGAGGAGTTTGGGGGGAAGCAGACTGCACGGGGCGGGGAGGAGTTTGGTGAGGGGGGATCAGACTGCATGGCGCGGAGAGGAGTTTCGTGGGGGGTAGGAGATCAGACTGCACGGGGCGGGGAGGAGTTGGGGGGGATCAGACTGCACGGGGGGAGGAGTTTGGGGGGGATCAGACTGCACGGGGCGGGGAGGAGTTTGGGGGGGGAGCAGACTGCACGGGGCGGGGAGGAGTTTGGGGGGATCAGACTGCATGTGGCGGGGAGGAGTTTGGGGGGGATCAGACTGCACGGGGGGGAGGATCAGACTCCACGGGGCGGCGAGGAGTTTGGGGAGGGGTTCAGACTGCACGGGGCGGAGAGGAGTTTGGGGAGGGGATCAGACTACACGGGGCGGAGAGGAGTTTGGGGGGGATCGGACTGCACGGGGCGGGGAGGAGTTTGGGGGGATGGGACTGCACGGGGCGGGGAGGAGTTTGGGGGGATCAGACTGCACGGAGCGGGGAGGAGTTTGGGGGGATCAGACTGCACGGGGGGGAGGATCAGACTGCACGGAGCGGGGAGGAGTTTGGGGGGGGGATCAGACTGCACGGGGGGAGGATCAGACTGCACGAGGCAGGGAGGAGCTTTGGGGGGGATCAGACTGCACGGGGCGGACAGGAGTTTGGGGGGGCGATCAGACTGCACGGGGCGGAGGGGAGTGTGGGGGGGATCAGACTGCACGGGGGGGAGAGGAGTTTGGGGGGGATCAGACTGCACGGGGCGGGGAGGAGTTTGGGGGGATCGGACTGCACGGGGGGAGAGGAGTTTGGGGGGGATCAGATTGCACGGGGGGGAGGATCAGACTGCACGGGGGGGAGGAGTTTGGGGGGGGATCAGACTGCACGGGGCAGGGAGGAGTTTGAGGGGGATCAGACTGCACGGGGGGAGAGGAGTTTGGGGGGATCAGACTGCACGGGGGGGAGGATCAGACTGCACGGGGCGGAGGGGAAGTTTGGGGGGATCAGACTGCACGGGGGGGAGGAGTTTGAGGGGGATCAGACTGCACGGGGCGGAGGGGAAGTTTGGGGGGATCAGACTGCACGGGGGGAGGAGTTTGAGGGGGATCAGACTGCACGGGGCTGGGAGGAGTTTGGGGGGGAAGGGTTGCCGCGGAGTCTCCTCTCCCGAGTGGGGGCGGAGCATCAGCTGCGGACGCTGCCGTCTCTGAGGCAGGAGCCCCGCCCAGCAATGGGGAGGGGCGGGTTGAGGGGGAGTAGGGATGTGACGTAGTGGGGGTACCTGGCTGGTTTCTATGCTGCTGGCTCTGGGGGAACCCCCACTGGCTGCCGTGGGTACCACGACCCAGCAAAACAGGATGAGTCACTATGCAAACCAGTGGCCAGACACCCCCCATGGAGAGGAACAAAGAAAGGTGGAATGCTGCCTTGGCTGGGGGGCAGGGCTGGAAGTTAGTGAGTTGGTTGCTGGCTGTCGGAGGGCATGGAGGAGAGCCTAGGGGAAGGGGCTGGAGTTTAGGGGCCCAGTCTCCCCCATCTCAAGGGGGCCTGAGGCATCCTAGCCCAGTTCCTGTAACCAGATTACATCTGTGCTGCGCTGTGCTGGAGGAGCAATAAACCACCCTCAATTCCACTGGCTGGTGCAGTCTGTTTGTGCCATTTCGGGGTGCAGGAGACGGGGAACCCCCAACGCGCCGTCACACTGGTGTCAGAAGTGGGATGCACTGCACCCCGTGGATGGAGCTCCCAGCGGTGAGCGACAAGGCGCTGTAGAAGCAAGAGCCCTGGAGCCAGGCGTGCTGGAGACAGAGCGAAGCGGTTCCTGGGAATCGTGGGGCGCTGCAGCACTAGACTGGTGAGTCTGCACCGAGGGGCCCAGCGGGCAGATGGCCTACGCCCGACTCTTGAAGGCAGAGCTGGTGGGGCTGTGCAGAGAGAGGGGCTTGCCGGTGCGGAAAGCAACCAAGGCCCAGCTGATTACCCAGCTGGAAGAGAATGACCAGCCACGGGGCCAGGATCTTGTCCCCAGGGGAAGCAGCCAGACCCCCCCTGAGAGTGTGTCAGGCTCAGAGAGGGGGAGGAGCGCTGGAACCCAATGGAGAGATGAGACAGCGTCTCCCGGGAGGCCTGCAAGCCGTAGCCCATCTAGGGCAGGGGCCAGCCCAGCGGAGCTGCGGCGGCTGGAGATCCAGCTGCGGATCAGGGAATTGGAAGTAGAGGACCGAGAGAAGGAGCGCCAAGATCGAGAGAGGCAGCGACAGCATGAGCTGGCCATGGCAGAGCGGAGAACCGGCGGGGCACCGGCTGCGCCAAGTGCGGATGGGCCCCAAGGTCCCAGGGCTGCCAGCCACTTGGAGAGGCTCGTGGTGGCCCAATTGAAGGACATGGGTGACATAGACGGGTTCCTCAGCTCCTTTGAGAGGGCCTGTGGACTGCAACGGGTTCCCCCAGCTGACTGGCTGCAGGAGCTCATCCCCGCACTGAGCCAGGAGGCGGCCGGAGTGCTCAGTCAGCTGGAGGACCTACAGCCAGGGGATTACAACCGAGTCAAGGAGGCCCTGCTGCACAAGTTCGGGCTGACCCCCGAGATGTACAGGAAGAAGTTCCGGGGGGTACAGAAAGGGCCACGGGAGACCTATGTGGACCTGGCCTCCCGCCTGGCGCAATACTGCCGCAAGTGGGTGTCTGGAGTCGGAGCCCAGACCGCAGAGGAGCTGCTCAAGCTGGTCATGATGGAGCAGTTCTATGAAGTGTGCCCACCCAAACTGAGGCTGTGGCTCAAGGACCGGAGACCAGAGAACCCCCAGGAGGCCGGGAGACTGGCGGATGAGTTCACGGAGAGCCGGTCCGGGTGTGAACGGGAGTCCCGGAGAGAAAGGGAACCGCGCAGAGACCGGATCTCGGCTGAGCGACGGAGGGAGTCAACTACGGGGCGAGACCAAGGAACAGGTCGTCTGCGCCCCAGAGAACCAGCCAGGGCCTGGACAGAGACAGCCCAAAGCCTAACTTGCCATCGCTGTGGGCAAAAAGGCCACAAGAGGGCTCAGTGCACCAGGTCCCAGGACCGGGGACTTTCCAGGGTTAACTGGCTGGGGCGGGAGGAAGGGCAGGCTGCCCCAGAGGCAGGGGCTGGCAGGCAAACCTCAGCTCAGAGAGAGGGGAAAGATGCTCAGTGCACCTCCCCTGGGAGGTCTGATTCTCAGGAGGCGGATTTCTCCATGTACCGGGTGGGGGCAGGACGGCCCCTGCGGAGCGAGTGCCTCATACCCCTGGAGGTGGATGGTAGGAAGGTGACGGGCTTCTGGGACACGGGGGCGGAGGTGACTCTGGCCCGATCCGACATAGTGGCCCCGGAGCGGATACTACCCCACGCGCAGCTGACCCTGAAGGGCATAGATGGGTCCCCGTTTAAGGTGCCTGTAGCCCGGGTGCATCTGAAATGGGGGGCGAAGGAGGGCCTCAAGGAAGTGGGGGTGCACCCGCACTTGCCCACCGAGGTGCTGATGGGGAACGACCTAGAGGAGTGGCCCCATGAATCCCAGCGGGCTCTAGTCACTACCCGGAGCCAGAGCCAGCGGGGGGCTGACAACGTGGGTCCAGGGAAGGACTCCTGGCAGCGTCCTCAGGGTCCCATCCCAGTGGACACGGGGTCCAGCCAGGCTGGGACTCCGGACCTAGGCAGAGGTGGGGGACAGGTCCCGATCCCTGCCTCAGCAGCTGAATTCCAGGCTGAGGTGCAGGCAGACCCCTCCTTGCAGAGGCTGAGGGACCAGGCTGGCCTCCGTGCAGCTCAGCCCCGGGGGAGAGGTGGCCAGGAGAGATTCCTGCGGGAGCGTGGGCTCCTGTTCCGTGAGTGGCTCCCCCCCAGGAAGGCGAGGGCATGGGGTGTCCAGCGGCAGCTGGTCGTCCCCCGAAAGTATCGCCTCAAGCTGCTGTATTTGGCCCACGATGTCCCCGTTGGGGGCCACCGGGGGATCCGGAGCACCCGGCTGAAGCTGCTCCAGCACTTCTATTGGCCGGGAATCTTTACAGCCGTGCAGCGGTACTGCCGGTCCTGTGACTCCTGCCAGAGGGGCGGGAAGGCCCAAGACAGGAGGAAAGCGGCTTGGGGGTCTCTACCCCAGATAGACCCTCTGGGCTTGCTGAGAGAGCTATGGGAGGGGAAGTCCTCCCTGGATGGAGCATCGGGGGTGGAAGCCGCCCTGGCTGTCCAGAGAAGGCTCGCTGGGCTCATGGCCCCGGCCCGAGAGACCCTGGCCAGAGATCAAGGCCAGCGGAAGGGTGGGTGTGACCCCCGAGGACAGGCCTGGGCCAGTCACCCTGGAGCGGGGCGGCGAGTGGACGGAGGAAACCAACTCATGTGGGGCCTCGCCACGGCCGGCCCGAGTCAAGGGGAGCACCCATGTCCCCGGGGCGGGTTCCCACGCAGAGGACCCGAACTTCCCTAGGTCACGAGCGGAGTGACCCTGCTCAGTTCGCTCTCGGAGGGGGGAGAACTGTGACGTAGTGGGGGTACCTGGCTGGTTTCTATGCTGCTGGCTCTGGGGGAACCCCCACTGGCTGCCGTGGGTACCACGACCCAGCAAAACAGGATGAGTCACTATGCAAACCAGTGGCCAGACACCCCCCATGGAGAGGAACAAAGAAAGGTGGAATGCTGCCTTGGCTGGGGGGCAGGGCTGGAAGTTAGTGAGTTGGTTGCTGGCTGTCGGAGGGCATGGAGGAGAGCCTAGGGGAAGGGGCTGGAGTTTAGGGGCCCAGTCTCCCCCATCTCAAGGGGGCCTGAGGCATCCTAGCCCAGTTCCTGTAACCAGATTACATCTGTGCTGCGCTGTGCTGGAGGAGCAATAAACCACCCTCAATTCCACTGGCTGGTGCAGTCTGTTTGTGCCATTTCGGGGTGCAGGAGACGGGGAACCCCCAACGCGCCGTCACAAGGGAAAGTAGCCGCAGTGGCTTGTGGGAAACTGAGTGCCCCTGTCCGCAGCTCCCATCGGCCATTGCAGGGCCAGGGCAGGCCCGGCGCTGTTCGGTTGGGCGGGTGCAGCGGAAGTGACATCACAACGGGGCATTGACCAGGGAGCGACGCGGTTGGTCCCGCGCTCGTGTCACTCCAAGTGTTAGCGACGCATCCTGGGACTTGTAGTTCTCATAGTGCGGCCTCCCGGGGCACGTCGCAGCGCGCCTCGCCCCTATCATAGCCCCGCCCCCCGGCATAGCCCCGCCCAGCGTGTTCTTAGTTCGGAATGGGGCATTTCTACCCTAAAAACAATCTTTTTTATTAGGAAATAACGGCCCTTAGCAGAGCAACAGTGACACTCG
Source organism: Pelodiscus sinensis (assembly GCF_052426305.1). Lineage (NCBI taxonomy): Eukaryota > Metazoa > Chordata > Testudines > Trionychidae > Pelodiscus > Pelodiscus sinensis. The sequence goes on along the minus strand of NC_143085.1, from coordinate 103,663 downwards.
GTAGTCACCGGCGGTAATGCACGTGTAATTCCGAAGCGCCTCCACAGTGCCGCTCGGTGGTCATTGCGGGTAATGCACGTGTAATTCCGTAGCGCCTCCACAGTGCCGCTCGGTGGTCATTGCGGGTAATGCACGTGTAATTCCGTAGCGCCTCCACAGTGCCGCTCGGTGGTCATTGCGGGTAATGCACGTGTAATTCCGAAGCGCCTCCACAGTGCCGCTCGGTGGTCATTGCCGGTAATGCACGTGTAATTCCGTAGCGCCTCCACAGTGCCGCTCGGTGGTCATTGCAGGTAATGCACGTGTAATTCCATCGCCCCCAGCTGCTGTCCCTGCTCCGCACGCCACGTGGCCCCAGTCTTGCCCTTTGACAGCAGGCAAAGTAAGAAGCTCGTTATTTCCAGGCTCCGCGCAGCCCTCTCCCCTCCTGCCCCCGGCCCCCTCATCCCACACACCAGGCTCCGCGCAGCCCTCTCCCCTCCTGCCCATGGCCCCCTCATCCCACACACCAGGCTCCGCGCAGCCCCCTCCCCTCCTGCTTCCTCACCCCAGCCTGCACCCCGTCCATACTCTTATCCCGGGGCCCTTCCTCTCCCCAGCCTGCACCCCCGTCCATATGCTTATCCCGGGGCCCTTCCTCCCCCCAGCCTGCACCCCCATCCATATTCTTATCCCGGGGCCCTTCCTCACTCCAGTCTGCACGCCCATTCATGGGAGCCATCAGTCCACCTTTTCCCTGCACCACATTCAGTAAAGTGTCTGATCAGGGTATGAGAGCAGCCCTGAGCCTTTGTCTCCACTCAGCAGGTTGCACCACACAGGATATGTGGATGGTCCTGGGCTTTGTACAGCACTCCAGACTGACCCCTGGACACGGCTTCTGGGTCCTAGCCCTTTGCTGTCACTCCTGCCCGAGGGCTTTGCTGGCTCCAGACTGGGTAACAGCTGGGAAACTGGCTGGGCAGTGGGCTGAGAAGATACCGTCCGAGATGGACTTGAGCTGCCTGGACGTGATTCTCGGAACACGTGAAGGGTCCTCAGCGTTCGGCCTTCCCATGGCTCTGTGTGAGTAAGAGGTGCGTGCTTTGAAATCTTCAAGCGTCCTGGCAGTATGTTTCTTCTGAGGCAGAGAGCTTCCTGCTGGGGCACGGAGCCTGGTGGCTTGGGGACTGGTGAAGGGGCAGTAGGCGGTTCAACAGTGCGTGGATAGATATTCAAGGCCTCCGTTCTCTCCGAGTTCCTGGAGTGGCAGCGGGAGGGGGTGGCCGATGGTGGGAGGAGAAGCGATGCCGCGTCCTTGCGGACTGAAAAGCTAAGTTGTTTGTTTGTTTTTTCCCCTCAGCTGTGTTCGGTAGCGAGCGATAAGAAGTCAACCCTCCCGGTGTCCTCCCGTCTGGGGATGGAACGGAAAAGAGAACGGCGAGCTCGGGAGCTTGGTCGAAGCGAGGCGAGAACCGTCCTGCTGGGAGCGGAGCAGCCATCGCTGACCGGGAGATAAGTGTCGGGTCTGGAAATCTCTCAGCTTACGGCCCACTCGGGTCTAGGAAGGGAAGTCACGTTTGCTTAGACAGCGAGTCCGAGCGGAGGTTCCCGAGGTGCTTCCTTGGTAGTGGGAGAAACAGGGCTCCCGTTTGTCAGGGGTGCTGGTTTCTCTGGAACACGGTGTCCTTCTCAGCAGACGCTTGGCTCGAGGAGGAAGACGCAAGGTGGTAAGGTTTCTGACTGCCTCTTATGTGTTTCTCTCTTGTTGCTCTCTCGTATTGGCCAATACGTCCTGTCTGTCTGTTTCTGTCTATGTCTTTGTCCTTCCTCTGCTTCTGCCGTGTCCTTGTACAGCACACTTGCAGGCATTCCAGGTGAGCATCTCCAAGGGTTAAGGGCTCAGGAGCCAACGGGAATTCAGCAGGTTCGCAAGTCGCGCAAGGGAGAGCGGTGGTGCATCATGGCTGAATGACTCGGTGTTCTTGTAGAGGACCCGATACATAGGCGAGAGGGGGGGAAAGGGCTAAAGGATAGAATTCCCACAGCCACAGACTTTAGTGAGTGAGAGCTAACGCTGGGCTTTTTCGGCCACCCTTGCAGAGGAATCAGTGCGTGGCCGTGGGCGGAGAATAAATCGTCCGAGATGTACTTGAGCTGCCTGGACGTGATTCTCGGAACATGTGAAGGGTCCTCAGCGTTCGGCCTTCCCATGGCTCTGTGTGAGTAAGAGGTGCGTGCTTTGAAATCTTTAAGCGTCCTGGCAGTATGTTTCTTCTGAGGCAGAGAGCTTCCTGCTGGGTCACGGAGCCTGGTGGCTTGGGGACTGGTGAAGGGGCATAGGCAGTTCAACAGAGCGTGGATAGATATTCAAGGCCTCCGTTCTCTCCGCGTTCCTGGAGTGTCAGCGGGAGGGGGTGGCCGATGGTGGGAGACAGCGGTGCGATGGTGGGAGGAGAAGCGATGCCGCGTCCTTGCGGACTGAAAAGCTAAGTTGTTTGTTTGTTTTTTCCCCTCTGCTGTGTTCGGTAGTGAGCGATAAGAAGTCAACCCTCCCGGTGTCCTCCCGTCTGGGGATGGAACGGAAACGAGAACAGCGAGCTCGGGAGCTTGGTCGAAGCGAGGCGAGAACCGTCCGGCTGGGAGCGGAGCAGCCATCGCTGACAGGGAGATAAGTGTCGGGTTTGGAAATCTCTCGGCTTACGGCGCACTCGGGTCTAGGAAGGGAAGTCAGGTTTGCTTAGACAGCGAGTCCGAGCGGAGGTTCGCGAGGTGATTCCTTGGTAGTGGGAGAAACAGGGCTTCCGTTTGTCAGGGGTGCTGATTTCTCTGGAACACGGTGTCCTTCTCAGCAGACGCTTGGCTCGAGGAGGAAGACGCAAGGCGGTAAGGTTTCCGTCTGCCTCTCATGTGTTTCTCTCTTGTTGCTCTCTCGTATTGGCCAAGACGTTCTGTCTGTCTGTTTCTGTCTGTGTCTTTGTCCTTGCTCTGCTTCTGCCGTGTCCTTGTATAGCTCACGTGCAGGCATTCCAGGTGAGCATCTCCACGGGTTAAGGGCTCAGGAGCCAACGGGAATTCTGCAGGTACGCCAGTCGCGCAAGGGAGAGCGGTGGTGCGTCATGGCTGACTGACTCAGTGTTCTTGTAGAGGGCCCTATACATAGGCGAGGGGCGGGGGGGAAGGGCTAAAGGATAGAATTCCCACAGCCACAGACCTTAGTGAGTGAGAGGTCTCTTCAGTCACGCCGCTCTCGGATCTCGCTGCAGGGAGGGATTCTGGTGCCGCTCTCGGGTCGTGCAGCTTGGGGGTGTCTCTAGCGCTGCTCTCGGGTCTCGCTGCTGGGGGGGAGGGGTCTTTGGGGCCACTCTCAGGTCGTGCTGCTGGGAGGGAGTCTGGCGCCTCTCTCGGGTTATGCTGCTGCGGGGAATCTCTGGTGCCGCTCTCGAGTCGCGCTACTGGGGGGGTCTCTGGCGCCTCCTTGGGATCATGCTGCTGGGGGGGTCTCTGGCTTCGCTCTCCGGTCGTGCTGCTGGGGGGGGGTCTCTGTTACCGCTTTCGGGTCGCGCCGTTAGGGGGGGTCTCTGGTGCCGCTCTCGGTAGTGGTGCTGGGGGTGGGGTCTCTGTCTCCACTCTCGGGTCGCGCTGCTGGGGGGAGGTCTCTGGCGCCGCTCTCGGGTCGCGCTGCTGGGGGGTGGTCTCTGGAGCCTCCCTCCGGTCATGCTGCAGACGGGGGGTGTCACTGGCCCCGCTATCAGGTGATGCTGCTGCGGGGGGTCTCTGGCACCTCTCTCGGGTTTTGCTGCTGGGTGGGTGTCTGGGGCCGCTCTCGGGTGATGCTGTTCGGGGAGGTCTCTGGCGCCGCCCTCCGGTAGCGGTGCTGGGGGTGGGGTTTCTGTCTCCACTCTCGGGTAATGCTTCTGGGGGGGGTCTCCGGCGCCGGTCTCGGGTCGCGCTCCTTGGGGGTGGGGTGTCTGTCGCCACTTTCATCTCATGCTGCTGGGGGGGGTCTCTGGCGCCACTCTCGGGTGATGCTGCTGGGGGGGGCCTCTGGCTCCCATCTCAGGTCGTGCTGCTGGGGGGGGGGGAGGTCTCTGTCGCCGTTCTCTGGTGATGCTGCTGGGGGGAGGGTCTCTGGCGCCACTCTTGGGTCGCACTGCTGGGGGCGGGTCTGTGGTGCCGCTCTCGGGTCTTGCTGCTGGGGGGGGTCTCTGGCACCGTTTTCGGGTCACTCTGCTGGGGGAGGTCTCTGGCTTCGCTCTCGGGTCACGCTGCTGGGGAGGGTCTCTGGCGCCGCCCTCGGGACTTGCTGCTGGGGGGGGGTCTCTGGCTTCGCTCTCGGGTCGCAATGCCGGGGGGGTTCTTTCGCGCTGCTCTCGGGTTTTGCTGCTGGGGAGGGGTCTCTTGTTTCGCTCTCGGGTCATGCTGCTGGGGGGGGACTTTGCAAGCGGGGCCGGGTACTAAAGGCACCAAGCAGCTGGCGGAATCACTGAGAACAAGGGTCATGGGGTCGGGGGTTGGTTGAGACTCTTTGGACCAGAGGCAGGGGGTCCAGGCTGCCAAATGTGTCGCGGAGAACCTCCATCTATCGGACGCGGCTTCCTCTCCGCGCTTGCAGAACCGAGCAGCTAAAAGTGTTAGAAGCCAAATCAGAGCGGCTCATGTGTGTGTTAGAAACGGCTACGGGGAGCCAATTGCACTGGCACCTGACGCCTTCTTCAGCCCTTTGTTGCTGCATTCTCAGGCTGGCACCTCTCACAACCATTCATTCATCGTCCAAGCACTCTCTCTCTTATGTACATTCCCTAATTAATGTTTCCCATACAGTATTTTGCATAATAATACAAGAGTTGTAGTTACAAAAAGTTACAAAAGTTTCTGGGTGGCATTTCTTAAAACATTCTCTCTCTGAGCGCTGAGTTAGTTACTGTTATAGTTACAATGCTTCACTTTGCGATTAGGGTTAAGTGCTTCACAATGCTTTGAAGAGAACGGTTGTCAATTGTGTAACAGTAAGTTTGAGCGTGCCCTGGCGCACAGCGAGGGGAGCTGTTTCTGGCTACATAGTAGTATATTTTTAACAGTTTGAAGTTACATGACCTAATATTACATTCCTAACCAATTATATTCTAGAGGGGCAAAAATGTTTAGATTTATAATTAAACAATCCTAACAAATAATAATAATAATAATAATTATAAATCTAAACACTTCTCAAGCTTGATAACACTAAATCTAAACACTTTCACAAGAATAAATCTAAACACTTCTATGCTTCTTCTACTTAACAAACTTCTCCTCCTTAGACTTTTAGTTGTGGGGAACAAATTCTGGGGAGTCACTTCCACTTGGGGAATCCTGTTTCATACTTGACTATGTTATCCCTACACTAAGGCTGGCCGAGAGACTGTCCCGGACTGATCGTAACAGACTGTTCTGTCCGCGAATGGGCTGAGAGTAAAGGGCGTGTTCGGAATCTGTGGCGCCCAATCTGAGGCTGTCCGAGGTGACTCTTAACGGACTGCTCCGTGCGCCAATGGGCGGTGACTCAAGGCGTGTTCTGGGGCTGCTGGCGGCCAATAGGTTGTCCGGGGTGGATTATAACAGACTCTTCTGTCCGCGAATGGGCTGTGACTAAGGGGCGTGTTCTGAATCAGAGGCACGCAATAGGCTGACCCGGCTGCATCTTAACGGACAGCTCTGTCTGCGAATGCGGTGTGACTAGGGGGACTGACCTGCCACTGCTCTCGACCAATAGGCTGTCCGGGGTGGATCTTAATGGGCTGCTCTGTCCTGGAATTGTCTGTGACTTAGGGGTGGTTCCTGGCTGTGTGCCAGCCAATGGGCTTTCGGAAGACAGCCTTGGCGGAGGATAGTGTCGCCCAATGGGCTGTCAGCAAAGGGGATCCTGCCTCTGGTTCGGCCAATGGGCTGCCGCAGGGGGGCGTTGTCTGACTGGGCGGCCGGCGCCGCCATGACAGGAAGGTCCGAGGAGCGCGCGGGGGCGCGAGCGAATCCTGGGTCCGAGTGCGAAGCTCCCCGCCCCCAGCCCGCCCCTTGTTGGTGTCTGGCCCGGGGGAGGAGGGGGCGCGAGGGAAGGTGGGGGAGCGGGCTGGGGGTGGGGTGTCTGGACAGGGGTGAGGTGTAGGAGCAGGCTGGGTGTGAGGGGCCGGGGGGGGCGCTTGGCACTGGGGGGGCAGGAGGGGGTGAGGGGCCGGGGGGGGTGCTCGGCACTGGGGGGGCAGGAGGGGGTGAGGGGCCGGGGGGGTGCTCGGCACTGGGGGGGCAGGAGGGAGGGGGAGGGGCCGGGGGGGCCTTGGCACTGGGGGGGGGGCAGGAGGGGACAGGGCGCGGGAGAGCGCAGGCGCGGGCGGCGCTGGCTGGGCGGGAAACTCCCGGGACGCTCGCGCTGACGAGGCGGGCGGGAAAACGCTGCGGGGGGCGCTGAGGGGCGGAGCCTGGGGGGCGGGGCGGGAGCTGGCAGTGACGTGGAGCCCCCCCCCCCCCCGCCTGCTTCTCTCCGGGCCCCAGGCTGGACATCGGCGGGGCGGCCCCTGGCGGAGGTGGGGGGGCGATTTCTGCCCCCCCCCCCGGCGCTGCAGCCTCCCCGGGGAGCAGCGCCCCTGTGACCCCCCCCACGTGGTGCCGGGGGAACGGGGCTGTGGCCCCCCCTTTGGGGCGCGGGAGCTGACCCGGGCTCCAGTCACGTGGGTGTCTCGGGGAGGGGGGGCTGCGGGCCACCGGGGCGCGGGAGTGTCACGTGCCCCCTCCCCCCGCCGGGGAGCCGCGCGCCCTCGAGGGGTGGTTCCCGCGGGCGGGGCACGCACAGAACGTGTCCCGCACGCGGGGGGGCGGGGCGGCCTGAGCCCTGCTCCCCGCGCTGCTCGCTGCCTGGGGGCGGGGCCGGGTGCCCGCTGAATCCCCCCTGTGCCCGGGGGGGGGGCAGTTCGGCGGGGGGCGATGCTCTGGCCCTGGCTGCCCGCAGTGCTGCCCAGTGCCCGGCTGTGCCTCCTGCAGAGGCCGAGAGCGTCCTGGGTGGGGGGCGTGTGGGGAGAGGGGGGGAGTGGCTGAGAATTGGGGGGCAAACTTAGGGGCTGCACGGGGCGGGGAGGAGTTTGGTGAGGGGGGATCATACTGCATGGGGCGGAGAGGAGTTTGGGGGGAAGCAGACTGCACGGGGCGGGGAGGAGTTTGGTGAGGGGGGATCAGACTGCATGGCGCGGAGAGGAGTTAGGGGGGTAGGGGATCAGACTGCAGGGGGCGGAGAGGAGTTTCGTGGGGGGTAGGAGATCAGACTGCACGGGGCGAGGAGGAGTTTGGGGGGGGATCAGACTGCACGGGGCGGGGAGGAGTTGGGGGGGGATCAGACTGCACGGGGCGGGGAGGAGTTGGGGGGGGATCAGACTGCACGGGGCGGGGAGGAGTTTGGGGGGGATCAGACTGCACGGGGCGGGGAGGAGTTTAGGGGGGGATCAGACTGCACGGGGCGAGGAGGAGTTTGGGGGGGGATCAGACTGCACGGGGCGAGGAGTTTGGGGGGGATCAGACTGCACGGGGGTGAGGAGTTTGGGGGGATCAGACTGCATGGGGCGGGGAGGAGTTTGGGGGGGATCAGACTGCACGGGGCGGACAGGAGTTTTGGGGAGCGATCAGACTGCACGGGGGAGGAGGAGTTTGGAGGGGGATCAGACTGCACGGGGCGGGGAGGAGTTTGGGGGGATCGGACTGCACAGGGCGGGGAGGTGTTTGGGGGGGATCGGACTGCACGGAGTGGGGAGGAGTTTGGGGGGGGGATCAGACTGCACGGGGCGGGGAGGAGTTTTGGGGGAGATCGGACTGCACGGGGCGGGGAGGAGTTTGGGGGGATCGGACTGCACGGGGCGGGGAAGAGTTTGGGGGGGATCGGACTGCACGGGGCGCGGAGGAGTTTGGGGGGATCAGATTGCACGGGGGGAGAGGAGTTTGGGGGGATCAGATTGCACGGGGGGGAGGATCAGACTGCACGGGGGGGGAGGAGTTTGGGGGGGATCAGACTGCACGGGGGGAGAGCGGTGCATGCAAATGATGGAACGCGGGGCACGTTCTATCGGCTCCCGGGCGAGTGACACGTGGGTTTGTGTGGCACACAGACGGGTCCCAGGCTCCGTCATTAATGGCAGGGGCGGGGCCTGATCTGGGGGCGGGGCCACTGACTGGCAGGAACTCAGCTGGGACACAGAAGTGAGCGGCAGAAAACTCCTCGGGGTCTCCGGAAAATCCTCGCACGGCCCCTCTGGGCTTGTGAACGGGACGCAGCAGAGGCAGCCGCCCCCCTCCCCACCCACCCGCCTCACGCTCCCCGCTGCACTTTCGAAGGCAACAGCAGCATCAGCCTGTCCCGCTGCCAGTCCCTGCACAAGCCGGCTGGGAAATTTGGTGTTGGGGGGAGCAGACTGCACGGGGCGGAGAGGAGTTTGGGGGTGGTGGGGGATCAGACTGCATGGAGCGGAGAGGAGTTTGGGGGGAAGCAGACTGCACGGGGCGGGGAGGAGTTTGGTGAGGGGGGATCATACTGCACGGGGCGGAGAGGAGTTTGGTGAGGGGGGATCATACTGCATGGGGCGGAGAGGAGTTTGGGGGGAAGCAGACTGCACGGGGCGGGGAGGAGTTTGGTGAGGGGGGATCAGACTGCATGGGGCGGAGAGGAGTTTGGGGGGAAGCAGACTGCACGGGGCGGGGAGGAGTTTGGTGAGGGGGGATCAGACTGCACGGGGCGGAGAGGAGTTTGGTGAGGGGGGATCATACTGCATGGGGCGGAGAGGAGTTTGGGGGGAAGCAGACTGCACGGGGCGGGGAGGAGTTTGGTGAGGGGGGATCAGACTGCATGGCGCGGAGAGGAGTTAGGGGGGTAGGGGATCAGACTGCAGGGGGCGGAGAGGAGTTTCGTGGGGGGTAGGAGATCAGACTGCACGGGGCGGGGAGGAGTTGGGGGGGGATCAGACTGCACGGGGGGAGGAGTTTGGGGGGGATCAGACTGCACGGGGCGGGGAGGAGTTTGCGGGGGAGCAGACTGCACGGGGCGGGGAGGAGTTTGGGGGGGTTCAGACTGCATGGGGCGGGGAGGAGTTTGGGGGGGGAGCAGACTGCACGGGGCGGGGAGGAGTTTGGGGGGATCAGACTGCATGTGGCGGGGAGGAGTTTGGGGGGGATCAGACTGCACGGGGGGGAGGATCAGACTCCACGGGGCGGCGAGGAGTTTGGGGAGGGGTTCAGACTGCACGGGGCGGAGAGGAGTTTGGGGAGGGGATCAGACTACACGGGGCGGAGAGGAGTTTGGGGGGGATCGGACTGCACGGGGCGGGGAGGAGTTTGGGGGGATGGGACTGCACGGGGCGGGGAGGAGTTTGGGGGGATCAGACTGCACGGAGCGGGGAGGAGTTTGGGGGGGGGATCAGACTGCACGGGGGGAGGATCAGACTGCACGAGGCAGGGAGGAGCTTTGGGGGGGATCAGACTGCACGGGGCGGACAGGAGTTTGGGGGGGCGATCAGACTGCACGGGGCGGAGGGGAGTGTGGGGGGGATCAGACTGCACGGGGGGGAGAGGAGTTTGGGGGGGATCAGACTGCACGGGGCGGGGAGGAGTTTGGGGGGATCGGACTGCACGGGGGGAGAGGAGTTTGGGGGGATCAGATTGCACGGGGGGGAGGATCAGACTGCACGGGGGGGAGGAGTTTGGGGGGGGATCAGACTGCACGGGGCAGGGAGGAGTTTGAGGGGGATCAGACTGCACGGGGGGAGAGGAGTTTGGGGGGATCAGACTGCACGGGGGGGGAGGATCAGACTGCACGGGGCGGAGGGGAAGTTTGGGGGGATCAGACTGCACGGGGGGGAGGAGTTTGAGGGGGATCAGACTGCACGGGGCGGGGAGGAGTTTGGGGGGATCAGACTGCACGGGGCTGGGAGGAGTTTGGGGGGGAAGGGTTGCCGCGGAGTCTCCTCTCCCGAGTGGGGGCGGAGCATCAGCTGCGGACGCTGCCGTCTCTGAGGCAGGAGCCCCGCCCAGCAATGGGGAGGGGCGGGTTGAGGGGGAGTAGGGAAAGTAGCCGCAGTGGCTTGTGGGAAACTGAGTGCCCCTGTCCGCAGCTCCCATCGGCCATTGCAGGGCCAGGGCAGGCCCGGCGCTGTTCGGTTGGGCGGGTGCAGCGGAAGTGACATCACAACGGGGCATTGACCAGGGAGCGACGCGGTTGGTCCCGCGCTCGTGTCACTCCAAGTGTTAGCGACGCATCCTGGGACTTGTAGTTCTCATAGTGCGGCCTCCCGGGGCACGTCGCAGCGCGCCTCGCCCCTATCATAGCCCCGCCCCCCGGCATAGCCCCGCCCAGCGTGTTCTTAGTTCGGAATGGGGCATTTCTACCCTAAAAACAATCTTTTTTATTAGGAAATAACGGCCCTTAGCAGAGCAACAGTGACACTCGGTAGTCACCGGCGGTAATGCACGTGTAATTCCGAAGCGCCTCCACAGTGCCGCTCGGTGGTCATTGCGGGTAATGCACGTGTAATTCCGTAGCGCCTCCACAGTGCCGCTCGGTGGTCATTGCGGGTAATGCACGTGTAATTCCGTAGCGCCTCCACAGTGCCGCTCGGTGGTCATTGCGGGTAATGCACGTGTAATTCCGAAGCGCCTCCACAGTGCCGCTCGGTGGTCATTGCCGGTAATGCACGTGTAATTCCGTAGCGCCTCCACAGTGCCGCTCGGTGGTCATTGCAGGTAATGCACGTGTAATTCCATCGCCCCCAGCTGCTGTCCCTGCTCCGCACGCCACGTGGCCCCAGTCTTGCCCTTTGACAGCAGGCAAAGTAAGAAGCTCGTTATTTCCAGGCTCCGCGCAGCCCTCTCCCCTCCTGCCCCCGGCCCCCTCATCCCACACACCAGGCTCCGCGCAGCCCTCTCCCCTCCTGCCCATGGCCCCCTCATCCCACACACCAGGCTCCGCGCAGCCCCCTCCCCTCCTGCTTCCTCACCCCAGCCTGCACCCCGTCCATACTCTTATCCCGGGGCCCTTCCTCTCCCCAGCCTGCACCCCCGTCCATATGCTTATCCCGGGGCCCTTCCTCCCCCCAGCCTGCACCCCCATCCATATTCTTATCCCGGGGCCCTTCCTCACTCCAGTCTGCACGCCCATTCATGGGAGCCATCAGTCCACCTTTTCCCTGCACCACATTCAGTAAAGTGTCTGATCAGGGTATGAGAGCAGCCCTGAGCCTTTGTCTCCACTCAGCAGGTTGCACCACACAGGATATGTGGATGGTCCTGGGCTTTGTACAGCACTCCAGACTGACCCCTGGACACGGCTTCTGGGTCCTAGCCCTTTGCTGTCACTCCTGCCCGAGGGCTTTGCTGGCTCCAGACTGGGTAACAGCTGGGAAACTGGCTGGGCAGTGGGCTGAGAAGATACCGTCCGAGATGGACTTGAGCTGCCTGGACGTGATTCTCGGAACACGTGAAGGGTCCTCAGCGTTCGGCCTTCCCATGGCTCTGTGTGAGTAAGAGGTGCGTGCTTTGAAATCTTCAAGCGTCCTGGCAGTATGTTTCTTCTGAGGCAGAGAGCTTCCTGCTGGGGCACGGAGCCTGGTGGCTTGGGGACTGGTGAAGGGGCAGTAGGCGGTTCAACAGTGCGTGGATAGATATTCAAGGCCTCCGTTCTCTCCGAGTTCCTGGAGTGGCAGCGGGAGGGGGTGGCCGATGGTGGGAGGAGAAGCGATGCCGCGTCCTTGCGGACTGAAAAGCTAAGTTGTTTGTTTGTTTTTTCCCCTCAGCTGTGTTCGGTAGCGAGCGATAAGAAGTCAACCCTCCCGGTGTCCTCCCGTCTGGGGATGGAACGGAAAAGAGAACGGCGAGCTTGGGAGCTTGGTCGAAGCGAGGCGAGAACCGTCCTGCTGGGAGCGGAGCAGCCATCGCTGACCGGGAGATAAGTGTCGGGTCTGGAAATCTCTCCGCTTACGGCCCACTCGGGTCTAGGAAGGGAAGTCACGTTTGCTTAGACAGCGAGTCCGAGCGGAGGTTCCCGAGGTGCTTCCTTGGTAGTGGGAGAAACAGGGCTCCCGTTTGTCAGGGGTGCTGGTTTCTCTGGAACACGGTGTCCTTCTCAGCAGACGCTTGGCTCGAGGAGGAAGACGCAAGGTGGTAAGGTTTCTGACTGCCTCTTATGTGTTTCTCTCTTGTTGCTCTCTCGTATTGGCCAATACGTCCTGTCTGTCTGTTTCTGTCTATGTCTTTGTCCTTCCTCTGCTTCTGCCGTGTCCTTGTACAGCACACTTGCAGGCATTCCAGGTGAGCATCTCCAAGGGTTAAGGGCTCAGGAGCCAACGGGAATTCAGCAGGTTCGCAAGTCGCGCAAGGGAGAGCGGTGGTGCATCATGGCTGAATGACTCGGTGTTCTTGTAGAGGACCCGATACATAGGCGAGAGGGGGGGAAAGGGCTAAAGGATAGAATTCCCACAGCCACAGACTTTAGTGAGTGAGAGCTAACGCTGGGCTTTTTCGGCCACCCTTGCAGAGGAATCAGTGCGTGGCCGTGGGCGGAGAATAAATCGTCCGAGATGTACTTGAGCTGCCTGGACGTGATTCTCGGAACATGTGAAGGGTCCTCAGCGTTCGGCCTTCCCATGGCTCTGTGTGAGTAAGAGGTGCGTGCTTTGAAATCTTTAAGCGTCCTGGCAGTATGTTTCTTCTGAGGCAGAGAGCTTCCTGCTGGGTCACGGAGCCTGGTGGCTTGGGGACTGGTGAAGGGGCATAGGCAGTTCAACAGAGCGTGGATAGATATTCAAGGCCTCCGTTCTCTCCGCGTTCCTGGAGTGTCAGCGGGAGGGGGTGGCCGATGGTGGGAGACAGCGGTGCGATGGTGGGAGGAGAAGCGATGCCGCGTCCTTGCGGACTGAAAAGCTAAGTTGTTTGTTTGTTTTTTCCCCTCTGCTGTGTTCGGTAGTGAGCGATAAGAAGTCAACCCTCCCGGTGTCCTCCCGTCTGGGGATGGAACGGAAACGAGAACAGCGAGCTCGGGAGCTTGGTCGAAGCGAGGCGAGAACCGTCCGGCTGGGAGCGGAGCAGCCATCGCTGACAGGGAGATAAGTGTCGGGTTTGGAAATCTCTCGGCTTACGGCGCACTCGGGTCTAGGAAGGGAAGTCAGGTTTGCTTAGACAGCGAGTCCGAGCGGAGGTTCGCGAGGTGATTCCTTGGTAGTGGGAGAAACAGGGCTTCCGTTTGTCAGGGGTGCTGATTTCTCTGGAACACGGTGTCCTTCTCAGCAGACGCTTGGCTCGAGGAGGAAGACGCAAGGCGGTAAGGTTTCCGTCTGCCTCTCATGTGTTTCTCTCTTGTTGCTCTCTCGTATTGGCCAATACGTTCTGTCTGTCTGTTTCTGTCTGTGTCTTTGTCCTTGCTCTGCTTCTGCCGTGTCCTTGTATAGCTCACATGCAGGCATTCCAGGTGAGCATCTCCACGGGTTAAGGGCTCAGGAGCCAACGGGAATTCTGCAGGTACGCCAGTCGCGCAAGGGAGAGCGGTGGTGCGTCATGGCTGACTGACTCAGTGTTCTTGTAGAGGGCCCTATACATAGGCGAGGGGCGGGGGGGAAGGGCTAAAGGATAGAATTCCCACAGCCACAGACCTTAGTGAGTGAGAGGTCTCTTCAGTCACGCCGCTCTCGGATCTCGCTGCAGGGAGGGATTCTGGTGCCGCTCTCGGGTCGTGCAGCTTGGGGGTGTCTCTAGCGCTGCTCTCGGGTCTCGCTGCTGGGGGGGAGGGGTCTTTGGGGCCACTCTCAGGTCGTGCTGCTGGGAGGGAGTCTGGCGCCTCTCTCGGGTTATGCTGCTGCGGGGAATCTCTGGTGCCGCTCTCGAGTCGCGCTACTGGGGGGGTCTCTGGCGCCTCCTTGGGATCATGCTGCTGGGGGGGTCTCTGGCTTCGCTCTCCGGTCGTGCTGCTGGGGGGGGGTCTCTGTTACCGCTTTCGGGTCGCGCCGTTAGGGGGGGTCTCTGGTGCCGCTCTCGGTAGTGGTGCTGGGGGTGGGGTCTCTGTCTCCACTCTCGGGTCGCGCTGCTGGGGGGAGGTCTCTGGCGCCGCTCTCGGGTCGCGCTGCTGGGGGGTGGTCTCTGGAGCCTCCCTCCGGTCATGCTGCAGACGGGGGGTGTCACTGGCCCCGCTATCAGGTGATGCTGCTGCGGGGGGTCTCTGGCACCTCTCTCGGGTTTTGCTGCTGGGTGGGTGTCTGGGGCCGCTCTCGGGTGATGCTGTTCGGGGAGGTCTCTGGCGCCGCCCTCCGGTAGCGGTGCTGGGGGTGGGGTTTCTGTCTCCACTCTCGGGTAATGCTTCTGGGGGGGGTCTCCGGCGCCGGTCTCGGGTCGCGCTCCTTGGGGGTGGGGTGTCTGTCGCCACTTTCATCTCATGCTGCTGGGGGGGGTCTCTGGCGCCACTCTCGGGTGATGCTGCTGGGGGGGGCCTCTGGCTCCCATCTCAGGTCGTGCTGCTGGGGGGGGGGGAGGTCTCTGTCGCCGTTCTCTGGTGATGCTGCTGGGGGGAGGGTCTCTGGCGCCACTCTTGGGTCGCACTGCTGGGGGCGGGTCTGTGGTGCCGCTCTCGGGTCTTGCTGCTGGGGGGGGTCTCTGGCACCGTTTTCGGGTCACTCTGCTGGGGGAGGTCTCTGGCTTCGCTCTCGGGTCACGCTGCTGGGGAGGGTCTCTGGCGCCGCCCTCGGGACTTGCTGCTGGGGGGGGGTCTCTGGCTTCGCTCTCGGGTCGCAATGCCGGGGGGGTTCTTTCGCGCTGCTCTCGGGTTTTGCTGCTGGGGAGGGGTCTCTTGTTTCGCTCTCGGGTCATGCTGCTGGGGGGGGACTTTGCAAGCGGGGCCGGGTACTAAAGGCACCAAGCAGCTGGCGGAATCACTGAGAACAAGGGTCATGGGGTCGGGGGTTGGTTGAGACTCTTTGGACCAGAGGCAGGGGGTCCAGGCTGCCAAATGTGTCGCGGAGAACCTCCATCTATCGGACGCGGCTTCCTCTCCGCGCTTGCAGAACCGAGCAGCTAAAAGTGTTAGAAGCCAAATCAGAGCGGCTCATGTGTGTGTTAGAAACGGCTACGGGGAGCCAATTGCACTGGCACCTGACGCCTTCTTCAGCCCTTTGTTGCTGCATTCTCAGGCTGGCACCTCTCACAACCATTCATTCATCGTCCAAGCACTCTCTCTCTTATGTACATTCCCTAATTAATGTTTCCCATACAGTATTTTGCATAATAATACAAGAGTTGTAGTTACAAAAAGTTACAAAAGTTTCTGGGTGGCATTTCTTAAAACATTCTCTCTCTGAGCGCTGAGTTAGTTACTGTTATAGTTACAATGCTTCACTTTGCGATTAGGGTTAAGTGCTTCACAATGCTTTGAAGAGAACGGTTGTCAATTGTGTAACAGTAAGTTTGAGCGTGCCCTGGCGCACAGCGAGGGGAGCTGTTTCTGGCTACATAGTAGTATATTTTTAACAGTTTGAAGTTACATGACCTAATATTACATTCCTAACCAATTATATTCTAGAGGGGCAAAAATGTTTAGATTTATAATTAAACAATCCTAACAAATAATAATAATAATAATAATTATAAATCTAAACACTTCTCAAGCTTGATAACACTAAATCTAAACACTTTCACAAGAATAAATCTAAACACTTCTATGCTTCTTCTACTTAACAAACTTCTCCTCCTTAGACTTTTAGTTGTGGGGAACAAATTCTGGGGAGTCACTTCCACTTGGGGAATCCTGTTTCATACTTGACTATGTTATCCCTACACTAAGGCTGGCCGAGAGACTGTCCCGGACTGATCGTAACAGACTGTTCTGTCCGCGAATGGGCTGAGAGTAAAGGGCGTGTTCGGAATCTGTGGCGCCCAATCTGAGGCTGTCCGAGGTGACTCTTAACGGACTGCTCCGTGCGCCAATGGGCGGTGACTCAAGGCGTGTTCTGGGGCTGCTGGCGGCCAATAGGTTGTCCGGGGTGGATTATAACAGACTCTTCTGTCCGCGAATGGGCTGTGACTAAGGGGCGTGTTCTGAATCAGAGGCACCCAATAGGCTGACCCGGCTGCATCTTAACGGACAGCTCTGTCTGCGAATGCGGTGTGACTAGGGGGACTGACCTGCCACTGCTCTCGACCAATAGGCTGTCCGGGGTGGATCTTAATGGGCTGCTCTGTCCTGGAATTGTCTGTGACTTAGGGGTGGTTCCTGGCTGTGTGCCAGCCAATGGGCTTTCGGAAGACAGCCTTGGCGGAGGATAGTGTCGCCCAATGGGCTGTCAGCAAAGGGGATCCTGCCTCTGGTTCGGCCAATGGGCTGCCGCAGGGGGGCGTTGTCTGACTGGGCGGCCGGCGCCGCCATGACAGGAAGGTCCGAGGAGCGCGCGGGGGCGCGAGCGAATCCTGGGTCCGAGT
Source organism: Pelodiscus sinensis (assembly GCF_052426305.1). Taxonomy (NCBI): domain Eukaryota; kingdom Metazoa; phylum Chordata; order Testudines; family Trionychidae; genus Pelodiscus; species Pelodiscus sinensis. Next base: position 87,223 of record NC_143085.1, on the reverse strand, counting down.
GCGAAGCTCCCCGCCCCCAGCCCGCCCCTTGTTGGTGTCTGGCCCGGGGGAGGAGGGGGCGCGAGGGAAGGTGGGGGAGCGGGCTGGGGGTGGGGTGTCTGGACAGGGGTGAGGTGTAGGAGCAGGCTGGGTGTGAGGGGCCGGGGGGGGCGCTTGGCACTGGGGGGGCAGGAGGGGGTGAGGGGCCGGGGGGGGTGCTCGGCACTGGGGGGGCAGGGGGGGGTGAGGGGCCGGGGGGGTGCTCGGCACTGGGGGGGCAGGAGGGAGGGGGAGGGGCCGGGGGGGGCCTTGGCACTGGGGGGGGCAGGAGGGGACAGGGCGCGGGAGAGCGCAGGCGCGGGCGGCGCTGGCTGGGCGGGAAACTCCCGGGACGCTCGCGCTGACGAGGCGGGCGGGAAAACGCTGCGGGGGGCGCTGAGGGGCGGAGCCTGGGGGGCGGGGCGGGAGCTGGCAGTGACGTGGAGCCCCCCCCCCCCCCGCCTGCTTCTCTCCGGGCCCCAGGCTGGACATCGGCGGGGCGGCCCCTGGCGGAGGTGGGGGGGCGATTTCTGCCCCCCCCCCCGGCGCTGCAGCCTCCCGGGGAGCAGCGCCCCTGTGACCCCCCCCACGTGGTGCCGGGGGAACGGGGCTGTGGCCCCCCCTTTGGGGCGCGGGAGCTGACCCGGGCTCCAGTCACGTGGGTGTCTCGGGGAGGGGGGGCTGCGGGCCACCGGGGCGCGGGAGTGTCACGTGCCCCCACCCCCCGCCGGGGAGCCGCGCGCCCTCGAGGGGTGGTTCCCGCGGGCGGGGCACGCACAGAACGTGTCCCGCACGCGGGGGGGCGGGGCGGCCTGAGCCCTGCTCCCCGCGCTGCTCGCTGCCTGGGGGCGGGGCCGGGTGCCCGCTGAATCCCCCCTGTGCCCGGGGGGGGGGCAGTTCGGCGGGGGGCGATGCTCTGGCCCTGGCTGCCCGCAGTGCTGCCCAGTGCCCGGCTGTGCCTCCTGCAGAGGCCGAGAGCGTCCTGGGTGGGGGGCGTGTGGGGAGAGGGGGGGAGTGGCTGAGAATTGGGGGGCAAACTTAGGGGCTGCACGGGGCGGGGAGGAGTTTGGTGAGGGGGGATCATACTGCATGGGGCGGAGAGGAGTTTGGGGGGAAGCAGACTGCACGGGGCGGGGAGGAGTTTGGTGAGGGGGGATCAGACTGCATGGCGCGGAGAGGAGTTAGGGGGGTAGGGGATCAGACTGCAGGGGGCGGAGAGGAGTTTCGTGGGGGGTAGGAGATCAGACTGCACGGGGCGAGGAGGAGTTTGGGGGGGATCGGACTGCACGGAGTGGGGAGGAGTTTGGGGGGGGATCAGACTGCACGGGGCGGGGAGGAGTTTTGGGGGAGATCGGACTGCACGGGGCGGGGAGGAGTTTGGGGGGATCGGACTGCACGGGGCGGGGAAGAGTTTGGGGGGGATCGGACTGCACGGGGCGCGGAGGAGTTTGGGGGGGATCAGATTGCACGGGGGGAGAGGAGTTTGGGGGGATCAGATTGCACGGGGGGGAGGATCAGACTGCACGGGGGGGGAGGAGTTTGGGGGGGATCAGACTGCACGGGGGGAGAGCGGTGCATGCAAATGATGGAACGCGGGGCACGTTCTATCGGCTCCCGGGCGAGTGACACGTGGGTTTGTGTGGCACACAGACGGGTCCCAGGCTCCGTCATTAATGGCAGGGGCGGGGCCTGATCTGGGGGCGGGGCCACTGACTGGCAGGAACTCAGCTGGGACACAGAAGTGAGCGGCAGAAAACTCCTCGGGGTCTCCGGAAAATCCTCGCGCGGCCCCTCTGGGCTTGTGAACGGGACGCAGCAGAGGCAGCCGCCCCCCTCCCCACCCACCCGCCTCACGCTCCCCGCTGCACTTTCGAAGGCAACAGCAGCATCAGCCTGTCCCGCTGCCAGTCCCTGCACAAGCCGGCTGGGAAATTTGGTGCTGGGGGGAGCAGACTGCACGGGGCGGAGAGGAGTTTGGGGGTGGTGGGGGATCAGACTGCATGGAGCGGAGAGGAGTTTGGGGGGAAGCAGACTGCACGGGGCGGGGAGGAGTTTGGTGAGGGGGGATCACACTGCACGGGGCGGAGAGGAGTTTGGTGAGGGGGGATCATACTGCATGGGGCGGAGAGGAGTTTGGGGGGAAGCAGACTGCACGGGGCGGGGAGGAGTTTGGTGAGGGGGGATCAGACTGCATGGGGCGGAGAGGAGTTTGGGGGGAACCAGACTGCACGGGGCGGGGAGGAGTTTGGTGAGGGGGGATCAGACTGCATGGGGCGGAGAGGAGTTTGGGGGGAAGCAGACTGCACGGGGCGGGGAGGAGTTTGGTGAGGGGGGATCATACTGCACGGGGCGGAGAGGAGTTTGGTGAGGGGGGATCATACTGCATGGGGCGGAGAGGAGTTTGGGGGGAAGCAGACTGCACGGGGCGGGGAGGAGTTTGGTGAGGGGGGATCAGACTGCATGGCGCGGAGAGGAGTTAGGGGGGTAGGGGATCAGACTGCAGGGGGCGGAGAGGAGTTTCGTGGGGGGTAGGAGATCAGACTGCACGGGGCGGGGAGGAGTTGGGGGGGGATCAGACTGCATGGGGCGGGGAGGAGTTTGGGGGGGGAGCAGACTGCACGGGGCGGGGAGGAGTTTGGGGGGATGGGACTGCACGGGGCGGGGAGGAGTTTGGGGGGATCAGACTGCACGGAGCGGGGAGGAGTTTGGGGGGATCAGACTGCACGGGGGGGAGGATCAGACTGCACGGAGCGGGGAGGAGTTGGGGGGGGGATCAGACTGCACGGGGGGAGGATCAGACTGCACGAGGCAGGGAGGAGCTTTGGGGGGGATCAGACTGCACGGGGCGGACAGGAGTTTGGGGGGGCGATCAGACTGCACGGGGCGGAGGGGAGTGTGGGGGGGATCAGACTGCACGGGGGGGAGAGGAGTTTGGGGGGGATCAGACTGCACGGGGCGGGGAGGAGTTTGGGGGGATCGGACTGCACGGGGGGAGAGGAGTTTGGGGGGATCAGATTGCACGGGGGGGAGGATCAGACTGCACGGGGGGGAGGAGTTTGGGGGGGGATCAGACTGCACGGGGCAGGGAGGAGTTTGAGGGGGATCAGACTGCACGGGGGGAGAGGAGTTTGGGGGGATCAGACTGCACGGGGGGGAGGATCAGACTGCACGGGGCGGAGGGGAAGTTTGGGGGGATCAGACTGCACGGGGGGGAGGAGTTTGAGGGGGATCAGACTGCACGGGGCGGGGAGGAGTTTGGGGGGATCAGACTGCACGGGGCTGGGAGGAGTTTGGGGGGGAAGGGTTGCCGCGGAGTCTCCTCTCCCGAGTGGGGGCGGAGCATCAGCTGCGGACGCTGCCGTCTCTGAGGCAGGAGCCCCGCCCAGCAATGGGGAGGGGCGGGTTGAGGGGGAGTAGGGAAAGTAGCCGCAGTGGCTTGTGGGAAACTGAGTGCCCCTGTCCGCAGCTCCCATCGGCCATTGCAGGGCCAGGGCAGGCCCGGCGCTGTTCGGTTGGGCGGGTGCAGCGGAAGTGACATCACAACGGGGCATTGACCAGGGAGCGACGCGGTTGGTCCCGCGCTCGTGTCACTCCAAGTGTTAGCGACGCATCCTGGGACTTGTAGTTCTCATAGTGCGGCCTCCCGGGGCACGTCGCAGCGCGCCTCGCCCCTATCATAGCCCCGCCCCCCGGCATAGCCCCGCCCAGCGTGTTCTTAGTTCGGAATGGGGCATTTCTACCCTAAAAACAATCTTTTTTATTAGGAAATAACGGCCCTTAGCAGAGCAACAGTGACACTCGGTAGTCACCGGCGGTAATGCACGTGTAATTCCGAAGCGCCTCCACAGTGCCGCTCGGTGGTCATTGCGGGTAATGCACGTGTAATTCCGTAGCGCCTCCACAGTGCCGCTCGGTGGTCATTGCGGGTAATGCACGTGTAATTCCGTAGCGCCTCCACAGTGCCGCTCGGTGGTCATTGCGGGTAATGCACGTGTAATTCCGAAGCGCCTCCACAGTGCCGCTCGGTGGTCATTGCCGGTAATGCACGTGTAATTCCGTAGCGCCTCCACAGTGCCGCTCGGTGGTCATTGCAGGTAATGCACGTGTAATTCCATCGCCCCCAGCTGCTGTCCCTGCTCCGCACGCCACGTGGCCCCAGTCTTGCCCTTTGACAGCAGGCAAAGTAAGAAGCTCGTTATTTCCAGGCTCCGCGCAGCCCTCTCCCCTCCTGCCCCCGGCCCCCTCATCCCACACACCAGGCTCCGCGCAGCCCTCTCCCCTCCTGCCCATGGCCCCCTCATCCCACACACCAGGCTCCGCGCAGCCCCCTCCCCTTCTGCTTCCTCACCCCAGCCTGCACCCCGTCCATACTCTTATCCCGGGGCCCTTCCTCTCCCCAGCCTGCACCTCCGTCCATATGCTTATCCCGGGGCCCTTCCTCCCCCCAGCCTGCACCCCCATCCATATTCTTATCCCGGGGCCCTTCCTCACTCCAGTCTGCACGCCCATTCATGGGAGCCATCAGTCCACCTTTTCCCTGCACCACATTCAGTAAAGTGTCTGATCAGGGTATGAGAGCAGCCCTGAGCCTTTGTCTCCACTCAGCAGGTTGCACCACACAGGATATGTGGATGGTCCTGGGCTTTGTACAGCACTCCAGACTGACCCCTGGACACGGCTTCTGGGTCCTAGCCCTTTGCTGTCACTCCTGCCCGAGGGCTTTGCTGGCTCCAGACTGGGTAACAGCTGGGAAACTGGCTGGGCAGTGGGCTGAGAAGATACCGTCCGAGATGGACTTGAGCTGCCTGGACGTGATTCTCGGAACACGTGAAGGGTCCTCAGCGTTCGGCCTTCCCATGGCTCTGTGTGAGTAAGAGGTGCGTGCTTTGAAATCTTCAAGCGTCCTGGCAGTATGTTTCTTCTGAGGCAGAGAGCTTCCTGCTGGGGCACGGAGCCTGGTGGCTTGGGGACTGGTGAAGGGGCAGTAGGCGGTTCAACAGTGCGTGGATAGATATTCAAGGCCTCCGTTCTCTCCGAGTTCCTGGAGTGGCAGCGGGAGGGGGTGGCCGATGGTGGGAGGAGAAGCGATGCCGCGTCCTTGCGGACTGAAAAGCTAAGTTGTTTGTTTGTTTTTTCCCCTCAGCTGTGTTCGGTAGCGAGCGATAAGAAGTCAACCCTCCCGGTGTCCTCCCGTCTGGGGATGGAACGGAAAAGAGAACGGCGAGCTTGGGAGCTTGGTCGAAGCGAGGCGAGAACCGTCCTGCTGGGAGCGGAGCAGCCATCGCTGACCGGGAGATAAGTGTCGGGTCTGGAAATCTCTCCGCTTACGGCCCACTCGGGTCTAGGAAGGGAAGTCACGTTTGCTTAGACAGCGAGTCCGAGCGGAGGTTCCCGAGGTGCTTCCTTGGTAGTGGGAGAAACAGGGCTCCCGTTTGTCAGGGGTGCTGGTTTCTCTGGAACACGGTGTCCTTCTCAGCAGACGCTTGGCTCGAGGAGGAAGACGCAAGGTGGTAAGGTTTCTGACTGCCTCTTATGTGTTTCTCTCTTGTTGCTCTCTCGTATTGGCCAATACGTCCTGTCTGTCTTTTTCTGTCTATGTCTTTGTCCTTCCTCTGCTTCTGCCGTGTCCTTGTACAGCACACTTGCAGGCATTCCAGGTGAGCATCTCCAAGGGTTAAGGGCTCAGGAGCCAACGGGAATTCAGCAGGTTCGCAAGTCGCGCAAGGGAGAGCGGTGGTGCATCATGGCTGAATGACTCGGTGTTCTTGTAGAGGACCCGATACATAGGCGAGAGGGGGGGAAAGGGCTAAAGGATAGAATTCCCACAGCCACAGACTTTAGTGAGTGAGAGCTAACGCTGGGCTTTTTTGGCCACCCTTGCAGAGGAATCAGTGCGTGGCCGTGGGCGGAGAATAAATCGTCCGAGATGTACTTGAGCTGCCTGGACGTGATTCTCGGAACATGTGAAGGGTCCTCAGCGTTCGGCCTTCCCATGGCTCTGTGTGAGTAAGAGGTGCGTGCTTTGAAATCTTTAAGCGTCCTGGCAGTATGTTTCTTCTGAGGCAGAGAGCTTCCTGCTGGGTCACGGAGCCTGGTGGCTTGGGGACTGGTGAAGGGGCATAGGCAGTTCAACAGAGCGTGGATAGATATTCAAGGCCTCCGTTCTCTCCGCGTTCCTGGAGTGTCAGCGGGAGGGGGTGGCCGATGGTGGGAGGCAGCGGTGCGATGGTGGGAGGAGAAGCGATGCCGCGTCCTTGCGGACTGAAAAGCTAAGTTGTTTGTTTGTTTTTTCCCCTCTGCTGTGTTCGGTAGTGAGCGATAAGAAGTCAACCCTCCCGGTGTCCTCCCGTCTGGGGATGGAACGGAAACGAGAACAGCGAGCTCGGGAGCTTGGTCGAAGCGAGGCGAGAACCGTCCGGCTGGGAGCGGAGCAGCCATCGCTGACAGGGAGATAAGTGTCGGGTTTGGAAATCTCTCGGCTTACGGCGCACTCGGGTCTAGGAAGGGAAGTCAGGTTTGCTTAGACAGCGAGTCCGAGCGGAGGTTCGCGAGGTGATTCCTTGGTAGTGGGAGAAACAGGGCTTCCGTTTGTCAGGGGTGCTGATTTCTCTGGAACACGGTGTCCTTCTCAGCAGACGCTTGGCTCGAGGAGGAAGACGCAAGGCGGTAAGGTTTCCGTCTGCCTCTCATGTGTTTCTCTCTTGTTGCTCTCTCGTATTGGCCAATACGTTCTGTCTGTCTGTTTCTGTCTGTGTCTTTGTCCTTGCTCTGCTTCTGCCGTGTCCTTGTATAGCTCACGTGCAGGCATTCCAGGTGAGCATCTCCACGGGTTAAGGGCTCAGGAGCCAACGGGAATTCTGCAGGTACGCCAGTCGCGCAAGGGAGAGCGGTGGTGCGTCATGGCTGACTGACTCAGTGTTCTTGTAGAGGGCCCTATACATAGGCGAGGGGCGGGGGGGAAGGGCTAAAGGATAGAATTCCCACAGCCACAGACCTTAGTGAGTGAGAGGTCTCTTCAGTCACGCCGCTCTCGGATCTCGCTGCAGGGAGGGATTCTGGTGCCGCTCTCGGGTCGTGCAGCTTGGGGGTGTCTCTAGCGCTGCTCTCGGGTCTCGCTGCTGGGGGGGAGGGGTCTTTGGGGCCACTCTCAGGTCGTGCTGCTGGGAGGGAGTCTGGCGCCTCTCTCGGGTTATGCTGCTGCGGGGAATCTCTGGTGCCGCTCTCGAGTCGCGCTACTGGGGGGGTCTCTGGCGCCTCCTTGGGATCATGCTGCTGGGGGGGTCTCTGGCTTCGCTCTCCGGTCGTGCTGCTGGGGGGGGGTCTCTGTTACCGCTTTCGGGTCGCGCCGTTAGGGGGGGTCTCTGGTGCCGCTCTCGGTAGTGGTGCTGGGGGTGGGGTCTCTGTCTCCACTCTCGGGTCGCGCTGCTGGGGGGAGGTCTCTGGCGCCGCTCTCGGGTCGCGCTGCTGGGGGGTGGTCTCTGGAGCCTCCCTCCGGTCATGCTGCAGACGGGGGGTGTCACTGGCCCCGCTATCAGGTGATGCTGCTGCGGGGGGTCTCTGGCACCTCTCTCGGGTTTTGCTGCTGGGTGGGTGTCTGGGGCCGCTCTCGGGTGATGCTGTTCGGGGAGGTCTCTGGCGCCGCCCTCCGGTAGCGGTGCTGGGGGTGGGGTTTCTGTCTCCACTCTCGGGTAATGCTTCTGGGGGGGGTCTCCGGCGCCGGTCTCGGGTCGCGCTCCTTGGGGGTGGGGTGTCTGTCGCCACTTTCATCTCATGCTGCTGGGGGGGGTCTCTGGCGCCACTCTCGGGTGATGCTGCTGGGGGGGGCCTCTGGCTCCCATCTCAGGTCGTGCTGCTGGGGGGGGGGGGAGGTCTCTGTCGCCGTTCTCTGGTGATGCTGCTGGGGGGAGGGTCTCTGGCGCCACTCTTGGGTCGCACTGCTGGGGGCGGGTCTGTGGTGCCGCTCTCGGGTCTTGCTGCTGGGGGGGGTCTCTGGCACCGTTTTCGGGTCACTCTGCTGGGGGAGGTCTCTGGCTTCGCTCTCGGGTCACGCTGCTGGGGAGGGTCTCTGGCGCCGCCCTCGGGACTTGCTGCTGGGGGGGGGTCTCTGGCTTCGCTCTCGGGTCGCAATGCCGGGGGGGTTCTTTCGCGCTGCTCTCGGGTTTTGCTGCTGGGGAGGGGTCTCTTGTTTCGCTCTCGGGTCATGCTGCTGGGGGGGGACTTTGCAAGCGGGGCCGGGTACTAAAGGCACCAAGCAGCTGGCGGAATCACTGAGAACAAGGGTCATGGGGTCGGGGGTTGGTTGAGACTCTTTGGACCAGAGGCAGGGGGTCCAGGCTGCCAAATGTGTCGCGGAGAACCTCCATCTATCGGACGCGGCTTCCTCTCCGCGCTTGCAGAACCGAGCAGCTAAAAGTGTTAGAAGCCAAATCAGAGCGGCTCATGTGTGTGTTAGAAACGGCTACGGGGAGCCAATTGCACTGGCACCTGACGCCTTCTTCAGCCCTTTGTTGCTGCATTCTCAGGCTGGCACCTCTCACAACCATTCATTCATCGTCCAAGCACTCTCTCTCTTATGTACATTCCCTAATTAATGTTTCCCATACAGTATTTTGCATAATAATACAAGAGTTGTAGTTACAAAAAGTTACAAAAGTTTCTGGGTGGCATTTCTTAAAACATTCTCTCTCTGAGCGCTGAGTTAGTTACTGTTATAGTTACAATGCTTCACTTTGCGATTAGGGTTAAGTGCTTCACAATGCTTTGAAGAGAACGGTTGTCAATTGTGTAACAGTAAGTTTGAGCGTGCCCTGGCGCACAGCGAGGGGAGCTGTTTCTGGCTACATAGTAGTATATTTTTAACAGTTTGAAGTTACATGACCTAATATTACATTCCTAACCAATTATATTCTAGAGGGGCAAAAATGTTTAGATTTATAATTAAACAATCCTAACAAATAATAATAATAATAATAATTATAAATCTAAACACTTCTCAAGCTTGATAACACTAAATCTAAACACTTTCACAAGAATAAATCTAAACACTTCTATGCTTCTTCTACTTAACAAACTTCTCCTCCTTAGACTTTTAGTTGTGGGGAACAAATTCTGGGGAGTCACTTCCACTTGGGGAATCCTGTTTCATACTTGACTATGTTATCCCTACACTAAGGCTGGCCGAGAGACTGTCCCGGACTGATCGTAACAGACTGTTCTGTCCGCGAATGGGCTGAGAGTAAAGGGCGTGTTCGGAATCTGTGGCGCCCAATCTGAGGCTGTCCGAGGTGACTCTTAACGGACTGCTCCGTGCGCCAATGGGCGGTGACTCAAGGCGTGTTCTGGGGCTGCTGGCGGCCAATAGGTTGTCCGGGGTGGATTATAACAGACTCTTCTGTCCGCGAATGGGCTGTGACTAAGGGGCGTGTTCTGAATCAGAGGCACCCAATAGGCTGACCCGGCTGCATCTTAACGGACAGCTCTGTCTGCGAATGCGGTGTGACTAGGGGGACTGACCTGCCACTGCTCTCGACCAATAGGCTGTCCGGGGTGGATCTTAATGGGCTGCTCTGTCCTGGAATTGTCTGTGACTTAGGGGTGGTTCCTGGCTGTGTGCCAGCCAATGGGCTTTCGGAAGACAGCCTTGGCGGAGGATAGTGTCGCCCAATGGGCTGTCAGCAAAGGGGATCCTGCCTCTGGTTCGGCCAATGGGCTGCCGCAGGGGGGCGTTGTCTGACTGGGCGGCCGGCGCCGCCATGACAGGAAGGTCCGAGGAGCGCGCGGGGGCGCGAGCGAATCCTGGGTCCGAGTGCGAAGCTCCCCGCCCCCAGCCCGCCCCTTGTTGGTGTCTGGCCCGGGGGAGGAGGGGGCGCGAGGGAAGGTGGGGGAGCGGGCTGGGGGTGGGGTGTCTGGACAGGGGTGAGGTGTAGGAGCAGGCTGGGTGTGAGGGGCCGGGGGGGGCGCTTGGCACTGGGGGGGCAGGAGGGGGTGAGGGGCCGGGGGGGGTGCTCGGCACTGGGGGGGCAGGGGGGTGAGGGGCCGGGGGGGTGCTCGGCACTGGGGGGGCAGGAGGGAGGGGGAGGGGCCGGGGGGGGCCTTGGCACTGGGGGGGGCAGGAGGGGACAGGGCGCGGGAGAGCGCAGGCGCGGGCGGCGCTGGCTGGGCGGGAAACTCCCGGGACGCTCGCGCTGACGAGGCGGGCGGGAAAACGCTGCGGGGGGCGCTGAGGGGCGGAGCCTGGGGGGCGGGGCGGGAGCTGGCAGTGACGTGGAGCCCCCCCCCCCCCGCCTGCTTCTCTCCGGGCCCCAGGCTGGACATCGGCGGGGCGGCCCCTGGCGGAGGTGGGGGGGCGATTTCTGCCCCCCCCCCGGCGCTGCAGCCTCCCCGGGGAGCAGCGCCCCTGTGACCCCCCCCACGTGGTGCCGGGGGAACGGGGCTGTGGCCCCCCCTTTGGGGCGCGGGAGCTGACCCGGGCTCCAGTCACGTGGGTGTCTCGGGGAGGGGGGGCTGCGGGCCACCGGGGCGCGGGAGTGTCACGTGCCCCCACCCCCCGCCGGGGAGCCGCGCGCCCTCGAGGGGTGGTTCCCGCGGGCGGGGCACGCACAGAACGTGTCCCGCACGCGGGGGGGCGGGGCGGCCTGAGCCCTGCTCCCCGCGCTGCTCGCTGCCTGGGGGCGGGGCCGGGTGCCCGCTGAATCCCCCCTGTGCCCGGGGGGGGGGCAGTTCGGCGGGGGGCGATGCTCTGGCCCTGGCTGCCCGCAGTGCTGCCCAGTGCCCGGCTGTGCCTCCTGCAGAGGCCGAGAGCGTCCTGGGTGGGGGGCGTGTGGGGAGAGGGGGGGAGTGGCTGAGAATTGGGGGGCAAACTTAGGGGCTGCACGGGGCGGGGAGGAGTTTGGTGAGGGGGGATCATACTGCATGGGGCGGAGAGGAGTTTGGGGGGAAGCAGACTGCACGGGGCGGGGAGGAGTTTGGTGAGGGGGGATCAGACTGCATGGCGCGGAGAGGAGTTAGGGGGGTAGGGGATCAGACTGCAGGGGGCGGAGAGGAGTTTCGTGGGGGGTAGGAGATCAGACTGCACGGGGCGAGGAGGAGTTTGGGGGGGATCGGACTGCACGGAGTGGGGAGGAGTTTGGGGGGGGATCAGACTGCACGGGGCGGGGAGGAGTTTTGGGGGAGATCGGACTGCACGGGGCGGGGAGGAGTTTGGGGGGATCGGACTGCACGGGGCGGGGAAGAGTTTGGGGGGGATCGGACTGCACGGGGCGCGGAGGAGTTTGGGGGGGATCAGATTGCACGGGGGGAGAGGAGTTTGGGGGGATCAGATTGCACGGGGGGGAGGATCAGACTGCACGGGGGGGGAGGAGTTTGGGGGGGATCAGACTGCACGGGGGGAGAGCGGTGCATGCAAATGATGGAACGCGGGGCACGTTCTATCGGCTCCCGGGCGAGTGACACGTGGGTTTGTGTGGCACACAGACGGGTCCCAGGCTCCGTCATTAATGGCAGGGGCGGGGCCTGATCTGGGGGCGGGGCCACTGACTGGCAGGAACTCAGCTGGGACACAGAAGTGAGCGGCAGAAAACTCCTCGGGGTCTCCGGAAAATCCTCGCGCGGCCCCTCTGGGCTTGTGAACGGGACGCAGCAGAGGCAGCCGCCCCCCTCCCCACCCACCCGCCTCACGCTCCCCGCTGCACTTTCGAAGGCAACAGCAGCATCAGCCTGTCCCGCTGCCAGTCCCTGCACAAGCCGGCTGGGAAATTTGGTGCTGGGGGGAGCAGACTGCACGGGGCGGAGAGGAGTTTGGGGGTGGTGGGGGATCAGACTGCATGGAGCGGAGAGGAGTTTGGGGGGAAGCAGACTGCACGGGGCGGGGAGGAGTTTGGTGAGGGGGGATCACACTGCACGGGGCGGAGAGGAGTTTGGTGAGGGGGGATCATACTGCATGGGGCGGAGAGGAGTTTGGGGGGAAGCAGACTGCACGGGGCGGGGAGGAGTTTGGTGAGGGGGGATCAGACTGCATGGGGCGGAGAGGAGTTTGGGGGGAAGCAGACTGCACGGGGCGGGGAGGAGTTTGGTGAGGGGGGATCAGACTGCATGGGGCGGAGAGGAGTTTGGGGGGAAGCAGACTGCACGGGGCGGGGAGGAGTTTGGTGAGGGGGGATCATACTGCACGGGGCGGAGAGGAGTTTGGTGAGGGGGGATCATACTGCATGGGGCGGAGAGGAGTTTGGGGGGAAGCAGACTGCACGGGGCGGGGAGGAGTTTGGTGAGGGGGGATCAGACTGCATGGCGCGGAGAGGAGTTAGGGGGGTAGGGGATCAGACTGCAGGGGGCGGAGAGGAGTTTCGTGGGGGGTAGGAGATCAGACTGCACGGGGCGGGGAGGAGTTGGGGGGGGATCAGACTGCATGGGGCGGGGAGGAGTTTGGGGGGGGAGCAGACTGCACGGGGCGGGGAGGAGTTTGGGGGGATGGGACTGCACGGGGCGGGGAGGAGTTTGGGGGGATCAGACTGCACGGAGCGGGGAGGAGTTTGGGGGGATCAGACTGCACGGGGGGGAGGATCAGACTGCACGGAGCGGGGAGGAGTTTGGGGGGGGGGATCAGACTGCACGGGGGGAGGATCAGACTGCACGAGGCAGGGAGGAGCTTTGGGGGGGATCAGACTGCACGGGGCGGACAGGAGTTTGGGGGGGCGATCAGACTGCACGGGGCGGAGGGGAGTGTGGGGGGGATCAGACTGCACGGGGGGGAGAGGAGTTTGGGGGGGATCAGACTGCACGGGGCGGGGAGGAGTTTGGGGGGATCGGACTGCACGGGGGGAGAGGAGTTTGGGGGGATCAGATTGCACGGGGGGGAGGATCAGACTGCACGGGGGGGAGGAGTTTGGGGGGGGATCAGACTGCACGGGGCAGGGAGGAGTTTGAGGGGGATCAGACTGCACGGGGGGAGAGGAGTTTGGGGGGATCAGACTGCACGGGGGGGAGGATCAGACTGCACGGGGCGGAGGGGAAGTTTGGGGGGATCAGACTGCACGGGGGGGAGGAGTTTGAGGGGGATCAGACTGCACGGGGCGGGGAGGAGTTTGGGGGGATCAGACTGCACGGGGCTGGGAGGAGTTTGGGGGGGAAGGGTTGCCGCGGAGTCTCCTCTCCCGAGTGGGGGCGGAGCATCAGCTGCGGACGCTGCCGTCTCTGAGGCAGGAGCCCCGCCCAGCAATGGGGAGGGGCGGGTTGAGGGGGAGTAGGGAAAGTAGCCGCAGTGGCTTGTGGGAAACTGAGTGCCCCTGTCCGCAGCTCCCATCGGCCATTGCAGGGCCAGGGCAGGCCCGGCGCTGTTCGGTTGGGCGGGTGCAGCGGAAGTGACATCACAACGGGGCATTGACCAGGGAGCGACGCGGTTGGTCCCGCGCTCGTGTCACTCCAAGTGTTAGCGACGCATCCTGGGACTTGTAGTTCTCATAGTGCGGCCTCCCGGGGCACGTCGCAGCGCGCCTCGCCCCTATCATAGCCCCGCCCCCCGGCATAGCCCCGCCCAGCGTGTTCTTAGTTCGGAATGGGGCATTTCTACCCTAAAAACAATCTTTTTTATTAGGAAATAACGGCCCTTAGCAGAGCAACAGTGACACTCGGTAGTCACCGGCGGTAATGCACGTGTAATTCCGAAGCGCCTCCACAGTGCCGCTCGGTGGTCATTGCGGGTAATGCACGTGTAATTCCGTAGCGCCTCCACAGTGCCGCTCGGTGGTCATTGCGGGTAATGCACGTGTAATTCCGTAGCGCCTCCACAGTGCCGCTCGGTGGTCATTGCGGGTAATGCACGTGTAATTCCGAAGCGCCTCCACAGTGCCGCTCGGTGGTCATTGCCGGTAATGCACGTGTAATTCCGTAGCGCCTCCACAGTGCCGCTCGGTGGTCATTGCAGGTAATGCACGTGTAATTCCATCGCCCCCAGCTGCTGTCCCTGCTCCGCACGCCACGTGGCCCCAGTCTTGCCCTTTGACAGCAGGCAAAGTAAGAAGCTCGTTATTTCCAGGCTCCGCGCAGCCCTCTCCCCTCCTGCCCCCGGCCCCCTCATCCCACACACCAGGCTCCGCGCAGCCCTCTCCCCTCCTGCCCATGGCCCCCTCATCCCACACACCAGGCTCCGCGCAGCCCCCTCCCCTCCTGCTTCCTCACCCCAGCCTGCACCCCGTCCATACTCTTATCCCGGGGCCCTTCCTCTCCCCAGCCTGCACCTCCGTCCATATGCTTATCCCGGGGCCCTTCCTCCCCCCAGCCTGCACCCCCATCCATATTCTTATCCCGGGGCCCTTCCTCACTCCAGTCTGCACGCCCATTCATGGGAGCCATCAGTCCACCTTTTCCCTGCACCACATTCAGTAAAGTGTCTGATCAGGGTATGAGAGCAGCCCTGAGCCTTTGTCTCCACTCAGCAGGTTGCACCACACAGGATATGTGGATGGTCCTGGGCTTTGTACAGCACTCCAGACTGACCCCTGGACACGGCTTCTGGGTCCTAGCCCTTTGCTGTCACTCCTGCCCGAGGGCTTTGCTGGCTCCAGACTGGGTAACAGCTGGGAAACTGGCTGGGCAGTGGGCTGAGAAGATACCGTCCGAGATGGACTTGAGCTGCCTGGACGTGATTCTCGGAACACGTGAAGGGTCCTCAGCGTTCGGCCTTCCCATGGCTCTGTGTGAGTAAGAGGTGCGTGCTTTGAAATCTTCAAGCGTCCTGGCAGTATGTTTCTTCTGAGGCAGAGAGCTTCCTGCTGGGGCACAGAGCCTGGTGGCTTGGGGACTGGTGAAGGGGCAGTAGGCGGTTCAACAGTGCGTGGATAGATATTCAAGGCCTCCGTTCTCTCCGAGTTCCTGGAGTGGCAGCGGGAGGGGGTGGCCGATGGTGGGAGGAGAAGCGATGCCGCGTCCTTGCGGACTGAAAAGCTAAGTTGTTTGTTTGTTTTTTCCCCTCAGCTGTGTTCGGTAGCGAGCGATAAGAAGTCAACCCTCCCGGTGTCCTCCCGTCTGGGGATGGAACGGAAAAGAGAACGGCGAGCTTGGGAGCTTGGTCGAAGCGAGGCGAGAACCGTCCTGCTGGGAGCGGAGCAGCCATCGCTGACCGGGAGATAAGTGTCGGGTCTGGAAATCTCTCAGCTTACGGCCCACTCGGGTCTAGGAAGGGAAGTCACGTTTGCTTAGACAGCGAGTCCGAGCGGAGGTTCCCGAGGTGCTTCCTTGGTAGTGGGAGAAACAGGGCTCCCGTTTGTCAGGGGTGCTGGTTTCTCTGGAACACGGTGTCCTTCTCAGCAGACGCTTGGCTCGAGGAGGAAGACGCAAGGTGGTAAGGTTTCTGACTGCCTCTTATGTGTTTCTCTCTTGTTGCTCTCTCGTATTGGCCAATACGTCCTGTCTGTCTTTTTCTGTCTATGTCTTTGTCCTTCCTCTGCTTCTGCCGTGTCCTTGTACAGCACACTTGCAGGCATTCCAGGTGAGCATCTCCAAGGGTTAAGGGCTCAGGAGCCAACGGGAATTCAGCAGGTTCGCAAGTCGCGCAAGGGAGAGCGGTGGTGCATCATGGCTGAATGACTCGGTGTTCTTGTAGAGGACCCGATACATAGGCGAGAGGGGGGGAAAGGGCTAAAGGATAGAATTCCCACAGCCACAGACTTTAGTGAGTGAGAGCTAACGCTGGGCTTTTTCGGCCACCCTTGCAGAGGAATCAGTGCGTGGCCGTGGGCGGAGAATAAATCGTCCGAGATGTACTTGAGCTGCCTGGACGTGATTCTCGGAACATGTGAAGGGTCCTCAGCGTTCGGCCTTCCCATGGCTCTGTGTGAGTAAGAGGTGCGTGCTTTGAAATCTTTAAGCGTCCTGGCAGTATGTTTCTTCTGAGGCAGAGAGCTTCCTGCTGGGTCACGGAGCCTGGTGGCTTGGGGACTGGTGAAGGGGCATAGGCAGTTCAACAGAGCGTGGATAGATATTCAAGGCCTCCGTTCTCTCCGCGTTCCTGGAGTGTCAGCGGGAGGGGGTGGCCGATGGTGGGAGGCAGCGGTGCGATGGTGGGAGGAGAAGCGATGCCGCGTCCTTGCGGACTGAAAAGCTAAGTTGTTTGTTTGTTTTTTCCCCTCTGCTGTGTTCGGTAGTGAGCGATAAGAAGTCAACCCTCCCGGTGTCCTCCCGTCTGGGGATGGAACGGAAACGAGAACAGCGAGCTCGGGAGCTTGGTCGAAGCGAGGCGAGAACCGTCCGGCTGGGAGCGGAGCAGCCATCGCTGACAGGGAGATAAGTGTCGGGTTTGGAAATCTCTCGGCTTACGGCGCACTCGGGTCTAGGAAGGGAAGTCAGGTTTGCTTAGACAGCGAGTCCGAGCGGAGGTTCGCGAGGTGATTCCTTGGTAGTGGGAGAAACAGGGCTTCCGTTTGTCAGGGGTGCTGATTTCTCTGGAACACGGTGTCCTTCTCAGCAGACGCTTGGCTCGAGGAGGAAGACGCAAGGCGGTAAGGTTTCCGTCTGCCTCTCATGTGTTTCTCTCTTGTTGCTCTCTCGTATTGGCCAATACGTTCTGTCTGTCTGTTTCTGTCTGTGTCTTTGTCCTTGCTCTGCTTCTGCCGTGTCCTTGTATAGCTCACGTGCAGGCATTCCAGGTGAGCATCTCCACGGGTTAAGGGCTCAGGAGCCAACGGGAATTCTGCAGGTACGCCAGTCGCGCAAGGGAGAGCGGTGGTGCGTCATGGCTGACTGACTCAGTGTTCTTGTAGAGGGCCCTATACATAGGCGAGGGGCGGGGGGGAAGGGCTAAAGGATAGAATTCCCACAGCCACAGACCTTAGTGAGTGAGAGGTCTCTTCAGTCACGCCGCTCTCGGATCTCGCTGCAGGGAGGGATTCTGGTGCCGCTCTCGGGTCGTGCAGCTTGGGGGTGTCTCTAGCGCTGCTCTCGGGTCTCGCTGCTGGGGGGGAGGGGTCTTTGGGGCCACTCTCAGGTCGTGCTGCTGGGAGGGAGTCTGGCGCCTCTCTCGGGTTATGCTGCTGCGGGGAATCTCTGGTGCCGCTCTCGAGTCGCGCTACTGGGGGGGTCTCTGGCGCCTCCTTGGGATCATGCTGCTGGGGGGGTCTCTGGCTTCGCTCTCCGGTCGTGCTGCTGGGGGGGGTCTCTGTTACCGCTTTCGGGTCGCGCCGTTAGGGGGGGTCTCTGGTGCCGCTCTCGGTAGTGGTGCTGGGGGTGGGGTCTCTGTCTCCACTCTCGGGTCGCGCTGCTGGGGGGAGGTCTCTGGCGCCGCTCTCGGGTCGCGCTGCTGGGGGGTGGTCTCTGGAGCCTCCCTCCGGTCATGCTGCAGACGGGGGGTGTCACTGGCCCCGCTATCAGGTGATGCTGCTGCGGGGGGTCTCTGGCACCTCTCTCGGGTTTTGCTGCTGGGTGGGTGTCTGGGGCCGCTCTCGGGTGATGCTGTTCGGGGAGGTCTCTGGCGCCGCCCTCCGGTAGCGGTGCTGGGGGTGGGGTTTCTGTCTCCACTCTCGGGTAATGCTTCTGGGGGGGGTCTCCGGCGCCGGTCTCGGGTCGCGCTCCTTGGGGGTGGGGTGTCTGTCGCCACTTTCATCTCATGCTGCTGGGGGGGGTCTCTGGCGCCACTCTCGGGTGATGCTGCTGGGGGGGGCCTCTGGCTCCCATCTCAGGTCGTGCTGCTGGGGGGGGGGAGGTCTCTGTCGCCGTTCTCTGGTGATGCTGCTGGGGGGAGGGTCTCTGGCGCCACTCTTGGGTCGCACTGCTGGGGGCGGGTCTGTGGTGCCGCTCTCGGGTCTTGCTGCTGGGGGGGGTCTCTGGCACCGTTTTCGGGTCACTCTGCTGGGGGAGGTCTCTGGCTTCGCTCTCGGGTCACGCTGCTGGGGAGGGTCTCTGGCGCCGCCCTCGGGACTTGCTGCTGGGGGGGGGTCTCTGGCTTCGCTCTCGGGTCGCAATGCCGGGGGGGTTCTTTCGCGCTGCTCTCGGGTTTTGCTGCTGGGGAGGGGTCTCTTGTTTCGCTCTCGGGTCATGCTGCTGGGGGGGGACTTTGCAAGCGGGGCCGGGTACTAAAGGCACCAAGCAGCTGGCGGAATCACTGAGAACAAGGGTCATGGGGTCGGGGGTTGGTTGAGACTCTTTGGACCAGAGGCAGGGGGTCCAGGCTGCCAAATGTGTCGCGGAGAACCTCCATCTATCGGACGCGGCTTCCTCTCCGCGCTTGCAGAACCGAGCAGCTAAAAGTGTTAGAAGCCAAATCAGAGCGGCTCATGTGTGTGTTAGAAACGGCTACGGGGAGCCAATTGCACTGGCACCTGACGCCTTCTTCAGCCCTTTGTTGCTGCATTCTCAGGCTGGCACCTCTCACAACCATTCATTCATCGTCCAAGCACTCTCTCTCTTATGTACATTCCCTAATTAATGTTTCCCATACAGTATTTTGCATAATAATACAAGAGTTGTAGTTACAAAAAGTTACAAAAGTTTCTGGGTGGCATTTCTTAAAACATTCTCTCTCTGAGCGCTGAGTTAGTTACTGTTATAGTTACAATGCTTCACTTTGCGATTAGGGTTAAGTGCTTCACAATGCTTTGAAGAGAACGGTTGTCAATTGTGTAACAGTAAGTTTGAGCGTGCCCTGGCGCACAGCGAGGGGAGCTGTTTCTGGCTACATAGTAGTATATTTTTAACAGTTTGAAGTTACATGACCTAATATTACATTCCTAACCAATTATATTCTAGAGGGGCAAAAATGTTTAGATTTATAATTAAACAATCCTAACAAATAATAATAATAATAATAATTATAAATCTAAACACTTCTCAAGCTTGATAACACTAAATCTAAACACTTTCACAAGAATAAATCTAAACACTTCTATGCTTCTTCTACTTAACAAACTTCTCCTCCTTAGACTTTTAGTTGTGGGGAACAAATTCTGGGGAGTCACTTCCACTTGGGGAATCCTGTTTCATACTTGACTATGTTATCCCTACACTAAGGCTGGCCGAGAGACTGTCCCGGACTGATCGTAACAGACTGTTCTGTCCGCGAATGGGCTGAGAGTAAAGGGCGTGTTCGGAATCTGTGGCGCCCAATCTGAGGCTGTCCGAGGTGACTCTTAACGGACTGCTCCGTGCGCCAATGGGCGGTGACTCAAGGCGTGTTCTGGGGCTGCTGGCGGCCAATAGGTTGTCCGGGGTGGATTATAACAGACTCTTCTGTCCGCGAATGGGCTGTGACTAAGGGGCGTGTTCTGAATCAGAGGCACCCAATAGGCTGACCCGGCTGCATCTTAACGGACAGCTCTGTCTGCGAATGCGGTGTGACTAGGGGGACTGACCTGCCACTGCTCTCGACCAATAGGCTGTCCGGGGTGGATCTTAATGGGCTGTTCTGTCCTGGAATTGTCTGTGACTTAGGGGTGGTTCCTGGCTGTGTGCCAGCCAATGGGCTTTCGGAAGACAGCCTTGGCGGAGGATAGTGTCGCCCAATGGGCTGTCAGCAAAGGGGATCCTGCCTCTGGTTCGGCCAATGGGCTGCCGCAGGGGGGCGTTGTCTGACTGGGCGGCCGGCGCCGCCATGACAGGAAGGTCCGAGGAGCGCGCGGGGGCGCGAGCGAATCCTGGGTCCGAGTGCGAAGCTCCCCCGCCCCCAGCCCGCCCCTTGTTGGTGTCTGGCCCGGGGGAGGAGGGGGCGCGAGGGAAGGTGGGGGAGCGGGCTGGGGGTGGGGTGTCTGGACAGGGGTGAGGTGTAGGAGCAGGCTGGGTGTGAGGGGCCGGGGGGGGCGCTTGGCACTGGGGGGGCAGGAGGGGGTGAGGGGCCGGGGGGGGTGCTCGGCACTGGGGGGGCAGGGGGGTGAGGGGCCGGGGGGGTGCTCGGCACTGGGGGGGCAGGAGGGAGGGGGAGGGGCCGGGGGGGGCCTTGGCACTGGGGGGGGCAGGAGGGGACAGGGCGCGGGAGAGCGCAGGCGCGGGCGGCGCTGGCTGGGCGGGAAACTCCCGGGACGCTCGCGCTGACGAGGCGGGCGGGAAAACGCTGCGGGGGGCGCTGAGGGGCGGAGCCTGGGGGGCGGGGCGGGAGCTGGCAGTGACGTGGAGCCCCCCCCCCCCCCGCCTGCTTCTCTCCGGGCCCCAGGCTGGACATCGGCGGGGCGGCCCCTGGCGGAGGTGGGGGGGCGATTTCTGCCCCCCCCCCGGCGCTGCAGCCTCCCCGGGGAGCAGCGCCCCTGTGACCCCCCCCACGTGGTGCCGGGGGAACGGGGCTGTGGCCCCCCCTTTGGGGCGCGGGAGCTGACCCGGGCTCCAGTCACGTGGGTGTCTCGGGGAGGGGGGGCTGCGGGCCACCGGGGCGCGGGAGTGTCACGTGCCCCCACCCCCCGCCGGGGAGCCGCGCGCCCTCGAGGGGTGGTTCCCGCGGGCGGGGCACGCACAGAACGTGTCCCGCACGCGGGGGGGCGGGGCGGCCTGAGCCCTGCTCCCCGCGCTGCTCGCTGCCTGGGGGCGGGGCCGGGTGCCCGCTGAATCCCCCCTGTGCCCGGGGGGGGGGGCAGTTCGGCGGGGGGCGATGCTCTGGCCCTGGCTGCCCGCAGTGCTGCCCAGTGCCCGGCTGTGCCTCCTGCAGAGGCCGAGAGCGTCCTGGGTGGGGGGCGTGTGGGGAGAGGGGGGGAGTGGCTGAGAATTGGGGGGCAAACTTAGGGGCTGCACGGGGCGGGGAGGAGTTTGGTGAGGGGGGATCATACTGCATGGGGCGGAGAGGAGTTTGGGGGGAAGCAGACTGCACGGGGCGGGGAGGAGTTTGGTGAGGGGGGATCAGACTGCATGGCGCGGAGAGGAGTTAGGGGGGTAGGGGATCAGACTGCAGGGGGCAGAGAGGAGTTTCGTGGGGGGTAGGAGATCAGACTGCACGGGGCGAGGAGGAGTTTGGGGGGGATCGGACTGCACGGAGTGGGGAGGAGTTTGGGGGGGGATCAGACTGCACGGGGCGGGGAGGAGTTTTGGGGGAGATCGGACTGCACGGGGCGGGGAGGAGTTTGGGGGGATCGGACTGCACGGGGCGGGGAAGAGTTTGGGGGGGATCGGACTGCACGGGGCGCGGAGGAGTTTGGGGGGGATCAGATTGCACGGGGGGAGAGGAGTTTGGGGGGATCAGATTGCACGGGGGGGAGGATCAGACTGCACGGGGGGGGGAGGAGTTTGGGGGGGATCAGACTGCACGGGGGGAGAGCGGTGCATGCAAATGATGGAACGCGGGGCACGTTCTATCGGCTCCCGGGCGAGTGACACGTGGGTTTGTGTGGCACACAGACGGGTCCCAGGCTCCGTCATTAATGGCAGGGGCGGGGCCTGATCTGGGGGCGGGGCCACTGACTGGCAGGAACTCAGCTGGGACACAGAAGTGAGCGGCAGAAAACTCCTCGGGGTCTCCGGAAAATCCTCGCGCGGCCCCTCTGGGCTTGTGAACGGGACGCAGCAGAGGCAGCCGCCCCCCTCCCCACCCACCCGCCTCACGCTCCCCGCTGCACTTTCGAAGGCAACAGCAGCATCAGCCTGTCCCGCTGCCAGTCCCTGCACAAGCCGGCTGGGAAATTTGGTGCTGGGGGGAGCAGACTGCACGGGGCGGAGAGGAGTTTGGGGGTGGTGGGGGATCAGACTGCATGGAGCGGAGAGGAGTTTGGGGGGAAGCAGACTGCACGGGGCGGGGAGGAGTTTGGTGAGGGGGGATCACACTGCACGGGGCGGAGAGGAGTTTGGTGAGGGGGGATCATACTGCATGGGGCGGAGAGGAGTTTGGGGGGAAGCAGACTGCACGGGGCGGGGAGGAGTTTGGTGAGGGGGGATCAGACTGCATGGGGCGGAGAGGAGTTTGGGGGGAAGCAGACTGCACGGGGCGGGGAGGAGTTTGGTGAGGGGGGATCAGACTGCATGGGGCGGAGAGGAGTTTGGGGGGAAGCAGACTGCACGGGGCGGGGAGGAGTTTGGTGAGGGGGGATCATACTGCACGGGGCGGAGAGGAGTTTGGTGAGGGGGGATCATACTGCATGGGGCGGAGAGGAGTTTGGGGGGAAGCAGACTGCACGGGGCGGGGAGGAGTTTGGTGAGGGGGGATCAGACTGCATGGCGCGGAGAGGAGTTAGGGGGGTAGGGGATCAGACTGCAGGGGGCGGAGAGGAGTTTCGTGGGGGGTAGGAGATCAGACTGCACGGGGCGGGGAGGAGTTGGGGGGGGATCAGACTGCATGGGGCGGGGAGGAGTTTGGGGGGGGAGCAGACTGCACGGGGCGGGGAGGAGTTTGGGGGGATGGGACTGCACGGGGCGGGGAGGAGTTTGGGGGGATCAGACTGCACGGAGCGGGGAGGAGTTTGGGGGGATCAGACTGCACGGGGGGGAGGATCAGACTGCACGGAGCGGGGAGGAGTTTGGGGGGGGGGATCAGACTGCACGGGGGGAGGATCAGACTGCACGAGGCAGGGAGGAGCTTTGGGGGGGATCAGACTGCACGGGGCGGACAGGAGTTTGGGGGGGCGATCAGACTGCACGGGGCGGAGGGGAGTGTGGGGGGGATCAGACTGCACGGGGGGGAGAGGAGTTTGGGGGGGATCAGACTGCACGGGGCGGGGAGGAGTTTGGGGGGATCGGACTGCACGGGGGGAGAGGAGTTTGGGGGGATCAGATTGCACGGGGGGGAGGATCAGACTGCACGGGGGGGAGGAGTTTGGGGGGGGATCAGACTGCACGGGGCAGGGAGGAGTTTGAGGGGGATCAGACTGCACGGGGGGAGAGGAGTTTGGGGGGATCAGACTGCACGGGGGGGAGGATCAGACTGCACGGGGCGGAGGGGAAGTTTGGGGGGATCAGACTGCACGGGGGGGAGGAGTTTGAGGGGGATCAGACTGCACGGGGCGGGGAGGAGTTTGGGGGGATCAGACTGCACGGGGCTGGGAGGAGTTTGGGGGGGAAGGGTTGCCGCGGAGTCTCCTCTCCCGAGTGGGGGCGGAGCATCAGCTGCGGACGCTGCCGTCTCTGAGGCAGGAGCCCCGCCCAGCAATGGGGAGGGGCGGGTTGAGGGGGAGTAGGGAAAGTAGCCGCAGTGGCTTGTGGGAAACTGAGTGCCCCTGTCCGCAGCTCCCATCGGCCATTGCAGGGCCAGGGCAGGCCCGGCGCTGTTCGGTTGGGCGGGTGCAGCGGAAGTGACATCACAACGGGGCATTGACCAGGGAGCGACGCGGTTGGTCCCGCGCTCGTGTCACTCCAAGTGTTAGCGACGCATCCTGGGACTTGTAGTTCTCATAGTGCGGCCTCCCGGGGCACGTCGCAGCGCGCCTCGCCCCTATCATAGCCCCGCCCCCCGGCATAGCCCCGCCCAGCGTGTTCTTAGTTCGGAATGGGGCATTTCTACCCTAAAAACAATCTTTTTTATTAGGAAATAACGGCCCTTAGCAGAGCAACAGTGACACTCGGTAGTCACCGGCGGTAATGCACGTGTAATTCCGAAGCGCCTCCACAGTGCCGCTCGGTGGTCATTGCGGGTAATGCACGTGTAATTCCGTAGCGCCTCCACAGTGCCGCTCGGTGGTCATTGCGGGTAATGCACGTGTAATTCCGTAGCGCCTCCACAGTGCCGCTCGGTGGTCATTGCGGGTAATGCACGTGTAATTCCGAAGCGCCTCCACAGTGCCGCTCGGTGGTCATTGCCGGTAATGCACGTGTAATTCCGTAGCGCCTCCACAGTGCCGCTCGGTGGTCATTGCAGGTAATGCACGTGTAATTCCATCGCCCCCAGCTGCTGTCCCTGCTCCGCACGCCACGTGGCCCCAGTCTTGCCCTTTGACAGCAGGCAAAGTAAGAAGCTCGTTATTTCCAGGCTCCGCGCAGCCCTCTCCCCTCCTGCCCCCGGCCCCCTCATCCCACACACCAGGCTCCGCGCAGCCCTCTCCCCTCCTGCCCATGGCCCCCTCATCCCACACACCAGGCTCCGCGCAGCCCCCTCCCCTCCTGCTTCCTCACCCCAGCCTGCACCCCGTCCATACTCTTATCCCGGGGCCCCTCCTCTCCCCAGCCTGCACCCCCGGCCATATGCTTATCCCGGGGCCCTTCCTCCCCCCAGCCTGCACCCCCATCCATATTCTTATCCCGGGGCCCTTCCTCACTCCAGTCTGCACGCCCATTCATGGGAGCCATCAGTCCACCTTTTCCCTGCACCACATTCAGTAAAGTGTCTGATCAGGGTATGAGAGCAGCCCTGAGCCTTTGTCTCCACTCAGCAGGTTGCACCACACAGGATATGTGGATGGTCCTGGGCTTTGTACAGCACTCCAGACTGACCCCTGGACACGGCTTCTGGGTCCTAGCCCTTTGCTGTCACTCCTGCCCGAGGGCTTTGCTGGCTCCAGACTGGGTAACAGCTGGGAAACTGGCTGGGCAGTGGGCTGAGAAGATACCGTCCGAGATGGACTTGAGCTGCCTGGACGTGATTCTCGGAACACGTGAAGGGTCCTCAGCGTTCGGCCTTCCCATGGCTCTGTGTGAGTAAGAGGTGCGTGCTTTGAAATCTTCAAGCGTCCTGGCAGTATGTTTCTTCTGAGGCAGAGAGCTTCCTGCTGGGGCACGGAGCCTGGTGGCTTGGGGACTGGTGAAGGGGCAGTAGGCGGTTCAACAGTGCGTGGATAGATATTCAAGGCCTCCGTTCTCTCCGAGTTCCTGGAGTGGCAGCGGGAGGGGGTGGCCGATGGTGGGAGGAGAAGCGATGCCGCGTCCTTGCGGACTGAAAAGCTAAGTTGTTTGTTTGTTTTTTCCCCTCAGCTGTGTTCGGTAGCGAGCGATAAGAAGTCAACCCTCCCGGTGTCCTCCCGTCTGGGGATGGAACGGAAAAGAGAACGGCGAGCTTGGGAGCTTGGTCGAAGCGAGGCGAGAACCGTCCTGCTGGGAGCGGAGCAGCCATCGCTGACCGGGAGATAAGTGTCGGGTCTGGAAATCTCTCAGCTTACGGCCCACTCGGGTCTAGGAAGGGAAGTCACGTTTGCTTAGACAGCGAGTCCGAGCGGAGGTTCCCGAGGTGCTTTCTTGGTAGTGGGAGAAACAGGGCTCCCGTTTGTCAGGGGTGCTGGTTTCTCTGGAACACGGTGTCCTTCTCAGCAGACGCTTGGCTCGAGGAGGAAGACGCAAGGTGGTAAGGTTTCTGACTGCCTCTTATGTGTTTCTCTCTTGTTGCTCTCTCGTATTGGCCAATACGTCCTGTCTGTCTGTTTCTGTCTATGTCTTTGTCCTTCCTCTGCTTCTGCCGTGTCCTTGTACAGCACACTTGCAGGCATTCCAGGTGAGCATCTCCAAGGGTTAAGGGCTCAGGAGCCAACGGGAATTCAGCAGGTTCGCAAGTCGCGCAAGGGAGAGCGGTGGTGCATCATGGCTGAATGACTCGGTGTTCTTGTAGAGGACCCGATACATAGGCGAGAGGGGGGGAAAGGGCTAAAGGATAGAATTCCCACAGCCACAGACTTTAGTGAGTGAGAGCTAACGCTGGGCTTTTTCGGCCACCCTTGCAGAGGAATCAGTGCGTGGCCGTGGGCGGAGAATAAATCGTCCGAGATGTACTTGAGCTGCCTGGACGTGATTCTCGGAACATGTGAAGGGTCCTCAGCGTTCGGCCTTCCCATGGCTCTGTGTGAGTAAGAGGTGCGTGCTTTGAAATCTTTAAGCGTCCTGGCAGTATGTTTCTTCTGAGGCAGAGAGCTTCCTGCTGGGTCACGGAGCCTGGTGGCTTGGGGACTGGTGAAGGGGCATAGGCAGTTCAACAGAGCGTGGATAGATATTCAAGGCCTCCGTTCTCTCCGCGTTCCTGGAGTGTCAGCGGGAGGGGGTGGCCGATGGTGGGAGGCAGCGGTGCGATGGTGGGAGGAGAAGCGATGCCGCGTCCTTGCGGACTGAAAAGCTAAGTTGTTTGTTTGTTTTTTCCCCTCTGCTGTGTTCGGTAGCGAGCGATAAGAAGTCAACCCTCCCGGTGTCCTCCCGTCTGGGGATGGAACGGAAACGAGAACAGCGAGCTCGGGAGCTTGGTCGAAGCGAGGCGAGAACCGTCCGGCTGGGAGCGGAGCAGCCATCGCTGACAGGGAGATAAGTGTCGGGTTTGGAAATCTCTCGGCTTACGGCGCACTCGGGTCTAGGAAGGGAAGTCAGGTTTGCTTAGACAGCGAGTCCGAGCGGAGGTTCGCGAGGTGATTCCTTGGTAGTGGGAGAAACAGGGCTTCCGTTTGTCAGGGGTGCTGATTTCTCTGGAACACGGTGTCCTTCTCAGCAGACGCTTGGCTCGAGGAGGAAGACGCAAGGCGGTAAGGTTTCCGTCTGCCTCTCATGTGTTTCTCTCTTGTTGCTCTCTCGTATTGGCCAAGACGTTCTGTCTGTCTGTTTCTGTCTGTGTCTTTGTCCTTGCTCTGCTTCTGCCGTGTCCTTGTATAGCTCACGTGCAGGCATTCCAGGTGAGCATCTCCACGGGTTAAGGGCTCAGGAGCCAACGGGAATTCTGCAGGTACGCCAGTCGCGCAAGGGAGAGCGGTGGTGCGTCATGGCTGACTGACTCAGTGTTCTTGTAGAGGGCCCTATACATAGGCGAGGGGCGGGGGGGAAGGGCTAAAGGATAGAATTCCCACAGCCACAGACCTTAGTGAGTGAGAGGTCTCTTCAGTCACGCCGCTCTCGGATCTCGCTGCAGGGAGGGATTCTGGTGCCGCTCTCGGGTCGTGCAGCTTGGGGGTGTCTCTAGCGCTGCTCTCGGGTCTCGCTGCTGGGGGGGAGGGGTCTTTGGGGCCACTCTCAGGTCGTGCTGCTGGGAGGGAGTCTGGCGCCTCTCTCGGGTTATGCTGCTGCGGGGAATCTCTGGTGCCGCTCTCGAGTCGCGCTACTGGGGGGGTCTCTGGCGCCTCCTTGGGATCATGCTGCTGGGGGGGTCTCTGGCTTCGCTCTCCGGTCGTGCTGCTGGGGGGGGGTCTCTGTTACCGCTTTCGGGTCGCGCTGTTAGGGGGGGTCTCTGGTGCCGCTCTCGGTAGTGGTGCTGGGGGTGGGGTCTCTGTCTCCACTCTCGGGTCGCGCTGCTGGGGGGAGGTCTCTGGCGCCGCTCTCGGGTCGCACTACTGGGGGTGGTCTCTGGAGCCTCCCTCCGGTCATGCTGCAGACGGGGGGTGTCACTGGCCCCGCTATCAGGTGATGCTGCTGCGGGGGGTCTCTGGCACCTCTCTCGGGTTTTGCTGCTGGGTGGGTGTCTGGGGCCGCTCTCGGGTGATGCTGTTCGGGGAGGTCTCTGGCGCCGCTCTCCGGTAGCGGTGCTGGGGGTGGGGTTTCTGTCTCCACTCTCGGGTAATGCTTCTGGGGGGGTCTCCGGCGCCGGTCTCGGGTCGCGCTCCTTGGGGGTGGGGTCTCTGTCGCCACTTTCATCTCATGCTGCTGGGGGGGGTCTCTGGCGCCACTCTCGGGTGATGCTGCTGGGGGGGGCCTCTGGCTCCCATCTCAGGTCGTGCTGCTGGGGGGGGGGGAGGTCTCTGTCGCCGTTCTCTGGTGATGCTGCTGGGGGGAGGGTCTCTGGCGCCACTCTTGGGTCGCACTGCTGGGGGCGGGTCTGTGGTGCCGCTCTCGGGTCTTGCTGCTGGGGGGGGGTCTCTGGCACCGTTTTCGGGTCACTCTGCTGGGGGAGGTCTCTGGCTTCGCTCTCGGGTCACGCTGCTGGGGAGGGTCTCTGGCGCCGCCCTCGGGACTTGCTGCTGGGGGGGGTCTCTGGCTTCGCTCTCGGGTCGCAATGCCGGGGGGGTTCTTTCGCGCTGCTCTCGGGTTTTGCTGCTGGGGGGGGGGTCTCTTGTTTCGCTCTCGGGTCATGCTGCTGGGGGGGGACTTTGCAAGCGGGGCCGGGTACTAAAGGCACCAAGCAGCTGGCGGAATCACTGAGAACAAGGGTCATGGGGTCGGGGGTTGGTTGAGACTCTTTGGACCAGAGGCAGGGGGTCCAGGCTGCCAAATGTGTCGCGGAGAACCTCCATCTATCGGACGCGGCTTCCTCTCCGCGCTTGCAGAACCGAGCAGCTAAAAGTGTTAGAAGCCAAATCAGAGCGGCTCATGTGTGTGTTAGAAACGGCTACGGGGAGCCAATTGCACTGGCACCTGACGCCTTCTTCAGCCCTTTGTTGCTGCATTCTCAGGCTGGCACCTCTCACAACCATTCATTCATCGTCCAAGCACTCTCTCTCTTATGTACATTCCCTAATTAATGTTTCCCATACAGTATTTTGCATAATAATACAAGAGTTGTAGTTACAAAAAGTTACAAAAGTTTCTGGGTGGCATTTCTTAAAACATTCTCTCTCTGAGCGCTGAGTTAGTTACTGTTATAGTTACAATGCTTCACTTTGCGATTAGGGTTAAGTGCTTCACAATGCTTTGAAGAGAACGGTTGTCAATTGTGTAACAGTAAGTTTGAGCGTGCCCTGGCGCACAGCGAGGGGAGCTGTTTCTGGCTACATAGTAGTATATTTTTAACAGTTTGAAGTTACATGACCTAATATTACATTCCTAACCAATTATATTCTAGAGGGGCAAAAATGTTTAGATTTATAATTAAACAATCCTAACAAATAATAATAATAATAATAATTATAAATCTAAACACTTCTCAAGCTTGATAACACTAAATCTAAACACTTTCACAAGAATAAATCTAAACACTTCTATGCTTCTTCTACTTAACAAACTTCTCCTCCTTAGACTTTTAGTTGTGGGGAACAAATTCTGGGGAGTCACTTCCACTTGGGGAATCCTGTTTCATACTTGACTATGTTATCCCTACACTAAGGCTGGCCGAGAGACTGTCCCGGACTGATCGTAACAGACTGTTCTGTCCGCGAATGGGCTGAGAGTAAAGGGCGTGTTCGGAATCTGTGGCGCCCAATCTGAGGCTGTCCGAGGTGACTCTTAACGGACTGCTCCGTGCGCCAATGGGCGGTGACTCAAGGCGTGTTCTGGGGCTGCTGGCGGCCAATAGGTTGTCCGGGGTGGATTATAACAGACTCTTCTGTCCGCGAATGGGCTGTGACTAAGGGGCGTGTTCTGAATCAGAGGCACCCAATAGGCTGACCCGGCTGCATCTTAACGGACAGCTCTGTCTGCGAATGCGGTGTGACTAGGGGGACTGACCTGCCACTGCTCTCGACCAATAGGCTGTCCGGGGTGGATCTTAATGGGCTGCTCTGTCCTGGAATTGTCTGTGACTTAGGGGTGGTTCCTGGCTGTGTGCCAGCCAATGGGCTTTCGGAAGACAGCCTTGGCGGAGGATAGT
Source organism: Pelodiscus sinensis (assembly GCF_052426305.1). Taxonomy (NCBI): domain Eukaryota; kingdom Metazoa; phylum Chordata; order Testudines; family Trionychidae; genus Pelodiscus; species Pelodiscus sinensis. Next base: position 57,903 of record NC_143085.1, on the reverse strand, counting down.
GTCGCCCAATGGGCTGTCAGCAAAGGGGATCCTGCCTCTGGTTCGGCCAATGGGCTGCCGCAGGGGGGCGTTGTCTGACTGGGCGGCCGGCGCCGCCATGACAGGAAGGTCCGAGGAGCGCGCGGGGGCGCGAGCGAATCCTGGGTCCGAGTGCGAAGCTCCCCGCCCCCAGCCCGCCCCTTGTTGGTGTCTGGCCCGGGGGAGGAGGGGGCGCGAGGGAAGGTGGGGGAGCGGGCTGGGGGTGGGGTGTCTGGACAGGGGTGAGGTGTAGGAGCAGGCTGGGTGTGAGGGGCCGGGGGGGGCGCTTGGCACTGGGGGGGCAGGAGGGGGTGAGGGGCCGGGGGGGGGTGCTCGGCACTGGGGGGGCAGGAGGGAGGGGGAGGGGCCGGGGGGGGCCTTGGCACTGGGGGGGGCAGGAGGGGACAGGGCGCGGGAGAGCGCAGGCGCGGGCGGCGCTGGCTGGGCGGGAAACTCCCGGGACGCTCGCGCTGACGAGGCGGGCGGGAAAACGCTGCGGGGGGCGCTGAGGGGCGGAGCCTGGGGGGCGGGGCGGGAGCTGGCAGTGACGTGGAGCCCCCCCCCCCCCCCGCCTGCTTCTCTCCGGGCCCCAGGCTGGACATCGGCGGGGCGGCCCCTGGCGGAGGTGGGGGGGCGATTTCTGCCCCCCCCCCGGCGCTGCAGCCTCCCCGGGGAGCAGCGCCCCTGTGACCCCCCCCCACGTGGTGCCGGGGGAACGGGGCTGTGGCCCCCCCTTTGGGGCGCGGGAGCTGACCCGGGCTCCAGTCACGTGGGTGTCTCGGGGAGGGGGGGCTGCGGGCCACCGGGGCGCGGGAGTGTCACGTGCCCCCTCCCCCCGCCGGGGAGCCGCGCGCCCTCGAGGGGTGGTTCCCGCGGGCGGGGCACGCACAGAACGTGTCCCGCACGCGGGGGGGCGGGGCGGCCTGAGCCCTGCTCCCCGCGCTGCTCGCTGCCTGGGGGCGGGGCCGGGTGCCCGCTGAATCCCCCCTGTGCCCGGGGGGGGGGCAGTTCGGCGGGGGGCGATGCTCTGGCCCTGGCTGCCCGCAGTGCTGCCCAGTGCCCGGCTGTGCCTCCTGCAGAGGCCGAGAGCGTCCTGGGTGGGGGGCGTGTGGGGAGAGGGGGGGAGTGGCTGAGAATTGGGGGGCAAACTTAGGGGCTGCACGGGGCGGGGAGGAGTTTGGTGAGGGGGGATCATACTGCATGGGGCGGAGAGGAGTTTGGGGGGAAGCAGACTGCACGGGGCGGGGAGGAGTTTGGTGAGGGGGTAGGAGATCAGACTGCACGGGGCGAGGAGGAGTTTGGGGGGGGATCAGACTGCACGGGGCGGGGAGGAGTTGGGGGGGGATCAGACTGCACGGGGCGGGGAGGAGTTGGGGGGGGATCAGACTGCACGGGGCGGGGAGGAGTTTAGGGGGGGATCAGACTGCACGGGGCGAGGAGGAGTTTGGGGGGATCAGACTGCACGGGGGTGAGGAGTTTGGGGGGGATCAGACTGCACGGGGGTGAGGAGTTTGGGGGGATCAGACTGCATGGGGCGGGGAGGAGTTTGGGGGGGATCAGACTGCACGGGGCGGACAGGAGTTTTGGGGAGCGATCAGACTGCACGGGGGAGGAGGAGTTTGGAGGGGGATCAGACTGCACGGGGCGGGGAGGAGTTTGGGGGGATCGGACTGCACAGGGCGGGGAGGTGTTTGGGGGGGATCGGACTGCACGGAGTGGGGAGGAGTTTGGGGGGGGATCAGACTGCACGGGGCGGGGAGGAGTTTTGGGGGAGATCGGACTGCACGGGGCGGGGAGGAGTTTGGGGGGATCGGACTGCACGGGGCGGGGAAGAGTTTGGGGGGGATCGGACTGCACGGGGCGCGGAGGAGTTTGGGGGGGATCAGATTGCACGGGGGGAGAGGAGTTTGGGGGGATCAGATTGCACGGGGGGAGAGCGGTGCATGCAAATGATGGAACGCGGGGCACGTTCTATCGGCTCCCGGGCGAGTGACACGTGGGTTTGTGTGGCACACAGACGGGTCCCAGGCTCCGTCATTAATGGCAGGGGCGGGGCCTGATCTGGGGGCGGGGCCACTGACTGGCAGGAACTCAGCTGGGACACAGAAGTGAGCGGCAGAAAACTCCTCGGGGTCTCCGGAAAATCCTCGCGCGGCCCCTCTGGGCTTGTGAACGGGACGCAGCAGAGGCAGCCGCCCCCCTCCCCACCCACCCGCCTCACGCTCCCCGCTGCACTTTCGAAGGCAACAGCAGCATCAGCCTGTCCCGCTGCCAGTCCCTGCACAAGCCGGCTGGGAAATTTGGTGTTGGGGGGAGCAGACTGCACGGGGCGGAGAGGAGTTTGGGGGTGGTGGGGGATCAGACTGCATGGAGCGGAGAGGAGTTTGGGGGGAAGCAGACTGCACGGGGCGGGGAGGAGTTTGGTGAGGGGGGATCATACTGCACGGGGCGGAGAGGAGTTTGGTGAGGGGGGATCATACTGCATGGGGCGGAGAGGAGTTTGGGGGGAAGCAGACTGCACGGGGCGGGGAGGAGTTTGGTGAGGGGGGATCAGACTGCATGGCGCGGAGAGGAGTTAGGGGGGTAGGGGATCAGACTGCAGGGGGCGGAGAGGAGTTTCGTGGGGGGTAGGAGATCAGACTGCACGGGGCGGGGAGGAGTTGGGGGGGGATCGGACTGCACGGGGGGAGGAGTTTGGGGGGGATCAGACTGCACGGGGCGGGGAGGAGTTTGCGGGGGAGCAGACTGCACGGGGCGGGGAGGAGTTTGGGGGGGTTCAGACTGCATGGGGCGGGGAGGAGTTTGGGGGGGGAGCAGACTGCACGGGGCGGGGAGGAGTTTGGGGGGATCAGACTGCATGTGGCGGGGAGGAGTTTGGGGGGGATCAGACTGCACGGGGGGGAGGATCAGACTCCACGGGGCGGCGAGGAGTTTGGGGAGGGGTTCAGACTGCACGGGGCGGAGAGGAGTTTGGGGAGGGGATCAGACTACACGGGGCGGAGAGGAGTTTGGGGGGGATCGGACTGCACGGGGCGGGGAGGAGTTTGGGGGATGGGACTGCACGGGGCGGGGAGGAGTTTGGGGGGATCAGACTGCACGGAGCGGGGAGGAGTTTGGGGGGATCAGACTGCACGGGGGGGAGGATCAGACTGCACGGAGCGGGGAGGAGTTTGGGGGGGGGATCAGACTGCACGGGGGGAGGATCAGACTGCACGAGGCAGGGAGGAGCTTTGGGGGGGATCAGACTGCACGGGGCGGACAGGAGTTTGGGGGGGCGATCAGACTGCACGGGGCGGAGGGGAGTGTGGGGGGGATCAGACTGCACGGGGGGGAGAGGAGTTTGGGGGGGATCAGACTGCACGGGGCGGGGAGGAGTTTGGGGGGATCGGACTGCACGGGGGGAGAGGAGTTTGGGGGGATCAGATTGCACGGGGGGGAGGATCAGACTGCACGGGGGGGAGGAGTTTGGGGGGGGATCAGACTGCACGGGGCAGGGAGGAGTTTGAGGGGGATCAGACTGCACGGGGGGAGAGGAGTTTGGGGGGATCAGACTTCACGGGGGGGAGGATCAGACTGCACGGGGCGGAGGGGAAGTTTGGGGGGATCAGACTGCACGGGGGGGAGGAGTTTGAGGGGGATCAGACTGCACGGGGCGGGGAGGAGTTTGGGGGGATCAGACTGCACGGGGCTGGGAGGAGTTTGGGGGGGAAGGGTTGCCGCGGAGTCTCCTCTCCCGAGTGGGGGCGGAGCATCAGCTGCGGACGCTGCCGTCTCTGAGGCAGGAGCCCCGCCCAGCAATGGGGAGGGGCGTGTTGAGGGGGAGTAGGGAAAGTAGCCGCAGTGGCTTGTGGGAAACTGAGTGCCCCTGTCCGCAGCTCCCATCGGCCATTGCAGGGCCAGGGCAGGCCCGGCGCTGTTCGGTTGGGCGGGTGCAGCGGAAGTGACATCACAACGGGGCATTGACCAGGGAGCGACGCGGTTGGTCCCGCGCTCGTGTCACTCCAAGTGTTAGCGACGCATCCTGGGACTTGTTGTTCTCATAGTGCGGCCTCCCGGGGCACGTCGCAGCGCGCCTCGCCCCTATCATAGCCCCGCCCCCCGGCATAGCCCCGCCCAGCGTGTTCTTAGTTCGGAATGGGGCATTTCTACCCTAAAAACAATCTTTTTTATTAGGAAATAACGGCCCTTAGCAGAGCAACAGTGACACTCGGTAGTCACCGGCGGTAATGCACGTGTAATTCCGAAGCGCCTCCACAGTGCCGCTCGGTGGTCATTGCGGGTAATGCACGTGTAATTCCGTAGCGCCTCCACAGTGCCGCTCGGTGGTCATTGCGGGTAATGCACGTGTAATTCCGTAGCGCCTCCACAGTGCCGCTCGGTGGTCATTGCGGGTAATGCACGTGTAATTCCGAAGCGCCTCCACAGTGCCGCTCGGTGGTCATTGCCGGTAATGCACGTGTAATTCCGTAGCGCCTCCACAGTGCCGCTCGGTGGTCATTGCAGGTAATGCACGTGTAATTCCATCGCCCCCAGCTGCTGTCCCTGCTCCGCACGCCACGTGGCCCCAGTCTTGCCCTTTGACAGCAGGCAAAGTAAGAAGCTCGTTATTTCCAGGCTCCGCGCAGCCCTCTCCCCTCCTGCCCCCGGCCCCCTCATCCCACACACCAGGCTCCGCGCAGCCCTCTCCCCTCCTGCCCATGGCCCCCTCATCCCACACACCAGGCTCCGCGCAGCCCCCTCCCCTCCTGCTTCCTCACCCCAGCCTGCACCCCGTCCATACTCTTATCCCGGGGCCCTTCCTCTCCCCAGCCTGCACCCCCGTCCATATGCTTATCCCGGGGCCCTTCCTCCCCCCAGCCTGCACCCCCATCCATATTCTTATCCCGGGGCCCTTCCTCACTCCAGTCTGCACGCCCATTCATGGGAGCCATCAGTCCACCTTTTCCCTGCACCACATTCAGTAAAGTGTCTGATCAGGGTATGAGAGCAGCCCTGAGCCTTTGTCTCCACTCAGCAGGTTGCACCACACAGGATATGTGGATGGTCCTGGGCTTTGTACAGCACTCCAGACTGACCCCTGGACACGGCTTCTGGGTCCTAGCCCTTTGCTGTCACTCCTGCCCGAGGGCTTTGCTGGCTCCAGACTGGGTAACAGCTGGGAAACTGGCTGGGCAGTGGGCTGAGAAGATACCGTCCGAGATGGACTTGAGCTGCCTGGACGTGATTCTCGGAACACGTGAAGGGTCCTCAGCGTTCGGCCTTCCCATGGCTCTGTGTGAGTAAGAGGTGCGTGCTTTGAAATCTTCAAGCGTCCTGGCAGTATGTTTCTTCTGAGGCAGAGAGCTTCCTGCTGGGGCACGGAGCCTGGTGGCTTGGGGACTGGTGAAGGGGCAGTAGGCGGTTCAACAGTGCGTGGATAGATATTCAAGGCCTCCGTTCTCTCCGAGTTCCTGGAGTGGCAGCGGGAGGGGGTGGCCGATGGTGGGAGGAGAAGCGATGCCGCGTCCTTGCGGACTGAAAAGCTAAGTTGTTTGTTTGTTTTTTCCCCTCTGCTGTGTTCGGTAGTGAGCGATAAGAAGTCAACCCTCCCGGTGTCCTCCCGTCTGGGGATGGAACGGAAACGAGAACAGCGAGCTCGGGAGCTTGGTCGAAGCGAGGCGAGAACCGTCCGGCTGGGAGCGGAGCAGCCATCGCTGACAGGGAGATAAGTGTCGGGTTTGGAAATCTCTCGGCTTACGGCGCACTCGGGTCTAGGAAGGGAAGTCAGGTTTGCTTAGACAGCGAGTCCGAGCGGAGGTTCGCGAGGTGATTCCTTGGTAGTGGGAGAAACAGGGCTTCCGTTTGTCAGGGGTGCTGATTTCTCTGGAACACGGTGTCCTTCTCAGCAGACGCTTGGCTCGAGGAGGAAGACGCAAGGCGGTAAGGTTTCCGTCTGCCTCTCATGTGTTTCTCTCTTGTTGCTCTCTCGTATTGGCCAATACGTTCTGTCTGTCTGTTTCTGTCTGTGTCTTTGTCCTTGCTCTGCTTCTGCCGTGTCCTTGTATAGCTCACGTGCAGGCATTCCAGGTGAGCATCTCCACGGGTTAAGGGCTCAGGAGCCAACGGGAATTCTGCAGGTACGCCAGTCGCGCAAGGGAGAGCGGTGGTGCGTCATGGCTGACTGACTCAGTGTTCTTGTAGAGGGCCCTATACATAGGCGAGGGGCGGGGGGGAAGGGCTAAAGGATAGAATTCCCACAGCCACAGACCTTAGTGAGTGAGAGGTCTCTTCAGTCACGCCGCTCTCGGATCTCGCTGCAGGGAGGGATTCTGGTGCCGCTCTCGGGTCGTGCAGCTTGGGGGTGTCTCTAGCGCTGCTCTCGGGTCTCGCTGCTGGGGGGGAGGGGTCTTTGGGGCCACTCTCAGGTCGTGCTGCTGGGAGGGAGTCTGGCGCCTCTCTCGGGTTATGCTGCTGCGGGGAATCTCTGGTGCCGCTCTCGAGTCGCGCTACTGGGGGGGTCTCTGGCGCCTCCTTGGGATCATGCTGCTGGGGGGGTCTCTGGCTTCGCTCTCCGGTCGTGCTGCTGGGGGGGGGTCTCTGTTACCGCTTTCGGGTCGCGCTGTTAGGGGGGGTCTCTGGTGCCGCTCTCGGTAGTGGTGCTGGGGGTGGGGTCTCTGTCTCCACTCTCGGGTCGCGCTGCTGGGGGGAGGTCTCTGGCGCCGCTCTCGGGTCGCACTACTGGGGGTGGTCTCTGGAGCCTCCCTCCGGTCATGCTGCAGACGGGGGGTGTCACTGGCCCCGCTATCAGGTGATGCTGCTGCGGGGGGTCTCTGGCACCTCTCTCGGGTTTTGCTGCTGGGTGGGTGTCTGGGGCCGCTCTCGGGTGATGCTGTTCGGGGAGGTCTCTGGCGCCGCTCTCCGGTAGCGGTGCTGGGGGTGGGGTTTCTGTCTCCACTCTCGGGTAATGCTTCTGGGGGGGTCTCCGGCGCCGGTCTCGGGTCGCGCTCCTTGGGGGTGGGGTCTCTGTCGCCACTTTCATCTCATGCTGCTGGGGGGGGTCTCTGGCGCCACTCTCGGGTGATGCTGCTGGGGGGGGCCTCTGGCTCCCATCTCAGGTCGTGCTGCTGGGGGGGGGGGAGGTCTCTGTCGCCGTTCTCTGGTGATGCTGCTGGGGGGAGGGTCTCTGGCGCCACTCTTGGGTCGCACTGCTGGGGGCGGGTCTGTGGTGCCGCTCTCGGGTCTTGCTGCTGGGGGGGGTCTCTGGCACCGTTTTCGGGTCACTCTGCTGGGGGAGGTCTCTGGCTTCGCTCTCGGGTCACGCTGCTGGGGAGGGTCTCTGGCGCCGCCCTCGGGACTTGCTGCTGGGGGGGGTCTCTGGCTTCGCTCTCGGGTCGCAATGCCGGGGGGGTTCTTTCGCGCTGCTCTCGGGTTTTGCTGCTGGGGGGGGGTCTCTTGTTTCGCTCTCGGGTCATGCTGCTGGGGGGGGACTTTGCAAGCGGGGCCGGGTACTAAAGGCACCAAGCAGCTGGCGGAATCACTGAGAACAAGGGTCATGGGGTCGGGGGTTGGTTGAGACTCTTTGGACCAGAGGCAGGGGGTCCAGGCTGCCAAATGTGTCGCGGAGAACCTCCATCTATCGGACGCGGCTTCCTCTCCGCGCTTGCAGAACCGAGCAGCTAAAAGTGTTAGAAGCCAAATCAGAGCGGCTCATGTGTGTGTTAGAAACGGCTACGGGGAGCCAATTGCACTGGCACCTGACGCCTTCTTCAGCCCTTTGTTGCTGCATTCTCAGGCTGGCACCTCTCACAACCATTCATTCATCGTCCAAGCACTCTCTCTCTTATGTACATTCCCTAATTAATGTTTCCCATACAGTATTTTGCATAATAATACAAGAGTTGTAGTTACAAAAAGTTACAAAAGTTTCTGGGTGGCATTTCTTAAAACATTCTCTCTCTGAGCGCTGAGTTAGTTACTGTTATAGTTACAATGCTTCACTTTGCGATTAGGGTTAAGTGCTTCACAATGTTTTGAAGAGAACGGTTGTCAATTGTGTAACAGTAAGTTTGAGCGTGCCCTGGCGCACAGCGAGGGGAGCTGTTTCTGGCTACATAGTAGTATATTTTTAACAGTTTGAAGTTACATGACCTAATATTACATTCCTAACCAATTATATTCTAGAGGGGCAAAAATGTTTAGATTTATAATTAAACAATCCTAACAAATAATAATAATAATAATAATTATAAATCTAAACACTTCTCAAGCTTGATAACACTAAATCTAAACACTTTCACAAGAATAAATCTAAACACTTCTATGCTTCTTCTACTTAACAAACTTCTCCTCCTTAGACTTTTAGTTGTGGGGAACAAATTCTGGGGAGTCACTTCCACTTGGGGAATCCTGTTTCATACTTGACTATGTTATCCCTACACTAAGGCTGGCCGAGAGACTGTCCCGGACTGATCGTAACAGACTGTTCTGTCCGCGAATGGGCTGAGAGTAAAGGGCGTGTTCGGAATCTGTGGCGCCCAATCTGAGGCTGTCCGAGGTGACTCTTAACGGACTGCTCCGTGCGCCAATGGGCGGTGACTCAAGGCGTGTTCTGGGGCTGCTGGCGGCCAATAGGTTGTCCGGGGTGGATTATAACAGACTCTTCTGTCCGCGAATGGGCTGTGACTAAGGGGCGTGTTCTGAATCAGAGGCACCCAATAGGCTGACCCGGCTGCATCTTAACGGACAGCTCTGTCTGCGAATGCGGTGTGACTAGGGGGACTGACCTGCCACTGCTCTCGACCAATAGGCTGTCCGGGGTGGATCTTAATGGGCTGCTCTGTCCTGGAATTGTCTGTGACTTAGGGGTGGTTCCTGGCTGTGTGCCAGCCAATGGGCTTTCGGAAGACAGCCTTGGCGGAGGATAGTGTCGCCCAATGGGCTGTCAGCAAAGGGGATCCTGCCTCTGGTTCGGCCAATGGGCTGCCGCAGGGGGGCGTTGTCTGACTGGGCGGCCGGCGCCGCCATGACAGGAAGGTCCGAGGAGCGCGCGGGGGCGCGAGCGAATCCTGGGTCCGAGTGCGAAGCTCCCCGCCCCCAGCCCGCCCCTTGTTGGTGTCTGGCCCGGGGGAGGAGGGGGCGCGAGGGAAGGTGGGGGAGCGGGCTGGGGGTGGGGTGTCTGGACAGGGGTGAGGTGTAGGAGCAGGCTGGGTGTGAGGGGCCGGGGGGGGCGCCTGGCACTGGGGGGGCAGGAGGGGGTGAGGGGCCGGGGGGGTGCTCGGCACAGGGGGGGCAGGAGGGAGGGGGAGGGGCCGGGGGGGGCCTTGGCACTGGGGGGGGGGCAGGAGGGGACAGGGCGCGGGAGAGCGCAGGCGCGGGCGGCGCTGGCTGGGCGGGAAACTCCCGGGACGCTCGCGCTGACGAGGCGGGCGGGAAAACGCTGCGGGGGGCGCTGAGGGGCGGAGCCTGGGGGGCGGGGCGGGAGCTGGCAGTGACGTGGAGCCCCCCCCCCCCCCCTGCTTCTCTCCGGGCCCCAGGCTGGACATCGGCGGGGCGGCCCCTGGCGGAGGTGGGGGGGCGATTTCTGCCCCCCCCCCCCGGCGCTGCAGCCTCCCCGGGGAGCAGCGCCCCTGTGACCCCCCCCACGTGGTGCCGGGGGAACGGGGCTGTGGCCCCCCCTTTGGGGCGCGGGAGCTGACCCGGGCTCCAGTCACGTGGGTGTCTCGGGGAGGGGGGGCTGCGGGCCACCGGGGCGCGGGAGTGTCACGTGCCCCCTCCCCCCGCCGGGGAGCCGCGCGCCCTCGAGGGGTGGTTCCCGCGGGCGGGGCACGCACAGAACGTGTCCCGCACGCGGGGGGGCGGGGCGGCCTGAGCCCTGCTCCCCGCGCTGCTCGCTGCCTGGGGGCGGGGCCGGGTGCCCGCTGAATCCCCCCTGTGCCCGGGGGGGGGGCAGTTCGGCGGGGGGCGATGCTCTGGCCCTGGCTGCCCGCAGTGCTGCCCAGTGCCCGGCTGTGCCTCCTGCAGAGGCCGAGAGCGTCCTGGGTGGGGGGCGTGTGGGGAGAGGGGGGGAGTGGCTGAGAATTGGGGGGCAAACTTAGGGGCTGCACGGGGCGGGGAGGAGTTTGGTGAGGGGGGATCATACTGCATGGGGCGGAGAGGAGTTTGGGGGGAAGCAGACTGCACGGGGCGGGGAGGAGTTTGGTGAGGGGGGATCAGACTGCATGGCGCGGAGAGGAGTTAGGGGGGTAGGGGATCAGACTGCAGGGGGCGGAGAGGAGTTTCGTGGGGGGTAGGAGATCAGACTGCACGGGGCGAGGAGGAGTTTGGGGGGGGATCAGACTGCACGGGGCGGGGAGGAGTTGGGGGGGATCAGACTGCACGGGGCGGGGAGGAGTTTGGGGGGGATCAGACTGCACGGGGCGAGGAGGAGTTTAGGGGGGGATCAGACTGCACGGGGGGAGGAGTTTGGGGGGGATCAGACTGCACGGGGGTGAGGAGTTTGGGGGGATCAGACTGCATGGGGCGGGGAGGAGTTTGGGGGGGATCAGACTGCACGGGGCGGACAGGAGTTTTGGGGAGCGATCAGACTGCACGGGGGAGGAGGAGTTTGGAGGGGGATCAGACTGCACGGGGCGGGGAGGAGTTTGGGGGGGATCGGACTGCACAGGGCGGGGAGGTGTTTGGGGGGGATCGGACTGCACGGAGTGGGGAGGAGTTTGGGGGGGATCGGACTGCACGGGGCGGGGAGGAGTTTTGGGGGAGATCGGACTGCACGGGGCGGGGAGGAGTTTGGGGGGATCGGACTGCACGGGGCGGGGAAGAGTTTGGGGGGGATCGGACTGCACGGGGTGCGGAGGAGTTTGGGGGGGATCAGATTGCACGGGGGGAGAGGAGTTTGGGGGGATCAGATTGCACGGGGGGGAGGATCAGACTGCACGGGGGGGGAGGAGTTTGGGGGGGATCAGACTGCACGGGGGGAGAGCGGTGCATGCAAATGATGGAACGCGGGGCACGTTCTATCGGCTCCCGGGCGAGTGACACGTGGGTTTGTGTGGCACACAGACGGGTCCCAGGCTCCGTCATTAATGGCAGGGGCGGGGCCTGATCTGGGGGCGGGGCCACTGACTGGCAGGAACTCAGCTGGGACACAGAAGTGAGCGGCAGAAAACTCCTCGGGGTCTCCGGAAAATCCTCGCACGGCCCCTCTGGGCTTGTGAACGGGACGCAGCAGAGGCAGCCGCCCCCCTCCCCACCCACCCGCCTCACGCTCCCCGCTGCACTTTCGAAGGCAACAGCAGCATCAGCCTGTCCCGCTGCCAGTCCCTGCACAAGCCGGCTGGGAAATTTGGTGCTGGGGGGAGCAGACTGCACGGGGCGAGGAGGAGTTTGGGGGGGGATCAGACTGCACGGGGCGGGGAGGAGTTGGGGGGGATCAGACTGCACGGGGCGGGGAGGAGTTTGGGGGGGATCAGACTGCACGGGGCGGGGAGGAGTTTGGGGGGGATCAGACTGCACGGGGGTGAGGAGTTTGGGGGGATCAGACTGCATGGGGCGGGGAGGAGTTTGGGGGGGATCAGACTGCACGGGGCGGACAGGAGTTTTGGGGAGCGATCAGACTGCACGCGGCGGAGGGGAGTGTGGGGGGGATCAGACTGCACGGGGGGGAGAGGAGTTTGGGGGGATCAGACTGCACGGGGGGAGAGGAGTTTGGGGGGGATCAGACTGCACGGAGCGGGGAGGAGTTTGGGGGGGGATCAGACTGCACGGGGCAGGGAGGAGCTTTGGGGGGGATCAGACTGCACGGGGCGGACAGGAGTTTGGGGGGGTGATCAGACTGCACGGGGCGGAGGGGAGTGTGGGGGGGATCAGACTGCACGGGGGGGAGAGGAGTTTGGGGGGGATCAGACTGCACGGAGCGGGGAGGAGTTTGGGGGGGGATCAGACTGAACGGGGCGGGGAGGAGTTTTGGGGGAGATCAGACTGCACGGGGCGGGGAGGAGTTTGGGGGGATCGGACTGCACGGGGCGGGGAAGAGTTTGGGGGGGATCGGACTGCACGGAGGGAGAGGAGTTTGGGGGGATCGGACTGCACGGGGCGGGGAAGAGTTTGGGGGGATCGGACTGCACGGGGCGGGGAAGAGTTTGGGGGGATCGGACTGCATGGGGCGGGGAGGAGTTTGGGGGGGATCAGACTGCACGGGGGGAGAGGAGTTTGGGGGGATCAGATTGCACGGGGGGGAGGAGTTTGGGGGGATCAGACTGCACGGGGGGAGAGGAGTTTGGGGGGGATCGGACTGCACGGAGGGAGAGGAGTTTGGGGGGATCGGACTGCACGGGGCGGGGAAGAGTTTGGGGGGATCGGACTGCATGGGGCGGGGAGGAGTTTGGGAGGGATCAGACTGCACGGGGGGAGAGGAGTTTGTGGGGATCAGATTGCACGGGGGGGAGGAGTTTGGGGGGATCAGACTGCACGGGGGGAGAGGAGTTTGGGGGGGATCGGACTGCACGGGGCGGGGAAGAGTTTGGGGGGATCGGACTGCACGGGGCGGGGAGGAGTTTGGGGGGATCAGACTGCACGGAGCGGGGAGGAGTTTGGGGGGGGATCAGACTGCACGGGGGGGAGGAGTTTGGGGGGATCGGACTGCACGGGGCGGGGAGGAGTTTGGGGGGGATCGGACTGCACGGAGGGAGAGGAGTTTGGGGGGATCGGACTGCACGGGGCGGGGAGGAGTTTGGGGGGGATCAGACTGCACGGGGGGAGAGGAGTTTGGGGGGATCAGATTGCACGGGGGGAAGAGTTTGGGGGGATCGGACTGCACGGGGCGGGGAGGAGTTTGGGGGGATCAGACTGCACGGGGGGGAGGAGTTTGGGGGGATCGGACTGCACGGGGCGAGGAGGAGTTTGGGGGGGGATCAGACTGCACGGGGCGGGGAGGAGTTGGGGGGCGATCAGACTGCACGGGGCGGGGAGGAGTTTGGGGGGGATCAGACTGCACGGGGCGAGGAGGAGTTTAGGGGGGATCAGACTGCACGGGGCGGACAGGAGTTTGGGGGGGCGATCAGACTGCACGGGGCGGGGAGGAGTTTGGGGGGATCGGACTGCACGGAGGGAGAGGAGTTTGGGGGGATCGGACTGCACGGGGCGGGGAAGAGTTTGGGGGGATCGGACTGCACGGGGCGGGGAAGAGTTTGGGGGGATCGGACTGCATGGGGCGGGGAGGAGTTTGGGGGGGATCAGACTGCACGGGGGGAGAGGAGTTTGGGGGGATCAGATTGCACGGGGGGGAGGAGTTTGGGGGGATCAGACTGCACGGGGGGAGAGGAGTTTGGGGGGGATCGGACTGCACGGGGCGGGGAAGAGTTTGGGGGGATCGGACTGCACGGGGCGGGGAGGAGTTTGGGGGGATCAGATTGCACGGGGGGAGAGGAGTTTGGGGGTATCAGATTGCACGGGGGGGAAGAGTTTGGGGGGATCAGACTGCACGGAGCGGGGAGGAGTTTGGGGGGGGATCAGACTGCACGGGGGGGAGGATCAGACTGCACGGGGGGGGAGGAGTTTGGAGGGGGATCAGACTGCACGGGGCGGGGAGGAGTTTGGGGGGGATCGGACTGCACGGGGCGGGGAAGAGTTTGGGGGGATCGGACTGCACGGGGCGGGGAGGAGTTTGGGGGGAACAGACTGCACGGGGGGAGAGGAGTTTGGGGGGATCAGACTGCACGGGGGGGAGGATCAGAGTGCACGGGGCGGAGGGGAAGTTTGGGGGGATCAGACTGCACGGGGGGGAGGAGTTTGAGGGGGGATCAGACTGCACGGGGCGGGGAGGAGTTTGGGGGGATCAGACTGCACGGGGTGGGGAGGAGTTTGGGGGGGAAGGGTTGCCGCGGAGTCTCCTCTCCCGAGTGGGGGCGGGGCATCAGCTGCGGACGCTGCCGTCTCTGAGGCAGGAGCCCCGCCCAGCAATGGGGAGGGGCGGGATGAGGGGGAGTAGGGAAAGTAGCCGCAGTGGCTTGTGGGAAACTGAGTGCCCCTGTCCGCAGCTCCCATCGGCCATTGCAGGGCCAGGGCAGGCCCGGCGCTGTTCGGTTGGGCGGGTGCAGCGGAAGTGACATCACAACGGGGCATTGACCAGGGAGCGACGCGGTTGGTCCCGCGCTCGTGTCACTCCAAGTGTTAGCGACGCATCCTGGGACTTGTAGTTCTCATAGTGCGGCCTCCCGGGGCACGTCGCAGCGCGCCCCGCCCCTATCATAGCCCCGCCCCCCGGCATAGCCCCGCCCAGCGTGTTCTTAGTTCGGAATGGGGCATTTCTACCCTAAGAACAATCTTTTTTATTCGGAAATAACGGCCCTTAGCAGAGCAACAGTGACACTCGGTAGTCACCGGCGGTAATGCACGTGTAATTCCGTAGCGCCTCCACAGTGCCGCTCGGTGGTCATTGCCGGTAATGCACGTGTAATTCCGAAGCGCCTCCACAGTGCCGCTCGGTGGTCATTGCCGGTAATGCACGTGTAATTCCGTAGCGCCTCCACAGTGCCGCTCGGTGGTCATTGCAGGTAATGCACGTGTAATTCCGTAGCGCCTCCACAGTGCCGCTCGGTGGTCATTGCGGGTAATGCACGTGTAATTCCGAAGCGCCTCCACAGTGCCGCTCGGTGGTCATTGCCGGTAATGCACGTGTAATTCCGTAGCGCCTCCACAGTGCCGCTCGGTGGTCATTGCAGGTAATGCACGTGTAATTCCATCGCCCCCAGCTGCTGTCCCTGCTCCGCACGCCACGTGGCCCCAGTCTTGCCCTTTGACAGCAGGCAAAGTAAGAAGCTCGTTATTTCCAGGCTCCGCGCAGCCCTCTCCCCTCCTGCCCCCGGCCCCCTCATCCCACACACCAGGCTCCGCGCAGCCCTCTCCCCTCCTGCCCATGGCCCCCTCATCCCACACACCAGGCTCCGCGCAGCCCCCCTCCCCTCCTGCTTCCTCACCCCAGCCTGCACCCCGTCCATACTCTTATCCCGGGGCCCTTCCTCTCCCCAGCCTGCACCCCCGTCCATATGCTTATCCCGGGGCCCTTCCTCCCCCCAGCCTGCACCCCCATCCATATTCTTATCCCGGGGCCCTTCCTCACTCCAGTCTGCACGCCCATTCATGGGAGCCATCAGTCCACCTTTTCCCTGCACCACATTCAGTAAAGTGTCTGATCAGGGTATGAGAGCAGCCCTGAGCCTTTGTCTCCACTCAGCAGGTTGCACCACACAGGATATGTGGATGGTCCTGGGCTTTGTACAGCACTCCAGACTGACCCCTGGACACGGCTTCTGGGTCCTAGCCCTTTGCTGTCACTCCTGCCCGAGGGCTTTGCTGGCTCCAGACTGGGTAACAGCTGGGAAACTGGCTGGGCAGTGGGCTGAGAAGATACCGTCCGAGATGGACTTGAGCTGCCTGGACGTGATTCTCGGAACACGTGAAGGGTCCTCAGCGTTCGGCCTTCCCATGGCTCTGTGTGAGTAAGAGGTGCGTGCTTTGAAATCTTCAAGCGTCCTGGCAGTATGTTTCTTCTGAGGCAGAGAGCTTCCTGCTGGGGCACGGAGCCTGGTGGCTTGGGGACTGGTGAAGGGGCAGTAGGCGGTTCAACAGTGCGTGGATAGATATTCAAGGCCTCCGTTCTCTCCGAGTTCCTGGAGTGGCAGCGGGAGGGGGTGGCCGATGGTGGGAGGAGAAGCGATGCCGCGTCCTTGCGGACTGAAAAGCTAAGTTGTTTGTTTGTTTTTTCCCCTCAGCTGTGTTCGGTAGCGAGCGATAAGAAGTCAACCCTCCCGGTGTCCTCCCGTCTGGGGATGGAACGGAAAAGAGAACGGCGAGCTTGGGAGCTTGGTCGAAGCGAGGCGAGAACCGTCCTGCTGGGAGCGGAGCAGCCATCGCTGACCGGGAGATAAGTGTCGGGTCTGGAAATCTCTCGGCTTACGGCCCACTCGGGTCTAGGAAGGGAAGTCACGTTTGCTTAGACAGCGAGTCCGAGCGGAGGTTCCCGAGGTGCTTACTTGGTAGTGGGAGAAACAGGGCTCCCGTTTGTCAGGGGTGCTGGTTTCTCTGGAACACGGTGTCCTTCTCAGCAGACGCTTGGCTCGAGGAGGAAGACGCAAGGTGGTAAGGTTTCTGGCTGCCTCGCATGTGTTTCTCTCTTGTTGCTCTCTCGTATTGGCCAATACGTCCTGTCTGTCTGTTTCTGTCTGTGTCTTTGTCCTTGCTCTGCTTCTGCCGTGTCCTTGTACAGCACACTTGCAGGCATTCCAGGTGAGCATCTCCAAGGGTTAAGGGCTCAGGAGCCAACGGGAATTCAGCAGGTTCGCAAGTCGCGCAAGGGAGAGCGGTGGTGCGTCATGGCTGAATGACTCGGTGTTCTTGTAGAGGACCCGATACATAGGCGAGAGGGGGGGAAAGGGCTAAAGGATAGAATTCCCACAGCCACAGACTTTAGTGAGTGAGAGCTAACGCTGGGCTTTTTTGGCCACCCTTGCAGAGGAATCAGTGCGTGGCCGTGGGCGGAGAATAAATCGTCCGAGATGTACTTGAGCTGCCTGGACGTGATTCTCGGAACATGTGAAGGGTCCTCAGCGTTCGGCCTTCCCATGGCTCTGTGTGAGTAAGAGGTGCGTGCTTTGAAATCTTTAAGCGTCCTGGCAGTATGTTTCTTCTGAGGCAGAGAGCTTCCTGCTGGGTCACGGAGCCTGGTGTCTTGGGGACTGGTGAAGGGGCATAGGCAGTTCAACAGAGCGTGGATAGATATTCAAGGCCTCCGTTCTCTCCGCGTTCCTGGAGTGTCAGCGGGAGGGGGTGGCCGATGGTGGGAGGCAGCGGTGCGATGGTGGGAGGAGAAGCGATGCCGCGTCCTTGCGGACTGAAAAGCTAAGTTGTTTGTTTGTTTTTTCCCCTCTGCTGTGTTCGGTAGTGAGCGATAAGAAGTCAACCCTCCCGGTGTCCTTCCGTCTGGGGATGGAACGGAAACGAGAACAGCGAGCTCGGGAGCTTGGTCGAAGCGAGGCGAGAACCGTCCGGCTGGGAGCGGAGCAGCCATCGCTGACAGGGAGATAAGTGTCGGGTTTGGAAATCTCTCGGCTTACGGCGCACTCGGGTCTAGGAAGGGAAGTCAGGTTTGCTTAGACAGCGAGTCCGAGCGGAGGTTCGCGAGGTGATTCCTTGGTAGTGGGAGAAACAGGGCTTCCGTTTGTCAGGGGTGCTGATTTCTCTGGAACACGGTGTCCTTCTCAGCAGACGCTTGGCTCGAGGAGGAAGACGCAAGGCGGTAAGGTTTCCGTCTGCCTCTCATGTGTTTCTCTCTTGTTGCTCTCTCGTATTGGCCAATACGTTCTGTCTGTCTGTTTCTGTCTGTGTCTTTGTCCTTGCTCTGCTTCTGCCGTGTCCTTGTATAGCTCACGTGCAGGCATTCCAGGTGAGCATCTCCACGGGTTAAGGGCTCAGGAGCCAACGGGAATTCTGCAGGTACGCTAGTCGCGCAAGGGAGAGCGGTGGTGCGTCATGGCTGACTGACTCAGTGTTCTTGTAGAGGGCCCTATACATAGGCGAGGGGCGGGGGGGAAGGGCTAAAGGATAGAATTCCCACAGCCACAGACCTTAGTGAGTGAGAGGTCTCTTCAGTCACGCCGCTCTCGGATCTCGCTGCAGGGAGGGATTCTGGTGCCGCTCTCGGGTCGTGCAGCTTGGGGGTGTCTCTAGCGCTGCTCTCGGGTCTCGCTGCTGGGGGGGAGGGGTCTTTGGGGCCACTCTCAGGTCGTGCTGCTGGGAGGGAGTCTGGCGCCTCTCTCGGGTTATGCTGCTGCGGGGAATCTCTGGTGCCGCTCTCGAGTCGCGCTACTGGGGGGGGTCTCTGGCGCCTCCTTGGGATCATGCTGCTGGGGGGGTCTCTGGCTTCGCTCTCCGGTCGTGCTGCTGGGGGGGGGTCTCTGTTACCGCTTTCGGGTCGCGCTGTTGGGGGGGTCTCTGGTGCCGCTCTCGGTAGTGGTGCTGGGGGTGGGGTCTCTGTCTCCACTCTCGGGTCGCGCTGCTGGGGGGAGGTCTCTGGCGCCGCTCTCGGGTCGCACTACTGGGGGTGGTCTCTGGAGCCTCCCTCCGGTCATGCTGCAGACGGGGGGTGTCACTGGCCCCGCTATCAGGTGATGCTGCTGCGGGGGGTCTCTGGCACCTCTCTCGGGTTTTGCTGCTGGGTGGGTGTCTGGGGCCGCTCTCGGGTGATGCTGTTCGGGGAGGTCTCTGGCGCCGCTCTCCGGTAGCGGTGCTGGGGGTGGGGTTTCTGTCTCCACTCTCGGGTAATGCTTCTGGGGGGGTCTCCGGCGCCGGTCTCGGGTCGCGCTCCTTGGGGGTGGGGTCTCTGTCGCCACTTTCATCTCATGCTGCTGGGGGGGGTCTCTGGCGCCACTCTCGGGTGATGCTGCTGGGGGGGGCCTCTGGCTCCCATCTCAGGTTGTGCTGCTGGGGGGGGGGAGATCTCTGTCGCCGTTCTCTGGTGATGCTGCTGGGGGGAGGGTCTCTGGCGCCACTCTTGGGTCGCACTGCTGGGGGCGGGTCTGTGGTGCCGCTCTCGGGTCTTGCTGCTGGGGGGGGGTCTCTGGCACCGTTTTCGGGTCACTCTGCTGGGGGAGGTCTCTGGCTTCGCTCTCGGGTCACGCTGCTGGGGAGGGTCTCTGGCGCCGCCCTCGGGACTTGCTGCTGGGGGGGGTCTCTGGCGCCGCCCTCGGGTCGCAATGCCGGGGGGGTTCTTTCGCGCTGCTCTCGGGTTTTGCTGCTGGGGGGGGGGGTCTCTTGTTTCGCTCTCGGGTCATGCTGCTGGGGGGGGGACTTTGCAAGCGGGGCCGGGTACTAAAGGCACCAAGCAGCTGGCGGAATCACTGAGAACAAGGGTCATGGGGTCGGGGGTTGGTTGAGACTCTTTGGACCAGAGGCAGGGGGTCCAGGCTGCCAAATGTGTCGCGGAGAACCTCCATCTATCGGACGCGGCTTCCTCTCCGCGCTTGCAGAACCGAGCAGCTAAAAGTGTTAGAAGCCAAATCAGAGCGGCTCATGTGTGTGTTAGAAACGGCTACGGGGAGCCAATTGCACTGGCACCTGACGCCTTCTTCAGCCCTTTGTTGCTGCATTCTCAGGCTGGCACCTCTCACAACCATTCATTCATCGTCCAAGCACTCTCTCTCTTATGTACATTCCCTAATTAATGTTTCCCATACAGTATTTTGCATAATAATACAAGAGTTGTAGTTACAAAAAGTTACAAAAGTTTCTGGGTGGCATTTCTTAAAACATTCTCTCTCTGAGCGCTGAGTTAGTTACTGTTATAGTTACAATGCTTCACTTTGCGATTAGGGTTAAGTGCTTCACAATGCTTTGAAGAGAACGGTTGTCAATTGTGTAACAGTAAGTTTGAGCGTGCCCTGGCGCACAGCGAGGGGAGCTGTTTCTGGCTACATAGTAGTATATTTTTAACAGTTTGAAGTTACATGACCTAATATTACATTCCTAACCAATTATATTCTAGAGGGGCAAAAATGTTTAGATTTATAATTAAACAATCCTAACAAATAATAATAATAATAATAATTATAAATCTAAACACTTCTCAAGCTTGATAACACTAAATCTAAACACTTTCACAAGAATAAATCTAAACACTTCTATGCTTCTTCTACTTAACAAACTTCTCCTCCTTAGACTTTTAGTTGTGGGGAACAAATTCTGGGGAGTCACTTCCACTTGGGGAATCCTGTTTCATACTTGACTATGTTATCCCTACACTAAGGCTGGCCGAGAGACTGTCCCGGACTGATCGTAACAGACTGTTCTGTCCGCGAATGGGCTGAGAGTAAAGGGCGTGTTCGGAATCTGTGGCGCCCAATCTGAGGCTGTCCGAGGTGACTCTTAACGGACTGCTCCGTGCGCCAATGGGCGGTGACTCAAGGCGTGTTCTGGGGCTGCTGGCGGCCAATAGGTTGTCCGGGGTGGATTATAACAGACTCTTCTGTCCGCGAATGGGCTGTGACTAAGGGGCGTGTTCTGAATCAGAGGCACCCAATAGGCTGACCCGGCTGCATCTTAACGGACAGCTCTGTCTGCGAATGCGGTGTGACTAGGGGGACTGACCTGCCACTGCTCTCGACCAATAGGCTGTCCGGGGTGGATCTTAATGGGCTGCTCTGTCCTGGAATTGTCTGTGACTTAGGGGTGGTTCCTGGCTGTGTGCCAGCCAATGGGCTTTCGGAAGACAGCCTTGGCGGAGGATAGTGTCGCCCAATGGGCTGTCAGCAAAGGGGATCCTGCCTCTGGTTCGGCCAATGGGCTGCCGCAGGGGGGCGTTGTCTGACTGGGCGGCCGGCGCCGCCATGACAGGAAGGTCCGAGGAGCGCGCGGGGGCGCGAGCGAATCCTGGGTCCGAGTGCGAAGCTCCCCGCCCCCAGCCCGCCCCTTGTTGGTGTCTGGCCCGGGGGAGGAGGGGGCGCGAGGGAAGGTGGGGGAGCGGGCTGGGGGTGGGGTGTCTGGACAGGGGTGAGGTGTAGGAGCAGGCTGGGTGTGAGGGGCCGGGGGGGGGCGCTTGGCACTGGGGGGGCAGGAGGGGGTGAGGGGCCGGGGGGGGTGCTCGGCACTGGGGGGGCAGGAGGGGGTGAGGGGCCGGGGGGGTGCTCGGCACTGGGGGGGCAGGAGGGAGGGGGAGGGGCCGGGGGGGCCTTGGCACTGGGGGGGGCAGGAGGGGACAGGGCGCGGGAGAGCGCAGGCGCGGGCGGCGCTGGCTGGGCGGGAAACTCCCGGGACGCTCGCGCTGACGAGGCGGGCGGGAAAACGCTGCGGGGGGCGCTGAGGGGCGGAGCCTGGGGGGCGGGGCGGGAGCTGGCAGTGACGTGGAGCCCCTCTCCCCCCCCGCCTGCTTCTCTCCGGGCCCCAGGCTGGACATCGGCGGGGCGGCCCCTGGCGGAGGTGGGGGGGAGATTTCTGCCCCCCCCCCCCGGCGCTGCAGCCTCCCCGGGGAGCAGCGCCCCTGTGACCCCCCCCACGTGGTGCCGGGGGAACGGGGCTGTGGCCCCCCCTTTGGGGCGCGGGAGCTGACCCGGGCTCCAGTCACGTGGGTGTCTCGGGGAGGGGGGGCTGCGGGCCACCGGGGCGCGGGAGTGTCACGTGCCCCCTCCCCCCGCCGGGGAGCCGCGCGCCCTCGAGGGGTGGTTCCCGCGGGCGGGGCACGCACAGAACGTGTCCCGCACGCGGGGGGGCGGGGCGGCCTGAGCCCTGCTCCCCGCGCTGCTCGCTGCCTGGGGGCGGGGCCGGGTGCCCGCTGAATCCCCCCTGTGCCCGGGGGGGGGGCAGTTCGGCGGGGGGCGATGCTCTGGCCCTGGCTGCCCGCAGTGCTGCCCAGTGCCCGGCTGTGCCTCCTGCAGAGGCCGAGAGCGTCCTGGGTGGGGGGCGTGTGGGGAGAGGGGGGGAGTGGCTGAGAATTGGGGGGCAAACTTAGGGGCTGCACGGGGCGGGGAGGAGTTTGGTGAGGGGGGATCATACTGCATGGGGCGGAGAGGAGTTTGGGGGGAAGCAGACTGCACGGGGCGGGGAGGAGTTTGGTGAGGGGGGATCAGACTGCATGGCGCGGAGAGGAGTTAGGGGGGTAGGGGATCAGACTGCAGGGGGCGGAGAGGAGTTTCGTGGGGGGTAGGAGATCAGACTGCACGGGGCGAGGAGGAGTTTGGGGGGGGATCAGACTGCACGGGGCGGGGAGGAGTTGGGGGGGATCAGACTGCACGGGGCGGGGAGGAGTTTGGGGGGGATCAGACTGCACGGGGCGGGGAGGAGTTTGGGGGGGATCAGACTGCACGGGGCGAGGAGGAGTTTAGGGGGGGATCAGACTGCACGGGGCGAGGAGGAGTTTAGGGGGGGATCAGACTGCACGGGGCGAGGAGTTTGGGGGGGATCAGACTGCATGGGGCGGGGAGGAGTTTGGGGGGATCAGACTGCACGGGGCGGACAGGAGTTTTGGGGAGCGATCAGACTGCACGGGGCGGAGGGGAGTGTGGGGGGGATCAGACTGCACGGGGGGGAGAGGAGTTTGGGGGGATCAGACTGCACGGGGGGAGAGGAGTTTGGGGGGATCAGACTGCACGGAGCGGGGAGGAGTTTGGGGGGGGATCAGACTGCACGGGGCAGGGAGGAGCTTTGGGGGGGATCAGACTGCACGGGGCGGACAGGAGTTTGGGGGGGTGATCAGACTGCACGGGGCGGAGGGGAGTGTGGGGGGGATCAGACTGCACGGGGGGGAGAGGAGTTTGGGGGGGATCAGACTGCACGGAGCGGGGAGGAGTTTGGGGGGGGATCAGACTGAACGGGGCGGGGAGGAGTTTTGGGGGAGATCAGACTGCACGGGGCGGGGAGGAGTTTGGGGGGATCGGACTGCACGGGGCGGGGAAGAGTTTGGGGGGGATCGGACTGCACGGGGCGGGGAGGAGTTTGGGGGGGATCGGACTGCACGGAGGGAGAGGAGTTTGGGGGGATCGGACTGCACGGGGCGGGGAAGAGTTTGGGGGGATCGGACTGCACGGGGCGGGGAAGAGTTTGGGGGGATCGGACTGCATGGGGCGGGGAGGAGTTTGGGGGGGATCAGACTGCACGGGGGGAGAGGAGTTTGGGGGGATCAGATTGCACGGGGGGGAGGAGTTTGGGGGGATCAGACTGCACGGGGGGAGAGGAGTTTGGGGGGGATCGGACTGCACGGAGGGAGAGGAGTTTGGGGGGATCGGACTGCACGGGGCGGGGAAGAGTTTGGGGGGATCGGACTGCATGGGGCGGGGAGGAGTTTGGGAGGGATCAGACTGCACGGGGGGAGAGGAGTTTGTGGGGATCAGATTGCACGGGGGGGAGGAGTTTGGGGGGATCAGACTGCACGGGGGGAGAGGAGTTTGGGGGGGATCGGACTGCACGGGGCGGGGAAGAGTTTGGGGGGATCGGACTGCACGGGGCGGGGAGGAGTTTGGGGGGATCAGACTGCACGGAGCGGGGAGGAGTTTGGGGGGGGATCAGACTGCACGGGGGGGAGGAGTTTGGGGGGATCGGACTGCACGGGGCGGGGAGGAGTTTGGGGGGGATCGGACTGCACGGAGGGAGAGGAGTTTGGGGGGATCGGACTGCACGGGGCGGGGAGGAGTTTGGGGGGGATCAGACTGCACGGGGGGGAGGAGTTTGGGGGGATCAGATTGCACGGGGCGAGGAGGAGTTTGGGGGGGGATCAGACTGCACGGGGCGGGGAGGAGTTGGGGGGCGATCAGACTGCACGGGGCGGGGAGGAGTTTGGGGGGGATCAGACTGCACGGGGCGAGGAGGAGTTTAGGGGGGATCAGACTGCACGGGGGTGAGGAGTTTGGGGGGGATCACACTGCATGGGGCGGGGAGGAGTTTGGGGGGGATCAGACTGCACGGGGCGGACAGGAGTTTTGGGGGGCGATCAGACTGCACGGGGCGGAGGGGAGTGTGGGGGGGATCAGACTGCACGGGGGGGAGAGGAGTTTGGGGGGATCAGACTGCACGGGGGGAGAGGAGTTTGGGGTGGATCAGACTGCACGGAGCGGGGAGGAGTTTGGGGGGGGATCAGACTGCACGGGGCAGGGAGGAGCTTTGGGGGGGATCAGACTGCACGGGGCGGACAGGAGTTTGGGGGGGCGATCAGACTGCACGGGGCGGAGGGGAGTGTGGGGGGGATCAGACTGCACGGGGGGGAGAGGAGTTTGGGGGGGATCAGACTGCACGGAGCGGGGAGGAGTTTGGGGGGGGATCAGACTGAACGGGGCGGGGAGGAGTTTGGGGGGATCGGACTGCACGGGGCGGGGAAGAGTTTGGGGGGTATCGGACTGCACGGGGCGGGGAGGAGTTTGGGGGGGATCGGACTGCACGGAGGGAGAGGAGTTTGGGGGGATCGGACTGCACGGGGCGGGGAAGAGTTTGGGGGGATCGGACTGCACGGGGCGGGGAAGAGTTTGGGGGGATCGGACTGCATGGGGCGGGGAGGAGTTTGGGGGGGATCAGACTGCACGGGGGGAGAGGAGTTTGGGGGGATCAGATTGCACGGGGGGGAGGAGTTTGGGGGGATCAGACTGCACGGAGGGAGAGGAGTTTGGGGGGATCGGACTGCACGGGGCGGGGAAGAGTTTGGGGGGATCAGACTGCATGGAGGGGAGGATCAGACTTTACGGAGCGGGGAGGAGTTTGGGGGGGGATCAGACTGCACGGGGGGGAGGAGTTTGGGGGGGATCAGACTGCATGGAGCAGGGAGGAGTTTGGGGGGGATCGGACTGCACGGAGGGAGAGGAGTTTGGGGGGATCGGACTGCACGGGGCGGGGAGGAGTTTGGGGGGGATCAGACTGCACGGGGGGAGAGGAGTTTGGGGGGATCAGATTGCACGGGGGGGAAGAGTTTGGGGGGATCGGACTGCACGGGGCGGGGAGGAGTTTGGGGGGATCAGACTGCACGGGGGCGAGGATCAGACTGCACGGAGCGGGGAGGAGTTTGGGGGGGGATCAGACTGCACGGGGGGGAGGATCAGACTGCACGGGGGGGGAGGAGTTTGGAGGGGATCGGACTGCACGGGGCGGGGAGGAGTTTGGGGGGGATCGGACTGCACGGGGCGGGGAGGAGTTTGGGGGGGATCGGACTGCACGGAGGGAGAGGAGTTTGGGGGGATCGGACTGCACGGGGCGGGGAAGAGTTTGGGGGGATCGGACTGCACGGGGCGGGGAAGAGTTTGGGGGGATCGGACTGCATGGGGCGGGGAGGAGTTTGGGGGGGATCAGACTGCACGGGGGGAGAGGAGTTTGGGGGGATCAGATTGCACGGGGGGGAGGAGTTTGGGGGGATCAGACTGCACGGAGGGAGAGGAGTTTGGGGGGATCGGACTGCACGGGGCGGGGAAGAGTTTGGGGGGATCAGACTGCATGGAGGGGAGGATCAGACTTTACGGAGCGGGGAGGAGTTTGGGGGGGGATCAGACTGCACGGGGGGGAGGAGTTTGGGGGGGATCAGACTGCATGGAGCAGGGAGGAGTTTGGGGGGGATCGGACTGCACGGAGGGAGAGGAGTTTGGGGGGATCGGACTGCACGGGGCGGGGAGGAGTTTGGGGGGGATCAGACTGCACGGGGGGAGAGGAGTTTGGGGGGATCAGATTGCACGGGGGGGAAGAGTTTGGGGGGATCGGACTGCACGGGGCGGGGAGGAGTTTGGGGGGATCAGACTGCACGGGGGCGAGGATCAGACTGCACGGAGCGGGGAGGAGTTTGGGGGGGGATCAGACTGCACGGGGGGGAGGATCAGACTGCACGGGGGGGGAGGAGTTTGGAGGGGGATCGGACTGCACGGGGCGGGGAGGAGTTTGGGGGGGATCGGACTGCACGGGGCGGGGAGGTGTTTGGGGGGGATCGGACTGCACGGGGCGGGGAGGTGTTTGGGGGGATCGGACTGCACGGGGCGGGGAGGAGTTTGGGGGGATCAGACTGCACGGGGGAGAGGAGTTTGAGGGGGGATCAGACTGCACGGGGCGGGGAGGAGTTTGGGGGGATCGGACTGCACGGGGCGGGGAGGAGTTTGGGGGGGAAGGGTTGCCGCGGAGTCTCCTCTCCCGAGTGGGGGCGGGGCATCAGCTGCGGACGCTGCCGTCTCTGAGGCAGGAGCCCCGCCCAGCAATGGGGAGGGGCGGGATGAGGGGGAGTAGGGAAAGTAGCCGCAGTGGCTTGTGGGAAACTGAGTGCCCCTGTCCGCAGCTCCCATCGGCCATTGCAGGGCCAGGGCAGGCCCGGCGCTGTTCGGTTGGGCGGGTGCAGCGGAAGTGACGTCACAACGGGGCATTGACCAGGGAGCGACGCGGTTGGTCCCGCGCTCGTGTCACTCCAAGTGTTAGCGACGCATCCTGGGACTTGTAGTTCTCATAGTGCGGCCTCCCGGGACACGTCGCAGCGCGCCCCGCCCCTATCATAGCCCCGCCCCCCGGCATAGCCCCGCCCAGCGTGTCCTTAGTTCGGAATGGGGCATTTCTACCCTAAGAACAATCTTTTTTATTCGGAAATAACGGCCCTTAGGAGAGCAACAGTGACACTCGGTAGTCACCGGCGGTAATGCACGTGTAATTCCGTAGCTCCTCCACAGTGCCGCTCGGTGGTCATTGCCGGTAATGCACGTGTAATTCCGAAGCGCCTCCACAGTGCCGCTCGGTGGTCATTGCCGGTAATGCACGTGTGTGACGGCGCGTTGGGGGTTCCCCGTCTCCTGCACCCCGAAATGGCACAAACAGACTGCACCAGCCAGTGGAATTGAGGGTGGTTTATTGCTCCTCCAGCACAGCGCAGCACAGATGTAATCTGGTTACAGGAACTGGGCTAGGATGCCTCAGGCCCCCTTGAGATGGGGGAGACTGGGCCCCTAAACTCCAGCCCCTTCCCCTAGGCTCTCCTCCATGCCCTCCGACAGCCAGCAACCAACTCCCTCACTTCCAGCCCTGCCCCCCAGCCAAGGCAGCATTCCACCTTCCTTTGTTCCTCTCCATGGGGGGTGTCTGGCCACTGGTTTGCATAGTGACTCATCCTGTTTTGCTGGGTCGTGGTACCCACGGCAGCCAGTGGGGGTTCCCCCAGAGCCAGCAGCATAGAAACCAGCCAGGTACCCCCACTACGTCACAACGTGTAATTCCGTAGCGCCTCCACAGTGCCGCTCGGTGGTCATTGCCGGTAATGCACGTGTAATTCCGAAGCGCCTCCACAGTGCCGCTCGGTGGTCATTGCCGGTAATGCACGTGTAATTCCGTAGCGCCTCCACAGTGCCGCTCGGTGGTCATTGCAGGTAATGCACGTGTAATTCCGAAGTGCCTCCACAGTGCCGCTCGGTGGTCATTGCCGGTAATGCACGTGTAATTCCGTAGCGCCTCCACAGTGCCGCTCGGTGGTCAGTGCAGGTAATGCACGTGTAATTCCGAAGCGCCTCCACAGTACCACTCGGTGGTCATTGCAGGTAATGAGGAGTCCTGTGGGGCGGGTCTGTGGTGCCGCTCTCAGGTCTTGCTGCTGGGGGGGGGTCTCTGGCACCGTTTTCGGGTCACTCTGCTGGGGGAGGTCTCTGGCTTCGCTCTCGGGTCACGCTGCTGGGGAGGGTCTCTGGCGCCGCCCTCGGGACTTGCTGCTGGGGGGGGTCTCTGGCTTCGCTCTCGGGTCGCAATGCCGGGGGGGTTCTTTCGCGCTGCTCTCGGGTTTTGCTGCTGGGGGGGGGTCTCTTGTTTCGCTCTCGGGTCATGCTGCTGGGGGGGGACTTTGCAAGCGGGGCCGGGTACTAAAGGCACCAAGCAGCTGGCGGAATCACTGAGAACAAGGGTCATGGGGTCAGGGGTTGGTTGAGACTCTTTGGACCAGAGGCAGGGGGTCCAGGCTGCCAAATGTGTCGCGGAGAACCTCCATCTATCGGACGCGGCTTCCTCTCCGCGCTTGCAGAACCGAGCAGCTAAAAGTGTTAGAAGCCAAATCAGAGCGGCTCATGTGTGTGTTAGAAACGGCTACGGGGAGCCAATTGCACTGGCACCTGACGCCTTCTTCAGCCCTTTGTTGCTGCATTCTCAGGCTGGCACCTCTCACAACCATTCATTCATCGTCCAAGCACTCTCTCTCTTATGTACATTCCCTAAGAGTTCCCTCGGTGCCAACTCTGCCCACATATATACACCAGCAACACCATCACAGGACCTAACCAGATCAGCCATACTGTCACTGGTACATTCTCCTGCACATCCACCAACGTAATATATGCCATCATGTGCCAACAATGCCCCACTGCTATATACATCGGCCAAACAGGACAGTCCCTACGTAAAAGAATCAATGGACACAAATCTGATATTAGGAATGGCAACATACAAAAACCTGTAGGGGAACACTTCAATCTGCCTGGACACACAATTGCAGATCTAAAAGTAGCCATCCTGCAGCAAAAAAACTTCAGGACCAGACTTCAAAGAGAAACTGCTGAGCTACAGTTCATCTTTAAGTTTGACACAATCAACTCTGGATTAAACAAAGACTGTGAATGGCTTGCTAACTACAAAAGCAGCTTCTATTCTCTTGGAATTCACACCTCCAGATCAGCTGCTAGAAGTGGGCCTCATCCTCCTTGATTGGATCCACCTGGTCATCTCCAGCCTGATCCTGGCCTGCATATTTATTCCTGCCTCTGGAAATTTCCACTACATGCATCTGACGAAGTGGGTCTTTGCCCACGAAAGCTTATGCTCCTACACTTCAGTTAGTCTATAAGGTGCCACAGGACTCCTCGTCGCTTTTGCAGATTCAGACTAACACGGCTACCCCTCTGATAATTGCAGGTAATGCACGTGTAATTCCGAAGCGCCTCCACAGTTCCACTCGGTGGTCATTGCAGGTAATGCACGTGTAATTCCGAAGCGCCTCCACAGTGCCACTCGGTGGTCATTGCAGGTAATGCACGTGTAATTCCATCGCCCCCAGCTGCTGTCCCTGCTCCGCACGCCACGTGGCCCCAGTCTTGCCCTTTGACAGCAGGCAAAGTAAGAAGCTCGTTATTTCCAGGCTCCGCGCAGCCCTCTCCCCTCCTGCCCCCGGCCCCCTCATCCCGCACTCCAGGCTCCGCGCAGCCCTCTCCCCTCCTGCCCATGGCCCCCTCATCCCGCACTCCAGGCTCCGCACAGCCCTCTCCCCTCCTGCCCCCGGCCCCCTCATCCCGCACTCCAGGCTCCGCACAGCCCTCTCCCCTCCTGCCCATGGCCCCCTCATCCCGCACTCCAGGCTCCGCGCAGCCCCCTCTCCTCCTGCTTCCTCACCCCAGCCTGCACCCCGTCCATACTCTTATCCCGGGGCCCTTCCTCTCCCCAGCCTGCACCCCCGTCCATATGCTTATCCCAGGGCCCTTCCTCCCCCCAGCCTGCACCCCCATCCATATTCTTATCCCGGGGCCCTTCCTCACTCCAGTCTGCACGCCCATTCATGGGAGCCATCAGTCCACCTTTTCCCTGCACCACATTCAGTAAAGTGTCTGATCAGGGTATGAGAGCAGCCCTGAGCCTTTGTCTCCACTCAGCAGGTTGCACCACACAGGATATGTGGATGGTCCTGGGCTTTGTACAGCACTCCAGACTGACCCCTGGACACGGCTTCTGGGTCCTAGCCCTTTGCTGTCACTCCTGCCCGAGGGCTTTGCTGGCTCCAGACTGGGTAACAGCTGGGAAACTGGCTGGGCAGTGGGCTGAGAAGATACCGTCCGAGATGGACTTGAGCTGCCTGGACGTGATTCTCGGAACACGTGAAGGGTCCTCAGCGTTCGGCCTTCCCATGGCTCTGTGTGAGTAAGAGGTGCGTGCTTTGAAATCTTCAAGCGTCCTGGCAGTATGTTTCTTCTGAGGCAGAGAGCTTCCTGCTGGGGCACGGAGCCTGGTGGCTTGGGGACTGGTGAAGGGGCAGTAGGCGGTTCAACAGTGCGTGGATAGATATTCAAGGCCTCCGTTCTCTCCGAGTTCCTGGAGTGGCAGCGGGAGGGGGTGGCCGATGGTGGGAGGAGAAGCGATGCCGCGTCCTTGCGGACTGAAAAGCTAAGTTGTTTGTTTGTTTTTTCCCCTCAGCTGTGTTCGGTAGCGAGCGATAAGAAGTCAACCCTCCCGGTGTCCTCCCGTCTGGGGATGGAACGGAAAAGAGAACGGCGAGCTTGGGAGCTTGGTCGAAGCGAGGCGAGAACCGTCCTGCTGGGAGCGGAGCAGCCATCGCTGACCGGGAGATAAGTGTCGGGTCTGGAAATCTCTCGGCTTACGGCCCACTCGGGTCTAGGAAGGGAAGTCACGTTTGCTTAGACAGCGAGTCCGAGCGGAGGTTCCCGAGGTGCTTACTTGGTAGTGGGAGAAACAGGGCTCCCGTTTGTCAGGGGTGCTGGTTTCTCTGGAACACGGTGTCCTTCTCAGCAGACGCTTGGCTCGAGGAGGAAGACGCAAGGTGGTAAGGTTTCTGGCTGCCTCGCATGTGTTTCTCTCTTGTTGCTCTCTCGTATTGGCCAATACGTCCTGTCTGTCTGTTTCTGTCTGTGTCTTTGTCCTTGCTCTGCTTCTGCCGTGTCCTTGTACAGCACACTTGCAGGCATTCCAGGTGAGCATCTCCAAGGGTTAAGGGCTCAGGAGCCAACGGGAATTCAGCAGGTTCGCAAGTCGCGCAAGGGAGAGCGGTGGTGCGTCATGGCTGAATGACTCGGTGTTCTTGTAGAGGACCCGATACATAGGCGAGAGGGGGGGAAAGGGCTAAAGGATAGAATTCCCACAGCCACAGACTTTAGTGAATGAGAGCTAACGCTGGGCTTTTTTGGCCACCCTTGCAGAGGAATCAGTGCGTGGCCGTGGGCGGAGAATAAATCGTCCGAGATGTACTTGAGCTGCCTGGACGTGATTCTCGGAACATGTGAAGGGTCCTCAGCGTTCGGCCTTCCCATGGCTCTGTGTGAGTAAGAGGTGCGTGCTTTGAAATCTTTAAGCGTCCTGGCAGTATGTTTCTTCTGAGGCAGAGAGCTTCCTGCTGGGTCACGGAGCCTGGTGGCTTGGGGACTGGTGAAGGGGCATAGGCAGTTCAACAGAGCGTGGATAGATATTCAAGGCCTCCGTTCTCTCCGCGTTCCTGGAGTGTCAGCGGGAGGGGGTGGCCGATGGTGGGAGGCAGCGGTGCGATGGTGGGAGGAGAAGCGATGCCGCGTCCTTGCGGACTGAAAAGCTAAGTTGTTTGTTTGTTTTTTCCCCTCTGCTGTGTTCGGTAGTGAGCGATAAGAAGTCAACCCTCCCGGTGTCCTCCCGTCTGGGGATGGAACGGAAACGAGAACAGCGAGCTCGGGAGCTTGGTCGAAGCGAGGCGAGAACCGTCCGGCTGGGAGCGGAGCAGCCATCGCTGACAGGGAGATAAGTGTCGGGTTTGGAAATCTCTCGGCTTACGGCGCACTCGGGTCTAGGAAGGGAAGTCAGGTTTGCTTAGACAGCGAGTCCGAGCGGAGGTTCGCGAGGTGATTCCTTGGTAGTGGGAGAAACAGGGCTTCCGTTTGTCAGGGGTGCTGATTTCTCTGGAACACGGTGTCCTTCTCAGCAGACGCTTGGCTCGAGGAGGAAGACGCAAGGCGGTAAGGTTTCCGTCTGCCTCTCATGTGTTTCTCTCTTGTTGCTCTCTCGTATTGGCCAATACGTTCTGTCTGTCTGTTTCTGTCTGTGTCTTTGTCCTTGCTCTGCTTCTGCCGTGTCCTTGTATAGCTCACGTGCAGGCATTCCAGGTGAGCATCTCCACGGGTTAAGGGCTCAGGAGCCAACGGGAATTCTGCAGGTACGCCAGTCGCGCAAGGGAGAGCGGTGGTGCGTCATGGCTGACTGACTCAGTGTTCTTGTAGAGGGCCCTATACATAGGCGTTGGGCGGGGGGGAAGGGCTAAAGGATAGAATTCCCACAGCCACAGACCTTAGTGAGTGAGAGGTCTCTTCAGTCACGCCGCTCTCGGATCTCGCTGCAGGGAGGGATTCTGGTGCCGCTCTCGGGTCGTGCAGCTTGGGGGTGTCTCTAGCGCTGCTCTCGGGTCTCGCTGCTGGGGGGGAGGGGTCTTTGGGGCCACTCTCAGGTCGTGCTGCTGGGAGGGAGTCTGGCGCCTCTCTCGGGTTATGCTGCTGCGGGGAATCTCTGGTGCCGCTCTCGAGTCGCGCTACTGGGGGGGTCTCTGGCGCCTCCTTGGGATCATGCTGCTGGGGGGGTCTCTGGCTTCGCTCTCCGGTCGTGCTGCTGGGGGGGGGTCTCTGTTACCGCTTTCGGGTCGCGCTGTTAGGGGGGGTCTCTGGTGCCGCTCTCGGTAGTGGTGCTGGGGGTGGGGTCTCTGTCTCCACTCTCGGGTCGCGCTGCTGGGGGGAGGTCTCTGGCGCCGCTCTCGGGTCGCACTACTGGGGGTGGTCTCTGGAGCCTCCCTCCGGTCATGCTGCAGACGGGGGGTGTCACTGGCCCCGCTATCAGGTGATGCTGCTGCGGGGGGTCTCTGGCACCTCTCTCGGGTTTTGCTGCTGGGTGGGTGTCTGGGGCCGCTCTCGGGTGATGCTGTTCGGGGAGGTCTCTGGCGCCGCTCTCCGGTAGCGGTGCTGGGGGTGGGGTTTCTGTCTCCACTCTCGGGTAATGCTTCTGGGGGGGTCTCCGGCGCCGGTCTCGGGTCGCGCTCCTTGGGGGTGGGGTCTCTGTCGCCACTTTCATCTCATGCTGCTGGGGGGGGTCTCTGGCGCCACTCTCGGGTGATGCTGCTGGGGGGGGCCTCTGGCTCCCATCTCAGGTCGTGCTGCTGGGGGGGGGGGGAGGTCTCTGTCGCCGTTCTCTGGTGATGCTGCTGGGGGGAGGGTCTCTGGCGCCACTCTTGGGTCGCACTGCTGGGGGCGGGTCTGTGGTGCCGCTCTCGGGTCTTGCTGCTGGGGGGGGTCTCTGGCACCGTTTTCGGGTCACTCTGCTGGGGGAGGTCTCTGGCTTCGCTCTCGGGTCACGCTGCTGGGGAGGGTCTCTGGCGCCGCCCTCGGGACTTGCTGCTGGGGGGGGTCTCTGGCTTCGCTCTCGGGTCGCAATGCCGGGGGGGTTCTTTCGCGCTGCTCTCGGGTTTTGCTGCTGGGGGGGGGTCTCTTGTTTCGCTCTCGGGTCATGCTGCTGGGGGGGGACTTTGCCAGCGGGGCCGGGTACTAAAGGCACCAAGCAGCTGGCGGAATCACTGAGAACAAGGGTCATGGGGTCAGGGGTTGGTTGAGACTCTTTGGACCAGAGGCAGGGGGTCCAGGCTGCCAAATGTGTCGCGGAGAACCTCCATCTATCGGACGCGGCTTCCTCTCCGCGCTTGCAGAACCGAGCAGCTAAAAGTGTTAGAAGCCAAATCAGAGCGGCTCATGTGTGTGTTAGAAACGGCTACGGGGAGCCAATTGCACTGGCACCTGACGCCTTCTTCAGCCCTTTGTTGCTGCATTCTCAGGCTGGCACCTCTCACAACCATTCATTCATCGTCCAAGCACTCTCTCTCTTATGTACATTCCCTAATTAATGTTTCCCATACAGTATTTTGCATAATAATACAAGAGTTGTAGTTACAAAAAGTTACAAAAGTTTCTGGGTGGCATTTCTTAAAACATTCTCTCTCTGAGCGCTGAGTTAGTTACTGTTATAGTTACAATGCTTCACTTTGCGATTAGGGTTAAGTGCTTCACAATGCTTTGAAGAGAACGGTTGTCAATTGTGTAACAGTAAGTTTGAGCGTGCCCTGGCGCACAGCGAGGGGAGCTGTTTCTGGCTACATAGTAGTATATTTTTAACAGTTTGAAGTTACATGACCTAATATTACATTCCTAACCAATTATATTCTAGAGGGGCAAAAATGTTTAGATTTATAATTAAACAATCCTAACAAATAATAATAATAATAATAATTATAAATCTAAACACTTCTCAAGCTTGATAACACTAAATCTAAACACTTTCACAAGAATAAATCTAAACACTTCTATGCTTCTTCTACTTAACAAACTTCTCCTCCTTAGACTTTTAGTTGTGGGGAACAAATTCTGGGGAGTCACTTCCACTTGGGGAATCCTGTTTCATACTTGACTATGTTATCCCTACACTAAGGCTGGCCGAGAGACTGTCCCGGACTGATCGTAACAGACTGTTCTGTCCGCGAATGGGCTGAGAGTAAAGGGCGTGTTCGGAATCTGTGGCGCCCAATCTGAGGCTGTCCGAGGTGACTCTTAACGGACTGCTCCGTGCGCCAATGGGCGGTGACTCAAGGCGTGTTCTGGGGCTGCTGGCGGCCAATAGGTTGTCCGGGGTGGATTATAACAGACTCTTCTGTCCGCGAATGGGCTGTGACTAAGGGGCGTGTTCTGAATCAGAGGCACCCAATAGGCTGACCCGGCTGCATCTTAACGGACAGCTCTGTCTGCGAATGCGGTGTGACTAGGGGGACTGACCTGCCACTGCTCTCGACCAATAGGCTGTCCGGGGTGGATCTTAATGGGCTGCTCTGTCCTGGAATTGTCTGTGACTTAGGGGTGGTTCCTGGCTGTGTGCCAGCCAATGGGCTTTCGGAAGACAGCCTTGGCGGAGGATAGTGTCGCCCAATGGGCTGTCAGCAAAGGGGATCCTGCCTCTGGTTCGGCCAATGGGCTGCCGCAGGGGGGCGTTGTCTGACTGGGCGGCCGGCGCCGCCATGACAGGAAGGTCCGAGGAGCGCGCGGGGGCGCGAGCGAATCCTGGGTCCGAGTGCGAAGCTCCCCGCCCCCAGCCCGCCCCTTGTTGGTGTCTGGCCCGGGGGAGGAGGGGGCGCGAGGGAAGGTGGGGGAGCGGGCTGGGGGTGGGGTGTCTGGACAGGGGTGAGGTGTAGGAGCAGGCTGGGTGTGAGGGGCCGGGGGGGGGCGCTTGGCACTGGGGGGGCAGGAGGGGGTGAGGGGCCGGGGGGGGTGCTCGGCACTGGGGGGGCAGGAGGGAGGGGGAGGGGCCGGGGGGGGCCTTGGCACTGGGGGGGGCAGGAGGGGACAGGGCGCGGGAGAGCGCAGGCGCGGGCGGCGCTGGCTGGGCGGGAAACTCCCGGGACGCTCGCGCTGACGAGGCGGGCGGGAAAACGCTGCGGGGGGCGCTGAGGGGCGGAGCCTGGGGGGCGGGGCGGGAGCTGGCAGTGACGTGGAGCCCCCCCCCGCCTGCTTCTCTCCGGGCCCCAGGCTGGACATCGGCGGGGCGGCCCCTGGCGGAGGTGGGGGGGCGATTTCTGCCCCCCCCCCGGCGCTGCAGCCTCCCCGGGGAGCAGCGCCCCTGTGACCCCCCCCACGTGGTGCCGGGGGAACGGGGCTGTGGCCCCCCCTTTGGGGCGCGGGAGCTGACCCGGGCTCCAGTCACGTGGGTGTCTCGGGGAGGGGGGGCTGCGGGCCACCGGGGCGCGGGAGTGTCACGTGCCCCCTCCCCCCGCCGGGGAGCCGCGCGCCCTCGAGGGGTGGTTCCCGCGGGCGGGGCACGCACAGAACGTGTCCCGCACGCGGGGGGGCGGGGCGGCCTGAGCCCTGCTCCCCGCGCTGCTCGCTGCCTGGGGGCGGGGCCGGGTGCCCGCTGAATCCCCCCTGTGCCCGGGGGGGGGGCAGTTCGGCGGGGGGCGATGCTCTGGCCCTGGCTGCCCGCAGTGCTGCCCAGTGCCCGGCTGTGCCTCCTGCAGAGGCCGAGAGCGTCCTGGGTGGGGGGCGTGTGGGGAGAGGGGGGGAGTGGCTGAGAATTGGGGGGCAAACTTAGGGGCTGCACGGGGCGGGGAGGAGTTTGGTGAGGGGGGATCATACTGCATGGGGCGGAGAGGAGTTTGGGGGGAAGCAGACTGCACGGGGCGGGGAGGAGTTTGGTGAGGGGGGATCAGACTGCATGGCGCGGAGAGGAGTTAGGGGGGTAGGGGATCAGACTGCAGGGGGCGGAGAGGAGTTTCGTGGGGGGTAGGAGATCAGACTGCACGGGGCGAGGAGGAGTTTGGGGGGGGATCAGACTGCACGGGGCGGGGAGGAGTTGGGGGGGGATCAGACTGCACGGGGCGGGGAGGAGTTTAGGGGGGGATCAGACTGCACGGGGCGAGGAGGAGTTTGGGGGGGGATCAGACTGCACGGGGCGGGGAGGAGTTTGGGGGGGATCAGACTGCACGGGGCGGACAGGAGTTTTGGGGAGCGATCAGACTGCACGGGGGAGGAGGAGTTTGGAGGGGGATCAGACTGCACGGGGCGGGGAGGAGTTTGGGGGGATCGGACTGCACAGGGCGGGGAGGTGTTTGGGGGGGATCGGACTGCACGGAGTGGGGAGGAGTTTGGGGGGGGGATCAGACTGCACGGGGCGGGGAGGAGTTTTGGGGGAGATCGGACTGCACGGGGCGGGGAGGAGTTTGGGGGGATCGGACTGCACGGGGCGGGGAAGAGTTTGGGGGGGATCGGACTGCACGGGGCGCGGAGGAGTTTGGGGGGGATCAGATTGCACGGGGGGAGAGGAGTTTGGGGGGATCAGATTGCACGGGGGGGAGGATCAGACTGCACGGGGGGGGAGGAGTTTGGGGGGGATCAGACTGCACGGGGGGAGAGCGGTGCATGCAAATGATGGAACGCGGGGCACGTTCTATCGGCTCCCGGGCGAGTGACACGTGGGTTTGTGTGGCACACAGACGGGTCCCAGGCTCCGTCATTAATGGCAGGGGCGGGGCCTGATCTGGGGGCGGGGCCACTGACTGGCAGGAACTCAGCTGGGACACAGAAGTGAGCGGCAGAAAACTCCTCGGGGTCTCCGGAAAATCCTCGCACGGCCCCTCTGGGCTTGTGAACGGGACGCAGCAGAGGCAGCCGCCCCCCTCCCCACCCACCCGCCTCACGCTCCCCGCTGCACTTTCGAAGGCAACAGCAGCATCAGCCTGTCCCGCTGCCAGTCCCTGCACAAGCCGGCTGGGAAATTTGGTGTTGGGGGGAGCAGACTGCACGGGGCGGAGAGGAGTTTGGGGGTGGTGGGGGATCAGACTGCATGGAGCGGAGAGGAGTTTGGGGGGAAGCAGACTGCACGGGGCGGGGAGGAGTTTGGTGAGGGGGGATCATACTGCACGGGGCGGAGAGGAGTTTGGTGAGGGGGGATCATACTGCATGGGGCGGAGAGGAGTTTGGGGGGAAGCAGACTGCACGGGGCGGGGAGGAGTTTGGTGAGGGGGGATCAGACTGCATGGCGCGGAGAGGAGTTAGGGGGGTAGGGGATCAGACTGCAGGGGGCGGAGAGGAGTTTCGTGGGGGGTAGGAGATCAGACTGCACGGGGCGGGGAGGAGTTGGGGGGGGATCGGACTGCACGGGGGGAGGAGTTTGGGGGGGATCAGACTGCACGGGGCGGGGAGGAGTTTGCGGGGGAGCAGACTGCACGGGGCGGGGAGGAGTTTGGGGGGGTTCAGACTGCATGGGGCGGGGAGGAGTTTGGGGGGGGAGCAGACTGCACGGGGCGGGGAGGAGTTTGGGGGGATCAGACTGCATGTGGCGGGGAGGAGTTTGGGGGGGATCAGACTGCACGGGGGGAGGATCAGACTCCACGGGGCGGCGAGGAGTTTGGGGAGGGGTTCAGACTGCACGGGGCGGAGAGGAGTTTGGGGAGGGGATCAGACTACACGGGGCGGAGAGGAGTTTGGGGGGGATCGGACTGCACGGGGCGGGGAGGAGTTTGGGGGATGGGACTGCACGGGGCGGGGAGGAGTTTGGGGGCATCAGACTGCACGGAGCGGGGAGGAGTTTGGGGGGATCAGACTGCACGAGGGGGAGGATCAGACTGCACGGAGCGGGGAGGAGTTTGGGGGGGGGATCAGACTGCACGGGGGGAGGATCAGACTGCACGAGGCAGGGAGGAGCTTTGGGGGGGATCAGACTGCACGGGGCGGACAGGAGTTTGGGGGGGCGATCAGACTGCACGGGGCGGAGGGGAGTGTGGGGGGGATCAGACTGCACGGGGGGGAGAGGAGTTTGGGGGGGATCAGACTGCACGGGGCGGGGAGGAGTTTGGGGGGATCGGACTGCACGGGGGGAGAGGAGTTTGGGGGGATCAGATTGCACGGGGGGGAGGATCAGACTGCACGGGGGGGAGGAGTTTGGGGGGGGATCAGACTGCACGGGGCAGGGAGGAGTTTGAGTTGGATCAGACTGCACGGGGGGAGAGGAGTTTGGGGGGATCAGACTGCACGGGGGGGAGGATCAGACTGCACGGGGCGGAGGGGAAGTTTGGGGGGATCAGACTGCACGGGGGGGAGGAGTTTGAGGGGGATCAGACTGCACGGGGCGGGGAGGAGTTTGGGGGGATCAGACTGCACGGGGCTGGGAGGAGTTTGGGGGGGAAGGGTTGCCGCGGAGTCTCCTCTCCCGAGTGGGGGCGGAGCATCAGCTGCGGACGCTGCCGTCTCTGAGGCAGGAGCCCCGCCCAGCAATGGGGAGGGGCGGGTTGAGGGGGAGTAGGGAAAGTAGCCGCAGTGGCTTGTGGGAAACTGAGTGCCCCTGTCCGCAGCTCCCATCGGCCATTGCAGGGCCAGGGCAGGCCCGGCGCTGTTCGGTTGGGCGGGTGCAGCGGAAGTGACATCACAACGGGGCATTGACCAGGGAGCGACGCGGTTGGTCCCGCGCTCGTGTCACTCCAAGTGTTAGCGACGCATCCTGGGACTTGTAGTTCTCATAGTGCGGCCTCCCGGGGCACGTCGCAGCGCGCCTCGCCCCTATCATAGCCCCGCCCCCCGGCATAGCCCCGCCCAGCGTGTTCTTAGTTCGGAATGGGGCATTTCTACCCTAAAAACAATCTTTTTTATTAGGAAATAACGGCCCTTAGCAGAGCAACAGTGACACTCGGTAGTCACCGGCGGTAATGCACGTGTAATTCCGAAGCGCCTCCACAGTGCCGCTCGGTGGTCATTGCGGGTAATGCACGTGTAATTCCGTAGCGCCTCCACAGTGCCGCTCGGTGGTCATTGCGGGTAATGCACGTGTAATTCCGTAGCGCCTCCACAGTGCCGCTCGGTGGTCATTGCGGGTAATGCACGTGTAATTCCGAAGCGCCTCCACAGTGCCGCTCGGTGGTCATTGCCGGTAATGCACGTGTAATTCCGTAGCGCCTCCACAGTGCCGCTCGGTGGTCATTGCAGGTAATGCACGTGTAATTCCATCGCCCCCAGCTGCTGTCCCTGCTCCGCACGCCACGTGGCCCCAGTCTTGCCCTTTGACAGCAGGCAAAGTAAGAAGCTCGTTATTTCCAGGCTCCGCGCAGCCCTCTCCCCTCCTGCCCCCGGCCCCCTCATCCCACACACCAGGCTCCGCGCAGCCCTCTCCCCTCCTGCCCATGGCCCCCTCATCCCACACACCAGGCTCCGCGCAGCCCCCTCCCCTCCTGCTTCCTCACCCCAGCCTGCACCCCGTCCATACTCTTATCCCGGGGCCCTTCCTCTCCCCAGCCTGCACCCCCGTCCATATGCTTATCCCGGGGCCCTTCCTCCCCCCAGCCTGCACCCCCATCCATATTCTTATCCCGGGGCCCTTCCTCACTCCAGTCTGCACGCCCATTCATGGGAGCCATCAGTCCACCTTTTCCCTGCACCACATTCAGTAAAGTGTCTGATCAGGGTATGAGAGCAGCCCTGAGCCTTTGTCTCCACTCAGCAGGTTGCACCACACAGGATATGTGGATGGTCCTGGGCTTTGTACAGCACTCCAGACTGACCCCTGGACACGGCTTCTGGGTCCTAGCCCTTTGCTGTCACTCCTGCCCGAGGGCTTTGCTGGCTCCAGACTGGGTAACAGCTGGGAAACTGGCTGGGCAGTGGGCTGAGAAGATACCGTCCGAGATGGACTTGAGCTGCCTGGACGTGATTCTCGGAACACGTGAAGGGTCCTCAGCGTTCGGCCTTCCCATGGCTCTGTGTGAGTAAGAGGTGCGTGCTTTGAAATCTTCAAGCGTCCTGGCAGTATGTTTCTTCTGAGGCAGAGAGCTTCCTGCTGGGGCACGGAGCCTGGTGGCTTGGGGACTGGTGAAGGGGCAGTAGGCGGTTCAACAGTGCGTGGATAGATATTCAAGGCCTCCGTTCTCTCCGAGTTCCTGGAGTGGCAGCGGGAGGGGGTGGCCGATGGTGGGAGGAGAAGCGATGCCGCGTCCTTGCGGACTGAAAAGCTAAGTTGTTTGTTTGTTTTTTCCCCTCTGCTGTGTTCGGTAGTGAGCGATAAGAAGTCAACCCTCCCGGTGTCCTCCCGTCTGGGGATGGAACGGAAACGAGAACAGCGAGCTCGGGAGCTTGGTCGAAGCGAGGCGAGAACCGTCCGGCTGGGAGCGGAGCAGCCATCGCTGACAGGGAGATAAGTGTCGGGTTTGGAAATCTCTCGGCTTACGGCGCACTCGGGTCTAGGAAGGGAAGTCAGGTTTGCTTAGACAGCGAGTCCGAGCGGAGGTTCGCGAGGTGATTCCTTGGTAGTGGGAGAAACAGGGCTTCCGTTTGTCAGGGGTGCTGATTTCTCTGGAACACGGTGTCCTTCTCAGCAGACGCTTGGCTCGAGGAGGAAGACGCAAGGCGGTAAGGTTTCCGTCTGCCTCTCATGTGTTTCTCTCTTGTTGCTCTCTCGTATTGGCCAATACGTTCTGTCTGTCTGTTTCTGTCTGTGTCTTTGTCCTTG
The DNA here is from genome assembly GCF_052426305.1 of Pelodiscus sinensis. Classification (NCBI taxonomy): domain Eukaryota; kingdom Metazoa; phylum Chordata; order Testudines; family Trionychidae; genus Pelodiscus; species Pelodiscus sinensis. Next base: position 17,691 of record NC_143085.1, on the reverse strand, counting down.
CTCTGCTTCTGCCGTGTCCTTGTATAGCTCACGTGCAGGCATTCCAGGTGAGCATCTCCACGGGTTAAGGGCTCAGGAGCCAACGGGAATTCTGCAGGTACGCCAGTCGCGCAAGGGAGAGCGGTGGTGCGTCATGGCTGACTGACTCAGTGTTCTTGTAGAGGGCCCTATACATAGGCGAGGGGCGGGGGGAAGGGCTAAAGGATAGAATTCCCACAGCCACAGACCTTAGTGAGTGAGAGGTCTCTTCAGTCACGCCGCTCTCGGATCTCGCTGCAGGGAGGGATTCTGGTGCCGCTCTCGGGTCGTGCAGCTTGGGGGTGTCTCTAGCGCTGCTCTCGGGTCTCGCTGCTGGGGGGGAGGGGTCTTTGGGGCCACTCTCAGGTCGTGCTGCTGGGAGGGAGTCTGGCGCCTCTCTCGGGTTATGCTGCTGCGGGGAATCTCTGGTGCCGCTCTCGAGTCGCGCTACTGGGGGGGTCTCTGGCGCCTCCTTGGGATCATGCTGCTGGGGGGGTCTCTGGCTTCGCTCTCCGGTCGTGCTGCTGGGGGGGGGTCTCTGTTACCGCTTTCGGGTCGCGCTGTTAGGGGGGGTCTCTGGTGCCGCTCTCGGTAGTGGTGCTGGGGGTGGGGTCTCTGTCTCCACTCTCGGGTCGCGCTGCTGGGGGGAGGTCTCTGGCGCCGCTCTCGGGTCGCACTACTGGGGGTGGTCTCTGGAGCCTCCCTCCGGTCATGCTGCAGACGGGGGGTGTCACTGGCCCCGCTATCAGGTGATGCTGCTGCGGGGGGTCTCTGGCACCTCTCTCGGGTTTTGCTGCTGGGTGGGTGTCTGGGGCCGCTCTCGGGTGATGCTGTTCGGGGAGGTCTCTGGCGCCGCTCTCCGGTAGCGGTGCTGGGGGTGGGGTTTCTGTCTCCACTCTCGGGTAATGCTTCTGGGGGGGTCTCCGGCGCCGGTCTCGGGTCGCGCTCCTTGGGGGTGGGGTCTCTGTCGCCACTTTCATCTCATGCTGCTGGGGGGGGTCTCTGGCGCCACTCTCGGGTGATGCTGCTGGGGGGGGCCTCTGGCTCCCATCTCAGGTCGTGCTGCTGGGGGGGGGGGAGGTCTCTGTCGCCGTTCTCTGGTGATGCTGCTGGGGGGAGGGTCTCTGGCGCCACTCTTGGGTCGCACTGCTGGGGGCGGGTCTGTGGTGCCGCTCTCGGGTCTTGCTGCTGGGGGGGGTCTCTGGCACCGTTTTCGGGTCACTCTGCTGGGGGAGGTCTCTGGCTTCGCTCTCGGGTCACGCTGCTGGGGAGGGTCTCTGGCGCCGCCCTCGGGACTTGCTGCTGGGGGGGGTCTCTGGCTTCGCTCTCGGGTCGCAATGCCGGGGGGGTTCTTTCGCGCTGCTCTCGGGTTTTGCTGCTGGGGGGGGGTCTCTTGTTTCGCTCTCGGGTCATGCTGCTGGGGGGGACTTTGCAAGCGGGGCCGGGTACTAAAGGCACCAAGCAGCTGGCGGAATCACTGAGAACAAGGGTCATGGGGTCGGGGGTTGGTTGAGACTCTTTGGACCAGAGGCAGGGGGTCCAGGCTGCCAAATGTGTCGCGGAGAACCTCCATCTATCGGACGCGGCTTCCTCTCCGCGCTTGCAGAACCGAGCAGCTAAAAGTGTTAGAAGCCAAATCAGAGCGGCTCATGTGTGTGTTAGAAACGGCTACGGGGAGCCAATTGCACTGGCACCTGACGCCTTCTTCAGCCCTTTGTTGCTGCATTCTCAGGCTGGCACCTCTCACAACCATTCATTCATCGTCCAAGCACTCTCTCTCTTATGTACATTCCCTAATTAATGTTTCCCATACAGTATTTTGCATAATAATACAAGAGTTGTAGTTACAAAAAGTTACAAAAGTTTCTGGGTGGCATTTCTTAAAACATTCTCTCTCTGAGCGCTGAGTTAGTTACTGTTATAGTTACAATGCTTCACTTTGCGATTAGGGTTAAGTGCTTCACAATGTTTTGAAGAGAACGGTTGTCAATTGTGTAACAGTAAGTTTGAGCGTGCCCTGGCGCACAGCGAGGGGAGCTGTTTCTGGCTACATAGTAGTATATTTTTAACAGTTTGAAGTTACATGACCTAATATTACATTCCTAACCAATTATATTCTAGAGGGGCAAAAATGTTTAGATTTATAATTAAACAATCCTAACAAATAATAATAATAATAATAATTATAAATCTAAACACTTCTCAAGCTTGATAACACTAAATCTAAACACTTTCACAAGAATAAATCTAAACACTTCTATGCTTCTTCTACTTAACAAACTTCTCCTCCTTAGACTTTTAGTTGTGGGGAACAAATTCTGGGGAGTCACTTCCACTTGGGGAATCCTGTTTCATACTTGACTATGTTATCCCTACACTAAGGCTGGCCGAGAGACTGTCCCGGACTGATCGTAACAGACTGTTCTGTCCGCGAATGGGCTGAGAGTAAAGGGCGTGTTCGGAATCTGTGGCGCCCAATCTGAGGCTGTCCGAGGTGACTCTTAACGGACTGCTCCGTGCGCCAATGGGCGGTGACTCAAGGCGTGTTCTGGGGCTGCTGGCGGCCAATAGGTTGTCCGGGGTGGATTATAACAGACTCTTCTGTCCGCGAATGGGCTGTGACTAAGGGGCGTGTTCTGAATCAGAGGCACCCAATAGGCTGACCCGGCTGCATCTTAACGGACAGCTCTGTCTGCGAATGCGGTGTGACTAGGGGGACTGACCTGCCACTGCTCTCGACCAATAGGCTGTCCGGGGTGGATCTTAATGGGCTGCTCTGTCCTGGAATTGTCTGTGACTTAGGGGTGGTTCCTGGCTGTGTGCCAGCCAATGGGCTTTCGGAAGACAGCCTTGGCGGAGGATAGTGTCGCCCAATGGGCTGTCAGCAAAGGGGATCCTGCCTCTGGTTCGGCCAATGGGCTGCCGCAGGGGGGCGTTGTCTGACTGGGCGGCCGGCGCCGCCATGACAGGAAGGTCCGAGGAGCGCGCGGGGGCGCGAGCGAATCCTGGGTCCGAGTGCGAAGCTCCCCGCCCCCAGCCCGCCCCTTGTTGGTGTCTGGCCCGGGGGAGGAGGGGGCGCGAGGGAAGGTGGGGGAGCGGGCTGGGGGTGGGGTGTCTGGACAGGGGTGAGGTGTAGGAGCAGGCTGGGTGTGAGGGGCCGGGGGGGGCGCTTGGCACTGGGGGGGCAGGAGAGGGTGAGGGGCCGGGGGGGGTGCTCGGCACTGGGGGGGCAGGAGGGGTGAGGGGCCGGGGGGGTGCTCGGCACTGGGGGGGCAGGAGGGAGGGGGAGGGGCCGGGGGGGGCCTTGGCACTGGGGGGGGCAGGAGGGGACAGGGCGCGGGAGAGCGCAGGCGCGGGCGGCGCTGGCTGGGCGGGAAACTCCCGGGACGCTCGCGCTGACGAGGCGGGCGGGAAAACGCTGCGGGGGGCGCTGAGGGGCGGAGCCTGGGGGGCGGGGCGGGAGCTGGCAGTGACGTGGAGCCCCCCCCCCGCCTGCTTCTCTCCGGGCCCCAGGCTGGACATCGGCGGGGCGGCCCCTGGCGGAGGTGGGAGGGCGATTTCTGCCCCCCCCCCCGGCGCTGCAGCCTCCCCGGGGAGCAGCGCCCCTGTGACCCCCCCCACGTGGTGCCAGGGGAACGGGGCTGTGGCCCCCCCTTTGGGGCGCGGGAGCTGACCCGGGCTCCAGTCACGTGGGTGTCTCGGGGAGGGGGGGCTGCGGGCCACCGGGGCGCGGGAGTGTCACGTGCCCCCTCCCCCCGCCGGGGAGCCGCGCGCCCTCGAGGGGTGGTTCCCGCGGGCGGGGCACGCACAGAACGTGTCCCGCACGCGGGGGGGCGGGGCAGCCTGAGCCCTGCTCCCCGCGCTGCTCGCTGCCTGGGGGCGGGGCCGGGTGCCCGCTGAATCCCCCCTGTGCCCGGGGGGGGGGCAGTTCGGCGGGGGGCGATGCTCTGGCCCTGGCTGCCCGCAGTGCTGCCCAGTGCCCGGCTGTGCCTCCTGCAGAGGCCGAGAGCGTCCTGGGTGGGGGGCGTGTGGGGAGAGGGGGGAGTGGCTGAGAATTGGGGGGCAAACTTAGGGGCTGCACGGGGCGGGGAGGAGTTTGGTGAGGGGGGATCATACTGCATGGGGCGGAGAGGAGTTTGGGGGGAAGCAGACTGCATGGGGCGGGGAGGAGTTTGGTGAGGGGGGATCAGACTGCATGGTGCGGAGAGGAGTTAGGGGGGTAGGGGATCAGACTGCAGGGGGCGGAGAGGAGTTTCGTGGGGGGTAGGAGATCAGACTGCACGGGGCGAGGAGGAGTTTGGGGGGGGATCAGACTGCACGGGGCGAGGAGGAGTTTGGGGGGGGATCAGACTGCACGGGGCGGGGAGGAGTTGGGGGGGGATCAGACTGCACGGGGCGGGGAGGAGTTGGGGGGGGATCAGACTGCACGGGGCGGGGAGGAGTTGGGGGGGGATCAGACTGCACGGGGCGGGGAGGAGTTGGGGGGGGATCAGACTGCACGGGGCGGGGAGGAGTTTGGGGGGGGATCAGACTGCACGGGGCGAGGAGGAGTTTGGGGGGGGATCAGACTGCACGGGGGTGAGGAGGAGTTTGGGGGGGATCAGACTGCACGGGGGTGAGGAGGAGTTTGGGGGGGATCAGACTGCACGGGGCGGACAGGAGTTTTGGGGAGCGATCAGACTGCACGGGGGAGGAGGAGTTTGGAAGGGGATCAGACTGCACGGGGCGGGGAGGAGTTTGGGGGGGATCGGACTGCACAGGGCGGGGAGGTGTTTGGGGGGGATCGGACTGCACGGAGTGGGGAGGAGTTTGGGGGGGGGATCAGACTGCACGGGGCGGGGAGGAGTTTTGGGGGAGATCGGACTGCACGGGGCGGGGAGGAGTTTGGGGGGATCGGACTGCACGGGGCGGGGAAGAGTTTGGGGGGGATCGGACTGCACGGGGCGCGGAGGAGTTTGGGGGGGATCGGACTGCACGGGGCGCGGAGGAGTTTGGGGGGGATCAGATTGCACGGGGGGAGAGGAGTTTGGGGGGATCAGATTGCACGGGGGGAGGATCAGACTGCACGTGGGGGGAGGAGCTTGGGGGGGATCAGACTGCACGGGGGGAGAGCGGTGCATGCAAATGATGGAACGCGGGGCACGTTCTATCGGCTCCCGGGCGAGTGACACGTGGGTTTGTGTGGCACACAGACGGGTCCCAGGCTCCGTCATTAATGGCAGGGGCGGGGCCTGATCTGGGGGCGGGGCCACTGACTGGCAGGAACTCAGCTGGGACACAGAAGTGAGCGGCAGAAAACTCCTCGGGGTCTCCGGAAAATCCTCGCGCGGCCCCTCTGGGCTTGTGAACGGGACGCAGCAGAGGCAGCCGCCCCCCTCCCCACCCACCCGCCTCACGCTCCCCGCTGCACTTTCGAAGGCAACAGCAGCATCAGCCTGTCCCGCTGCCAGTCCCTGCACAAGCCGGCTGGGAAATTTGGTGTTGGGGGGAGCAGACTGCACGGGGCGGAGAGGAGTTTGGGGGTGGTGGGGGATCAGACTGCATGGAGCGGAGAGGAGTTTGGGGGGAAGCAGACTGCACGGGGCGGGGAGGAGTTTGGTGAGGGGGGATCATACTGCACGGGGCGGAGAGGAGTTTGGTGAGGGGGGATCATACTGCATGGGGCGGAGAGGAGTTTGGGGGGAAGCAGACTGCACGGGGCGGGGAGGAGTTTGGTGAGGGGGGATCAGACTGCATGGGGCGGAGAGGAGTTTGGGGGGAAGCAGACTGCACGGGGCGGGGAGGAGTTTGGTGAGGGGGGATCAGACTGCATGGGGCGGAGAGGAGTTTGGTGAGGGGGGATCATACTGCATGGGGCGGAGAGGAGTTTGGGGGGAAGCAGACTGCACGGGGCGGGGAGGAGTTTGGTGAGGGGGGATCAGACTGCATGGCGCGGAGAGGAGTTAGGGGGGTAGGGGATCAGACTGCAGGGGGCGGAGAGGAGTTTCGTGGGGGGTAGGAGATCAGACTGCACGGGGCGGGGAGGAGTTGGGGGGGGATCAGACTGCACGGGGGGAGGAGTTTGGGGGGGATCAGACTGCACGGGGCGGGGAGGAGTTTGCGGGGGAGCAGACTGCACGGGGCGGGGAGGAGTTTGGGGGGGGTTCAGACTGCATGGGGCGGGGAGGAGTTTGGGGGGGGAGCAGACTGCACGGGGCGGGGAGGAGTTTGGGGGGATCAGACTGCATGTGGCGGGGAGGAGTTTGGGGGGGATCAGACTGCACGGGGGGGAGGATCAGACTCCACGGGGCGGCGAGGAGTTTGGGGAGGGGTTCAGACTGCACGGGGCGGAGAGGAGTTTGGGGAGGGGATCAGACTACACGGGGCGGAGAGGAGTTTGGGGGGGATCGGACTGCACGGGGCGGGGAGGAGTTTGGGGGGATGGGACTGCACGGGGCGGGGAGGAGTTTGGGGGGGATCAGACTGCACGGAGCGGGGAGGAGTTTGGGGGGATCAGACTGCACGGGGGGGAGGATCAGACTGCACGGAGCGGGGAGGAGTTTGGGGGGGGGATCAGACTGCACGGGGGGAGGATCAGACTGCACGAGGCAGGGAGGAGCTTTGGGGGGATCAGACTGCACGGGGGGGAGAGGAGTTTGGGGGGGATCAGACTGCACGGGGCGGGGAGGAGTTTGGGGGGATCGGACTGCACGGGGGGAGAGGAGTTTGGGGGGATCAGATTGCACGGGGGGCAGGATCAGACTGCACGGGGGGGAGGAGTTTGGGGGGGGATCAGACTGCATGGGGCGGGGAGGAGTTTGAGGGGGATCAGACTGCACGGGGGGAGAGGAGTTTGGGGGGATCAGACTGCACGGGGGGGAGGATCAGACTGCACGGGGCGGAGGGGAAGTTTGGGGGGATCAGACTGCACGGGGGGGAGGAGTTTGAGGGGGATCAGACTGCACGGGGCGGGGAGGAGTTTGGGGGGATCAGACTGCACGGGGCTGGGAGGAGTTTGGGGGGGAAGGGTTGCCGCGGAGTCTCCTCTCCCGAGTGGGGGCGGAGCATCAGCTGCGGACGCTGCCGTCTCTGAGGCAGGAGCCCCGCCCAGCAATGGGGAGGGGGCGGGTGAGGGGGAGTAGGGAAAGTAGCCGCAGTGGCTTGTGGGAAACTGAGTGCCCCTGTCCGCAGCTCCCATCGGCCATTGCAGGGCCAGGGCAGGCCCGGCGCTGTTCGGTTGGGCGGGTGCAGCGGAAGTGACATCACAACGGGGCATTGACCAGGGAGCGACGCGGTTGGTCCCGCGCTCGTGTCACTCCAAGTGTTAGCGACGCATCCTGGGACTTGTAGTTCTCATAGTGCGGCCTCCCGGGGCACGTCGCAGCGCGCCTCGCCCCTATCATAGCCCCGCCCCCCGGCATAGCCCCGCCCAGCGTGTTCTTAGTTCGGAATGGGGCATTTCTACCCTAAAAACAATCTTTTTTATTAGGAAATAACGGCCCTTAGCAGAGCAACAGTGACACTCGGTAGTCACCGGCGGTAATGCACGTGTAATTCCGAAGCGCCTCCACAGTGCCGCTCGGTGGTCATTGCGGGTAATGCACGTGTAATTCCGTAGCGCCTCCACAGTGCCGCTCGGTGGTCATTGCGGGTAATGCACGTGTAATTCCGTAGCGCCTCCACAGTGCCGCTCGGTGGTCATTGCGGGTAATGCACGTGTAATTCCGAAGCGCCTCCACAGTGCCGCTCGGTGGTCATTGCCGGTAATGCACGTGTAATTCCGTAGCGCCTCCACAGTGCCGCTCGGTGGTCATTGCAGGTAATGCACGTGTAATTCCATCGCCCCCAGCTGCTGTCCCTGCTCCGCACGCCACGTGGCCCCAGTCTTGCCCTTTGACAGCAGGCAAAGTAAGAAGCTCGTTATTTCCAGGCTCCGCGCAGCCCTCTCCCCTCCTGCCCCCGGCCCCCTCATCCCACACACCAGGCTCCGCGCAGCCCTCTCCCCTCCTGCCCATGGCCCCCTCATCCCACACACCAGGCTCCGCGCAGCCCCCTCCCCTCCTGCTTCCTCACCCCAGCCTGCACCCCGTCCATACTCTTATCCCGGGGCCCTTCCTCTCCCCAGCCTGCACCCCCGTCCATATGCTTATCCCGGGGCCCTTCCTCCCCCCAGCCTGCACCCCCATCCATATTCTTATCCCGGGGCCCTTCCTCACTCCAGTCTGCACGCCCATTCATGGGAGCCATCAGTCCACCTTTTCCCTGCACCACATTCAGTAAAGTGTCTGATCAGGGTATGAGAGCAGCCCTGAGCCTTTGTCTCCACTCAGCAGGTTGCACCACACAGGATATGTGGATGGTCCTGGGCTTTGTACAGCACTCCAGACTGACCCCTGGACACGGCTTCTGGGTCCTAGCCCTTTGCTGTCACTCCTGCCCGAGGGCTTTGCTGGCTCCAGACTGGGTAACAGCTGGGAAACTGGCTGGGCAGTGGGCTGAGAAGATACCGTCCGAGATGGACTTGAGCTGCCTGGACGTGATTCTCGGAACACGTGAAGGGTCCTCAGCGTTCGGCCTTCCCATGGCTCTGTGTGAGTAAGAGGTGCGTGCTTTGAAATCTTCAAGCGTCCTGGCAGTATGTTTCTTCTGAGGCAGAGAGCTTCCTGCTGGGGCACGGAGCCTGGTGGCTTGGGGACTGGTGAAGGGGCAGTAGGCGGTTCAACAGTGCGTGGATAGATATTCAAGGCCTCCGTTCTCTCCGAGTTCCTGGAGTGGCAGCGGGAGGGGGTGGCCGATGGTGGGAGGAGAAGCGATGCCGCGTCCTTGCGGACTGAAAAGCTAAGTTGTTTGTTTGTTTTCTCCCCTCAGCTGTGTTCGGTAGCGAGCGATAAGAAGTCAACCCTCCCGGTGTCCTCCCGTCTGGGGATGGAACGGAAAAGAGAACGGCGAGCTTGGGAGCTTGGTCGAAGCGAGGCGAGAACCGTCCTGCTGGGAGCGGAGCAGCCATCGCTGACCGGGAGATAAGTGTCGGGTCTGGAAATCTCTCAGCTTACGGCCCACTCGGGTCTAGGAAGGGAAGTCACGTTTGCTTAGACAGCGAGTCCGAGCGGAGGTTCCCGAGGTGCTTCCTTGGTAGTGGGAGAAACAGGGCTCCCGTTTGTCAGGGGTGCTGGTTTCTCTGGAACACGGTGTCCTTCTCAGCAGACGCTTGGCTCGAGGAGGAAGACGCAAGGTGGTAAGGTTTCTGACTGCCTCTTATGTGTTTCTCTCTTGTTGCTCTCTCGTATTGGCCAATACGTCCTGTCTGTCTGTTTCTGTCTATGTCTTTGTCCTTCCTCTGCTTCTGCCGTGTCCTTGTACAGCACACTTGCAGGCATTCCAGGTGAGCATCTCCAAGGGTTAAGGGCTCAGGAGCCAACGGGAATTCAGCAGGTTCGCAAGTCGCGCAAGGGAGAGCGGTGGTGCATCATGGCTGAATGACTCGGTGTTCTTGTAGAGGACCCGATACATAGGCGAGAGGGGGGGGAAAGGGCTAAAGGATAGAATTCCCACAGCCACAGACTTTAGTGAGTGAGAGCTAACGCTGGGCTTTTTCGGCCACCCTTGCAGAGGAATCAGTGCGTGGCCGTGGGCGGAGAATAAATCGTCCGAGATGTACTTGAGCTGCCTGGACGTGATTCTCGGAACATGTGAAGGGTCCTCAGCATTCGGCCTTCCCATGGCTCTGTGTGAGTAAGAGGTGCGTGCTTTGAAATCTTTAAGCGTCCTGGCAGTATGTTTCTTCTGAGGCAGAGAGCTTCCTGCTGGGTCACGGAGCCTGGTGGCTTGGGGACTGGTGAAGGGGCATAGGCAGTTCAACAGAGCGTGGATAGATATTCAAGGCCTCCGTTCTCTCCGCGTTCCTGGAGTGTCAGTGGGAGGGGGTGGCCGATGGTGGGAGGCAGCGGTGCGATGGTGGGAGGAGAAGCGATGCCGCGTCCTTGCGGACTGAAAAGCTAAGTTGTTTGTTTGTTTTTTCCCCTCTGCTGTGTTCGGTAGTGAGCGATAAGAAGTCAACCCTCCCGGTGTCCTCCCGTCTGGGGATGGAACGGAAACGAGAACAGCGAGCTCGGGAGCTTGGTCGAAGCGAGGCGAGAACCGTCCGGCTGGGAGCGGAGCAGCCATCGCTGACAGGGAGATAAGTGTCGGGTTTGGAAATCTCTCGGCTTACGGCGCACTCGGGTCTAGGAAGGGAAGTCAGGTTTGCTTAGACAGCGAGTCCGAGCGGAGGTTCGCGAGGTGATTCCTTGGTAGTGGGAGAAACAGGGCTTCCGTTTGTCAGGGGTGCTGATTTCTCTGGAACACGGTGTCCTTCTCAGCAGACGCTTGGCTCGAGGAGGAAGACGCAAGGCGGTAAGGTTTCCGTCTGCCTCTCATGTGTTTCTCTCTTGTTGCTCTCTCGTATTGGCCAATACGTTCTGTCTGTCTGTTTCTGTCTGTGTCTTTGTCCTTGCTCTGCTTCTGCCGTGTCCTTGTATAGCTCACGTGCAGGCATTCCAGGTGAGCATCTCCACGGGTTAAGGGCTCAGGAGCCAACGGGAATTCTGCAGGTACGCCAGTCGCGCAAGGGAGAGCGGTGGTGCGTCATGGCTGACTGACTCAGTGTTCTTGTAGAGGGCCCTATACATAGGCGAGGGGCGGGGGGGAAGGGCTAAAGGATAGAATTCCCACAGCCACAGACCTTAGTGAGTGAGAGGTCTCTTCAGTCACGCCGCTCTCGGATCTCGCTGCAGGGAGGGATTGTGGTGCCGCTCTCGGGTCGTGCAGCTTGGGGGTGTCTCTAGCGCTGCTCTCGGGTCTCGCTGCTGGGGGGGAGGGGTCTTTGGGGCCACTCTCAGGTCGTGCTGCTGGGAGGGAGTCTGGCGCCTCTCTCGGGTTATGCTGCTGCGGGGAATCTCTGGTGCCGCTCTCGAGTCGCGCTACTGGGGGGGTCTCTGGCGCCTCCTTGGGATCATGCTGCTGGGGGGTCTCTGGCTTCGCTCTCCGGTCGTGCTGCTGGGGGGGGGGGTCTCTGTTACCGCTTTCGGGTCGCGCTGTTAGGGGGGGTCTCTGGTGCCGCTCTCGGTAGTGGTGCTGGGGGTGGGGTCTCTGTCTCCACTCTCGGGTCGCGCTGCTGGGGGGAGGTCTCTGGCGCCGCTCTCGGGTCGCACTACTGGGGGTGGTCTCTGGAGCCTCCCTCCGGTCATGCTGCAGACGGGGGGTGTCACTGGCCCCGCTATCAGGTGATGCTGCTGCGGGGGGTCTCTGGCACCTCTCTCGGGTTTTGCTGCTGGGTGGGTGTCTGGGGCCGCTCTCGGGTGATGCTGTTCGGGGAGGTCTCTGGCGCCGCTCTCCGGTAGCGGTGCTGGGGGTGGGGTTTCTGTCTCCACTCTCGGGTAATGCTTCTGGGGGGGTCTCCGGCGCCGGTCTCGGGTCGCGCTCCTTGGGGGTGGGGTCTCTGTCGCCACTTTCATCTCATGCTGCTGGGGGGGGTCTCTGGCGCCACTCTCGGGTGATGCTGCTGGGGGGGGCCTCTGGCTCCCATCTCAGGTCGTGCTGCTGGGGGGGGGGGGAGGTCTCTGTCGCCGTTCTCTGGTGATGCTGCTGGGGGGAGGGTCTCTGGCGCCACTCTTGGGTCGCACTGCTGGGGGCGGGTCTGTGGTGCCGCTCTCGGGTCTTGCTGCTGGGGGGGGTCTCTGGCACCGTTTTCGGGTCACTCTGCTGGGGGAGGTCTCTGGCGCCGCCCTCGGGACTTGCTGCTGGGGGGGGTCTCTGGCTTCGCTCTCGGGTCGCAATGCCGGGGGGGTTCTTTCGCGCTGCTCTCGGGTTTTGCTGCTGGGGGGGGGTCTCTTGTTTCGCTCTCGGGTCATGCTGCTGGGGGGGGACTTTGCAAGCGGGGCCGGGTACTAAAGGCACCAAGCAGCTGGCGGAATCACTGAGAACAAGGGTCATGGGGTCGGGGGTTGGTTGAGACTCTTTGGACCAGAGGCAGGGGGTCCAGGCTGCCAAATGTGTCGCGGAGAACCTCCATCTATCGGACGCGGCTTCCTCTCCGCGCTTGCAGAACCGAGCAGCTAAAAGTGTTAGAAGCCAAATCAGAGCGGCTCATGTGTGTGTTAGAAACGGCTACGGGGAGCCAATTGCACTGGCACCTGACGCCTTCTTCAGCCCTTTGTTGCTGCATTCTCAGGCTGGCACCTCTCACAACCATTCATTCATCGTCCAAGCACTCTCTCTCTTATGTACATTCCCTAATTAATGTTTCCCATACAGTATTTTGCATAATAATACAAGAGTTGTAGTTACAAAAAGTTACAAAAGTTTCTGGGTGGCATTTCTTAAAACATTCTCTCTCTGAGCGCTGAGTTAGTTACTGTTATAGTTACAATGCTTCACTTTGCGATTAGGGTTAAGTGCTTCACAATGCTTTGAAGAGAACGGTTGTCAATTGTGTAACAGTAAGTTTGAGCGTGCCCTGGCGCACAGCGAGGGGAGCTGTTTCTGGCTACATAGTAGTATATTTTTAACAGTTTGAAGTTACATGACCTAATATTACATTCCTAACCAATTATATTCTAGAGGGGCAAAAATGTTTAGATTTATAATTAAACAATCCTAACAAATAATAATAATAATAATAATTATAAATCTAAACACTTCTCAAGCTTGATAACACTAAATCTAAACACTTTCACAAGAATAAATCTAAACACTTCTATGCTTCTTCTACTTAACAAACTTCTCCTCCTTAGACTTTTAGTTGTGGGGAACAAATTCTGGGGAGTCACTTCCACTTGGGGAATCCTGTTTCATACTTGACTATGTTATCCCTACACTAAGGCTGGCCGAGAGACTGTCCCGGACTGATCGTAACAGACTGTTCTGTCCGCGAATGGGCTGAGAGTAAAGGGCGTGTTCGGAATCTGTGGCGCCCAATCTGAGGCTGTCCGAGGTGACTCTTAACGGACTGCTCCGTGCGCCAATGGGCGGTGACTCAAGGCGTGTTCTGGGGCTGCTGGCGGCCAATAGGTTGTCCGGGGTGGATTATAACAGACTCTTCTGTCCGCGAATGGGCTGTGACTAAGGGGCGTGTTCTGAATCAGAGGCACCCAATAGGCTGACCCGGCTGCATCTTAACGGACAGCTCTGTCTGCGAATGCGGTGTGACTAGGGGGACTGACCTGCCACTGCTCTCGACCAATAGGCTGTCCGGGGTGGATCTTAATGGGCTGCTCTGTCCTGGAATTGTCTGTGACTTAGGGGTGGTTCCTGGCTGTGTGCCAGCCAATGGGCTTTCGGAAGACAGCCTTGGCGGAGGATAGTGTCGCCCAATGGGCTGTCAGCAAAGGGGATCCTGCCTCTGGTTCGGCCAATGGGCTGCCGCAGGGGGGCGTTGTCTGACTGGGCGGCCGGCGCCGCCATGACAGGAAGGTCCGAGGAGCGCGCGGGGGCGCGAGCGAATCCTGGGTCCGAGTGCGAAGCTCCCCGCCCCCAGCCCGCCCCTTGTTGGTGTCTGGCCCGGGGGAGGAGGGGGCGCGAGGGAAGGTGGGGGAGCGGGCTGGGGGTGGGGTGTCTGGACAGGGGTGAGGTGTAGGAGCAGGCTGGGTGTGAGGGGCCGGGGGGGGGCGCTTGGCACTGGGGGGGCAGGAGGGGGTGAGGGGCCGGGGGGGGTGCTCGGCACTGGGGGGGCAGGAGGGGGTGAGGGGCCGGGGGGGTGCTCGGCACTGGGGGGGCAGGAGGGAGGGGGAGGGGCCGGGGGGGGCCTTGGCACTGGGGGGGCAGGAGGGGACAGGGCGCGGGAGAGCGCAGGCGCGGGCGGCGCTGGCTGGGCGGGAAACTCCCGGGACGCTCGCGCTGACGAGGCGGGCGGGAAAACGCTGCGGGGGGCGCTGAGGGGCGGAGCCTGGGGGGCGGGGCGGGAGCTGGCAGTGACGTGGAGCCCCCCCCCCCCCCCCGCCTGCTTCTCTCCGGGCCCCAGGCTGGACATCGGCGGGGCGGCCCCTGGCGGAGGTGGGGGGCGATTTCTGCCTCCCCGGGGAGCAGCGCCCCTGTGACCCCCCCCACGTGGTGCCGGGGGAACGGGACTGTGGCCCCCCCTTTGGGGCGCGGGAGCTGACCCGGGCTCCAGTCACGTGGGTGTCTCGGGGAGGGGGGGCTGCGGGCCACCGGGGCGCGGGAGTGTCACGTGCCCCCTCCCCCCGCCGGGGAGCCGCGCGCCCTCGAGGGGTGGTTCCCGCGGGCGGGGCACGCACAGAACGTGTCCCGCACGCGGGGGGGCGGGGCGGCCTGAGCCCTGCTCCCCGCGCTGCTCGCTGCCTGGGGGCGGGGCCGGGTGCCCGCTGAATCCCCCCTGTGCCCGGGGGGGGGCAGTTCGGCGGGGGGCGATGCTCTGGCCCTGGCTGCCCGCAGTGCTGCCCAGTGCCCGGCTGTGCCTCCTGCAGAGGCCGAGAGCGTCCTGGGTGGGGGGCGTGTGGGGAGAGGGGGGAGTGGCTGAGAATTGGGGGGCAAACTTAGGGGCTGCACGGGGCGGGGAGGAGTTTGGTGAGGGGGGATCATACTGCATGGGCGGAGAGGAGTTTGGGGGAAGCAGACTGCACGGGGCGGGGAGGAGATTGGTGAGGGGGGATCAGACTGCATGGCGCGGAGAGGAGTTAGGGGGGTAGGGGATCAGACTGCAGGGGCGGAGAGGAGTTTCGTGGGGGGTAGGAGATCAGACTGCACGGGGGGAGGAGTTTGGAGGGGGATCAGACTGCACGGGGCGAGGAGGAGTTTGGGGGGGATCAGACTGCACGGGGCGGGGAGGAGTTGGGGGGGATCAGACTGCACGGGGCGGGGAGGAGTTGGGGGGGGATCAGACTGCACGGGGCGGGAGGAGTTGGGGGGGGGATCAGACTGCACGGGGCGGGGAGGAGTTGGGGGGGATCAGACTGCACGGGGCGGGGAGGAGTTTGGGGGGATCAGACTGCACGGGGCGAGGAGGAGTTTGGGGGGATCAGACTGCACGGGGCGGGAGGAGTTTGGGGGGATCAGACTGCACGGGGCGGACAGGAGTTTTGGGGAGCGATCAGACTGCACGGGCGGAGGGGAGTGTGGGGGGATCAGACTGCACGGGGGGGAGAGGAGTTTGGGGGATCAGACTGCACGGGGGGAGAGGAGTTTGGGGGGATCAGACTGCA